>NC_090437.1:579814259-580118659 GCF_031143425.1 Pleurodeles waltl
TCCGAATTGGCTTTCCCTCCTTTGAAAACCAGTTTGGCTACTCTTCTCTCATCCTGTTCTGCAATGTGCTGTACCATCTTTCTTCCAAACAGATACTTCCTTTGTTTCAGCTCAGGCCACTTCATACCTCATCAAGGCAGAGGCTGACCGATCTGTAAAGGGCACTTCAGAGCTGAATTTGGTAACTTTCAGAAAGAGTTGTAAAACTCTTTCCCTTTGTTAGTTATATTAAATTCAACATCAGCAAGTTGTTGGACTCATTATAACATTTAGGGGGTCATTCTGACCCTGGCGGTCACCGACCGCCAGGGCCAACGACTGCGGAAGCCCCGCCAACAGGCTGGCGGTGCTTCCTGGGCCATTCTGACCGCGGCGGTAAAGCCACGGTCAGAAAAGGGGAACCAGCGGTTTTCCCGCCGGTTTTCCCCTGGCCCAGGGAATCCTCCATGGCGGCGCTGCTTGCAGCGCCGCCATGGGGATTCCGACCCCCTTCCCGCCATCCCGTTCCTGGCGGTTTTTACCGCCAGGAACAGGATGGCGGGAACGGGTGTCGTGGGGCCCCTGGGGGCCCCTGCACTGCCCATGCCACTGGCATGGGCAGTGCAGGAGCCCCCTAACAGGGCCCCATAATGATTTTCAGTGTCTGCTTTGCAGACACTGAAAATCGCGACGGGTGCCACTGCACCCGTCGCACCCCAGCAACTCCGCCGGCTCCATTCGGAGCCGGCTTCATCGTTGCTGGGTCTTTCCCGCTGGGCCGGCGGGCGGCCTTTTGGCGGTCGCCCGTCGGCCCAGCGGGAAAGCCAGAATGGCCGCTGCGGTCCTTTGACCACGGTGCGGTCATTCGGCGGTTCCCGACAGGCGGGCTGCTACCGCCGCCCGCCGCGGTTTGAATGACCGCCTTAATTTGGTACCAAACATACTATATTTAGCTTATCTCTATTAAAATAAGACTTTATTATTTTAAAATAAAGTCTCTCCGTGTTAATGTATAGGGCCCATTGATTAAAGTAGGGAAGCATACATTTGACTGTTTTTCCCTCCCCAGGGCTTATAAAACATATTTTATAAAGTCCCAGCTTATATGTACACTGCACCCAACCTTGGGGGCACAGACCTCAGGGGGTGACGTATATGTATAAAAAAGGTAGTTTTTGGCTTTGGAAGTGATTTTAATTCCAAAATCGAATTTCGCATTAACTTTATCTTCCAAGCAGCCAGCAATGCAGTCTGCCTTTATAATGACACATGGGACCACATCAGTGCACCTAGGGGTGCCCTATCTATCCTAAGGTCCCTAAACCTTCATGCCCTACCATATACTAGAGACGTATGGGTAGGTTGTCAGAGTGAATTATAATGATGTCTAATTTGCACATACCATTTTACACAGAGCAGTGGCTCTGGGACTGGTTAGCAGTGCCCAGGGAACAGTCTGAGTCAGTATCCACCAGTATCAGTCCAAATGTTTGGGGGCTGATCAGGTAAAAAAGGATGACTTCCCACACTCCTCCCTCCCAGATAAAAGGTGATGGGTACTAACCTACATCCAGGTATTCCTCATCAGCTAAGTGGGAAAACCTAGAAAGTCCACCTGCATTGTCATAGGCAGTCCCAGGTTTATGTTCCACTGTAATGTCCACACCTTGTAGGGAAATGGACCACATCAACAGTTTTGGGTTGTCTCCCCTCATCTGCATGAGCCATCTGAGAGCCTGTAGTCTGTATAAACATGGAAGTGAGTTCTAAACAGGTATGACCACAGCTTCTTCAGTAACAAGACCTCAGCAAAGGCCTCTCTCTCAGTGGCACTCCATTTTTGCTCTATGGGGAGTAGTTGCCTGCTGATGAAGGCAACTGGCTGATCCTGGCCGTCCTGATTCACTTGTGCCAACACTGCCTCTATCCCTGTCTCTGACGCATCTGTTTGCACAATAAATTATTTATTTTAGTCAGGGGTCAGTGTCACTGCTGCCGAACATATAGCCTCCTTCATAGTGTTAATGGCCTTCTGGAACTCTGGGGTCCAAATGACTTTTTTGGGATGTTTCTTGGATGAGGGTTCCATCGGGGGGGCACAATAGTCCCATAGTTCTGGACATATATCCTGTAGTATCCATTCAGGCTAAGAAAGGCCCTGATGTGAGTCTGGGCTTTAGCAGTTTCCTGATGCAGGGTGGTCTGGATTTTTGGCTGGAGAGCCTGTACATGGCCTCCGCCTACAAGGTGGCCCAAATACACCACTGAGCTCTGCCCTATCTGGTGTTTGCTTGCCTTGATAGTCAAGCCTGCCTGGAGCAGGGCCTGAAGCACTTCACTCAGGTGGACCAGGTGATCCTCCCAGGTGGAACTGAATACAGCTACATCATCCAGATAAGCTGCACTAAAGGATTCCTATCCAGACAAGACTCTGTTAACCAGCCTTTGGAAAGTGGTAGGAACATTTTTCAAAAACAAATGGCATCACTTTAAATTGAAAGTGGCCCTCTGGGGTGGAAAATGCTGACCTCTCCTTAGCTCCTGAACTTAAGGCAGTCTGCCAGTATCCTGAGATCAGATCAAATGTGCTCACAATCGTAGCAGCCCTCAACCTATCAATGAGCTCATCAGCTCTAGGTCTGGCATGAGCATCAGTGACTGCATGAAAATCTATGTAGTCTACATATAATCTTAATTCCTTCTTCCATCATTGGGGGTTAGGTTTGGGTACCAGCACCAGAGGAATGGCCCAAGGTCTATGAAAGGGCTCAATTCCACCTAGCACCAACATCTTAGCTTCCTCAGCCTTGATGTTGGCTTGACCTGGTCCGACAACCTGTACAAATTGTTATTGACCTGTAAGCTGTAACCAGTATCAATGTCATGGACACAGCAAGTGGTGAGTCCAAAGGTCACGGAGAACAGCCTATCAAACCACTCCAAGACTTGCTTGCAGTCTTTTTGCTGCTGTACTGTCAGCTTGGGGGATACTATCACTCCCCACACTGGACCAACGTACACATTGATAGAGAGGAGGTCTGGCAGAGGTTCACTCTCCTCCTCCTTTCCCTCATCTATGATCATAAGCATGGTCATGTCTGAGTTCGGAGCCGCAGTGCTTCAATACAACTCAGACTGCCATCAGCCCATCAGGATCAATGGTCATGGCGGTCCCCTGATGAGTTGTATTGGGGCAGTCAGTCCCGTAGTGTGGCAGTCTGACCATTACCACAAGTGTGGTAACCATCAAACTACCACACCACACTCATAATGAGATCCTAAGTCTGCTCCCAGTGGATGGGAGCATGAAAAATACTTCTGACACTGAAGTGGGAAGGGGAACAGATTGAAAGATTGCTGCCACCCACAGGGAGCAACATTTTTAGCAATAATGGCTCCTGCAGGAGGAGGGTAGATGCCTGTGGCTACAGGGGCTTTGTGGCTTCTCCTGCTGCTCTCAATAAGAATATGGTGGGTGCTCTGGGTGAGCTCCAGGGCACCCACCCTTTATTGGTTGGGCTCTGGGTAATAGATTCCCACAGTCAACATCGGCCTAGGCAGGGGGCGGCGTAGCCCTCATTTAGCTGAGGGAAGGGGCAGTTTGGTCCTCTTCCCCCTTTAGTAATTGTCAGGGCCCAAAGGGATGGGGTCCCAGGGCTAAAAATCGCCCAAGGAGGGGGGTGCCCCCTACCTTTTTAAAAAGGTGGAGGGCCCTGGAGGATGCCCTAAGGTAACTATAACTTATGCCCTCAACATGCACTGCCCAATATCCCACATATGACATCATGCATGCCATCTCCTATGACATCATTGATAATATCACTGCAACATTTGCACTGAAAATATTTATTTTAATTTCACTGCAAATGTTGCTGTTATATTTTCAATTACATCATAGAAGATGACATAAGTGATGATATATATAGGGTAAATAGCAGTGCATATATATATATATATATATATATATATATATATATATATATATATATATATATATATATATAGATATACAGATAGATAGATAGATAGATAGATAGATAGATAGATAGATAGATAGATAGATAGATAGATAGATAGATAGATAGACAGATAAAAAATAAGGGCTTCACTTACCCAGCATAAACGTACAATTTTGTGGTAAAGGCATGCGTGTTAAAGGCAGACTTGTGGTAATGGCCTGCATGATAAGGGCAATGTTTGGTGAAAGCATTGCATGTAATGGATCCATGGTAAAGGCATGTGTGGTAATGTCATGCATGTTTCTATCATACATCGATTTGTCGGACTGTATGTGGGTATGGGAGTGGCTATGTGGGTGTGTGAGTTGGTGTTTGAGCGGCTGTATGGGTGTGTGAGTAGGTGTTTGAGTAGCTGTGTGGGTGTGTGTGCGTATTGTAGGTCTGTGAGTGGGTGTATGAGTGGCTGTATAGGTGTGTGAGTGGTTGTGTGGGACTGTAAGTGGTTGTGTGAGTAGGTGTGTGGGTGTATCTGTTTTATGTATTTGGAGTCTGGATCCATGGAGCAATCCAAATCTGCAAGGATCCGGGAGGATCCAGGTGGATCTGCAGAACCTTGTATGCTCCTTAAAAATTGTTTCCTGACAATTTCTTGCCCATATGGGGTTCCTGATCGACCCCTCCATCAAATCTGTGGGTTCAGGGTTCTACCCTGACACCTTCTATCACTTTTAAATTCTTATTTGTTCCACTGGAAACAGAGTCCTGATGAACCAAATAGCAGCCACAACTTTCCTCTCAGGTTGCGATCAGCCAATCTGAACATTACTTTAATAACTTGAAAACGATTCATTTACACCAAATAAAAAACAGAGCTCTGTGTAGGCGTAGATCTAGCTTACTACCGAATTAGGTTAATTCCATTCACCGACTCGGGATATAGTCATGCCTAAAATCCCTATGGAAAATTACATGGGGAAAATGCCTTTTAATAACCCACCTTTTACTCAGCCCCCGCTTGAAAATCACCCTGAAACTTTCCAGACAGCAGCTGAAGTGACTGGCACACTAGTTTTGAAAATGCTGTGAAGATTCATCAACCAACGCCAGAGTTATTCGAAAAACAAAAAATGCATTTCCTATGGAAACTCAGTCCTAACCACAACTGCCTACTGGCACCTGTAGGTGAAAAAAAAAAAAAAAAAAATATATATATATATATATATATATATATATATATATATAAAATCACTTCCCTTTGTGGGTACACAAGGATTCGGCACGCCACAAATGAAGAACAAAGGACATTTTAAAGTCCATTTTATTGACACATGAAGGAGCGCGTTTCGGCATTTCTGCCTTTATCAACCTTGTAGTCGCCTAATTGCATTTGCTTTATACACCACATGATCAGTTTTTAGAACGTATAGTTCTTGCAAATTTTTACAAGTTCGCCAGATGTTCCAATTATTACACTAATATTGCCAACTCTTATATTGTTTTCACGACTTAAAAATGAATAGTAAATGAAATTGCCACACCAGACTTATTGTTCGTGAAACCACCTCTTCCAAATAACATAATGACATGAATAGTTATACAATACTAATATCGATTCAATCACAAACTCTATATACATCTAAACCTAATATTACATATTATCATTTTATGCATACAAAATTCATTTAAATTTTCCTATGTGAATTTTCTCTTACTACTACTTATTTTGACCTTGCATCACCTTTTATATGGCTTACCAATATACTTTATTAATCTTGCCATTCACTCTGTTTTCGGATTGATGACATACATTTCTAAGTGTTTAGATGGTATTCTGTCAGTCTCTGAACTAGTAGATAAGAAGACTTTGGGATCATACGGATTTATAACCACGTATAATAGGGCGCATATGCAAGTTAGGAGACTATTACAAATGCACTGGCATATATTGAAAAGCAACCCTGTTATAGGACCAAACCACAGATAACATACAGAAAAAGTAGATCCATGAGAGATGCACTGGTTAAGAATGACATTAGGATACAGGAAGCACAGAATACTTGGTTAAAACAACAGGGCGGGTTTTACAAATGTTCTAAATGTTAAGCTTGCACAAATGGTGAGAACATTAAGTCAGTGATGGTAGAACTCAAGATAATACATAAGATCAAGGGGCATTACACCTGTAAAAGTGATTTGCAATATATATTCTGAGATGCAGCTGTCCTAAGATATATGTGGGGAGTACCAAATTGCAAGTACATAAAAGGATTCTACAACATTTAAGAGCAATTCAAAACATGGATGAAACTTACCCTGTTGCTCGACAGATACATGAAAGACACAATGGAAAGGTGGATGAAATAAAATATAGTGTTATTGATGGAATTAATAAAGACATAAGAGGAGGTAACAGAGAAAAAATTAGGAATTTTGTGGTCAAGACACATATTGAAGTTAGACACTAGGAACCTATAGGTTTAAATAGCAGTGAAGAACTGTATATACATTTATAAATATACAGATAGAGTGAAAATAAGTAATAATAATTCAGTGACTGGCAGAATAGCATCAACGCTCATGTTAACATTTGTTACCATATCACAATGTGAATAAATTAGTAAATAGAGCGATTAGCCACATAATGGATATGAATTGTGAAAAATGAGTAACCTCAGCAAAGAAAATGAGAGGTTATTCAAACAATATGGGCATTCAAATTGAGGTTATGATTGAACAGATAGGTGTATTGGAGCACTATCCTGGTTATTATGTTCATGTTTCTGTTCGAGTTAAGATAGTGCCATAATGAAATGTAAAGCATGGTAATTCCATACAATAATTGAATTTAAAAGATAAACTGTAAATTGCGGTTTTGATTGAACCGGTATTAGAATTCTATCCATGTCATTATGTACCATTTGGGATAAATTGGTTTTAAAACGAAAAGTTTAATGTGGCAATTCAATGTAAAAATCATGCACGTACCTGTGAGAATAATCATGAGATTGGGAAGTTTTAAATAACAATGTTAAACTTAGTTAATCTGGAATTACAGAAGAATCGTTTGTTACGATGTATGCCTAAGCCTGACCATGTGACATAAATAGTGGTTCCAATATGGCGAATGCCAGGCAGAAATGCCGAAACGTGTTCCTTCGCGTGTCGAATAAATGGATGTTTAATTCTTTTTCCTCTATGGAGTGCCGTATCCTTGTGTATCAACGAAGGAAAGTGGACAGCTCTTTATATCTCTATATATCTATAAATATATATATATATATATGCTTAGAAAACAAAGGTTACAGGGATGTTATAGTTACGTTCTGAATTTACTCACACAAAACCAGAGAAATTTGCCTGTTATAGTTATAGTTAGCTCAAGCTACTCTAACTCATGCTCTAAGGTAATTGTAACTCGCGCCCCCGCATGCAGAAACATTTTATTGTAAATATTACATTGATATTATCAATTATGTTATCAAACGTGTAGTAGGTTCCGTAATTTGTAAGGTAATTCACAGTGCATGGTGAGGGTGCCAGTTATAGCTACCTTAGGGAACGAGTTATATTTACATGAGATAACTCTAACTATAAAAGGGGACGTTCTATGGTTTTGTACATTTAAAATGTAAACCTAACAATAATGACCCCGTAAGCTTTGGTTTTTAAATGATTTCCTAGTCTTTTTAAATCCTATCTCCTAACTATAACATCCCTGTAACCTTTGTTTGTTTCAGTGAATTTCAATGTTATTTTTTATTTAAAGTAATTTTTATTACTATGTGAGCTGCTGCACATGGTTGGCCGCATGGCTTAGCCTGCGGCCAACACCCCTTTCCACCCTACACCACGCTGCACTGTGAAAGTTCTGTGAGTGGGTGTGTCAGACTCTAAATGGGTGCATGAGTGTTGACTGAGTCTGTGAGTGGATGCCAATTCACTGAATGGGTCAGTAAACTGTAAAACTTTGCACGTGTATAGCGCACTACTCACCCGTTAGGGTCTCAAAGTGCTGTACACATACCGCTGTGGAACCCCTCCTGGATTTTCATGTGAGGCACCCACTCCTGGGCATCCCCCATGGTGAAGCCAGGCATCCAAGCACTGTCAGGGCCGTTGTGGAGATTAAGCAAGCTATTGCCCAGAGTTACAGAGTGGGACCCATTAACTAGATTAGGCACCGAGGCGAGGATTATCTGGTCCAATGGAAGTGAGCCTAAGACCCGCAGAGGCGGGAAGTGAGCCCTGGTCCTGGCCCAGATCTCTGCATCAGGGTCTGCCACTCTAACCATTGTGCCACACTTCTCCACCTCTTACTTCTGTGAGTGGGTGAGTGGAGTAAGAGTTTGAGTGCATCTGAAAGTGGATGCATGACAGTCTGACTAGGCCTGGGGATGTGTGCATAACTGTCTTAGTGGGTCTGTGAGTAGGTGTATGACTGTCTGAGTGGGTGAGTGAGACTGACTAGGTCTGTATGTGTGTGTGAGTCTCTGAGTGGGTCAGTCAGTGGATGCATGAGTGTCTCAATGGATATTTGACTGGGTATATGAGTGTCAGTTTGTCTGTGAGTAAGTGTAAGAGTATCAGTGCATCTGTGAGTGGGTCCATGACTGTCAGTGTGGGTCTGTGAGCTGGTGTGTGAGCATGTGAGTGGATTTGTGAGTGAGTGACTGAGTCTTTTAGTGACTGTATGAGTGTCACTGGGTTTGTGAGTGGGTGTATGAGTGCCTGAGTCGGTAAACAATTGTCTTCCCAGGGTTTGTAAGTGTCTCAGTTGGTCTATGAGTGGGTGCATGAGTGTGTGAGTGTTTACTTTGTATTGTTTTTTTTCAGCAGGGTTTGCGACTCCGTTGCAACGTTACAAGGGGAGCCGCACTGAACGGCGTGATGAAATCACAAAAAACGATTTTCATCAGGCACCCGTTAATAAACCTCCTGGGGTCACAGTACGTCTACTGTGATCCCTTTTATTCTTTTCAGCCCCTATTTTTATCCCCCAGGACCGTGCTACGGTTCATAAGATGGCAGCCGCAATTTCCTACACAGGTTGTGGCCAGCCAATCACAGTACTGTTTCTGTCATGCGGAGCTGCGACGGATCCACGTCCCTATACATACACATTTGTTTTTCATTTAATAACTAGAAAACCACCATATAACATAAAGGGCTCTTTCTGGACCAAGCGCTACCTTTCCACCAATGAATGTGGTGTTGGAATGTCTATATTTTATTAAAATGTAACTTTACATCACCGATCATGCTTTGAAGAGGTATTGTAGTGACCAGCTATAGGCAGGCTGACTCAAGTAGCCTTTTATGTAGTGCTGCAAACCATTGTTACTGATTGGGAGTGAGTTTCTTTGTACCCTCTGCCTGGCATGCACAAAGAAGCATATTAAAGAAACATGTACTGGGAACATTTAAAAGGCTATAACCTCTACCCTAGTTCAAGATGCCCATTACTTTACCGTAACTCAACATATGTATTTTTGGGAAAATATGTATATTTGCATGCAGCATTGAAATATGTGTAGCTTATCAGATATTGAGTGACCAGGAAAAAAAATTGCCATAATGAACCTGCATCCTGCTGAGTTAACTGCATGCTGTATTAGCTTTTGTAATGGATGATGCCATTGTGGTGAGAAAGATTTATTATGTTAGTCAAATCAAAGCACATGCGATGAAAAAGAAGTATAACTGTCAGTAGCAGCACAACAATTCTAATTAAATGCTGTGTCATTAAAGATGATTGAAATTAAAAAGATAATGAACCAGAACTTGTGAAATGTGTTTTACAGAATCGATTCCCAAAGAAAAGGAAAGGTCATTATAATTAAGGATGGAGCCCAACATATAAATTAAATACTGTTTTAAAACATGTAGTTAAATAGCCTTGTCAGCACCAAAAGTAAGTTTGACTTTAGTATTTTTCATTTTGTATATTTGTTAGGTAAACATATTTTGCTGTAAAAAGAATAATAGTTCAGCCCATGCATTTTAATAAATTGTCTTCCTTACAATAAACTTATATGTTTGGCAAGTTAATCAAAATATTGGTTTGGCATGGATTGTTAAAAATGTAACTGGCAGCTAAGAGAAGTCCAACTCACACTTATCTTTCTCAGAGGAATTCCTTGTGATGGGCAAGATGCAGATCATTGTATTGTGTTTCCCTAGGATCAAGATTGATGATTTGACCAGAAAGTAACTACCCCATAAGATAATGGTGTGTTATGTTGAGTTAGGAGTGGGTGGAACTCACAGGATTTGACTCCATGGAATTCTGTAGAGTTACATAATAATCGTATGAGATTCCGAGAAGTCTTGCCAACGAGTGGAAATATGCAATTGGTGCTGCATGTGCTGAAATTTGGCACCGGTAGTGTGAGCAGCACAAATACCACCATGAGCTGTGCAAGAGCACATGCCCATTCAAGTTGATTTTGCTGGGAATTGAGAAGAAAATCTACTCAAGCTCCAACAAATCTACTTGAGAAGCAGCCCTCTGACCGTCACCACTCGCAACAACCAGCCACCACTCGTGTTGGAAAATTGCACTTGGGGACACCAAAATGTCACTTGCCAGATCACATTTCTGGGTCCTCACCTGAAAATAATTCTGCAATATGGCTAGACTACAAGAGTAATGTGGAGTCATCAAATTCCATCAATTCTGGAGGTAGAATGAAGTATTCCACTTACCCCTAATGTTGATGCAGAATTGTAAAACCACTATCCCACTAGGAACTCTTGATGCAAAGTAGAAAACATAGCAAGAGAAAGAAGTAGCAGTTTTCAGTTCTTTCCTAAAACAATAGAGTGAAATTGTTTTGAGATTAATGAATGTATATCTCACCTTGAAAGAAAACAAGAAACTTCTTATTTTACTTTGCAATACCACTGACCTCCTGTTAGAAATTGGGTTATTGGTTGAGAACCATTCTCTAGAACACCCATAATTCTAGTCAATGTGAACACAAAAGTCACTAAATTAACCTGTGTTTAATCCTCCACTAGCTTGCCTCAAAAGATGCGTAAAGTATGTATGAAGCACATAAACAGTAATAAAGTGGAAACACAACACAAGAAAAATCCCAAACCAATTTAGAAAAATTAAGAAAATGTTATTAAATAAAATGAGAACAAAGAAAGAAAATCCAATTAGTAGAACTAACGATTTTAAATTTCAAAGTTTAGGTTAGTATAGCACCCAAAAGCACATAGAGCCATTCATGGTCATCTGGTCATTCTAGAACTGTGGAAAGCCACAAGTTAAGGCCACCTGCAATGGAGTGCAATTCAGATACATAAGGTGGATTAGGCATGGTCTCGGCTTACCCATAGACAAAGAAGAATTTTTGAAGAAACGTTCCTGAAATGGCATGGAAGCTGGCAGTATCTGAGAAAGAGGCATCTATGTCGGAGAGGCACTGAACAAAGTCACAATAAAGATTTCTACATTCAAACTTTATCACTTTTTTGAAGTCAAAAATCTCCAGCAGGATGAAGCTACATGCAGTAGCCAACAACGGTTTTACGAGGCCAGATGCCCCTTACAAGATTAGCTGCTGAACAGAATTTGCTGCTGTGGAGAAGAATGTAGTGGGAGCTACAAGGAAGGCAGGCAAACCAGCGATGAAGCTCAGGCAGATTGACTTGCAGGTAAGTTGTGGTATCCTCTCAGTTTTCAGTCCACTTTTTTGTGGAAATTGTCCCAAGTTTCAGTTTTTGGCTACTTAGGCATATGTAGCACCATCTCTAAGGGTCCAGGAGTGATGGGCCACCACTTTGATGGCAGGAATCACTTTAGGAAGGATTCAGGTGTGTATTCACATTTGATGGAGCTTGTGTTTCTGAGGCTCAGAAAAGGAGACCAGAGAACAGGGTATTGCAGTTACTCTGGCAGTCTTGGGATTAAGCAGTAAGGCAGACCTCAAGCAGCAGGGCAGTCCTGTGAGGATACAAGGCAGACTTCAAGCCAAAGAGCAGTCATCTGGTGGTATCAGGGCAGTCCTCTGAGGTACATTGCAGTCCTCATGCAGCAGGGCAAACCTCTGAAGTAGAAGGCATTCCTTCTGGGTATCCTCTGCAGGTCTAGGGAGTGAACTGAAGATTTGGTTGTAGGGTCAAATATTTACACCAGATGTCAGCCTTTAAAGTGGGTAAACCTTCAAGGCTCTCCACCCATCTGCTTTTGGAAATGTTCTTCGTTCCCCTGCACAGAGGTCTGAGGTGACAATAGGCTGGTGTCAAGTTTCTTTGTGAGTGTGCTGGAGACAACACTTTGAAATATAAGTGGGACAGTAAACAGCTCTTTCACACCTATTCTTGCCAGATGGCCCTTCTTGTCAACACCGAGTCTCCCATTGTCCCACTGGCTGGGAGGAATACAGAAAGGCTAACTCACATACACCCTATCGTGTGACTTAAGACACAGACCACAGGCACCAAATGGTTAGGACAATAACATGCAAACTTCCTAAAAGTGAAATTTTCAGACTTGTGAATTAAAATGTGACTTTACCATGGAAGGCTGTTTTAAATCACAATCATTTGAGACCAAACGCCACATTTGTACCTGTTCCCAATCTAAAGTTAGTTATTATTAAATGTCTTAGTGTAACCCCATATTACCCTGTGTGAGAGGTATGCCTTACAGCAGTGAAACGCAAATTCAGGAGTTGTTCTCTACTAGGACAGGTAAAACTTTTAAAAAAATCATGTCCTACTTTTTAAATACAATGCACCATGCCCTATAGGTTGTTTAGGACCTATCATAGCAGGAGATTATGGCTCTCATTACGACCCTGGCGGTTGGCGGAGAAGTGGCGGTCTTACCGCCAACAGGCTGGCGGTAAAAAAATTTTAATTATGGCCATGGCGGTTACCACAATGGTTATCCGCCACTTCTCTGTTCCGACCGCTGGGCTGGAGACTTGAGTCTCCAGCCCAGCGGCCGTCACAAGACCGCCGGCGGTATCACAACCCGGCTGACCGCCATGGAGTTCATGGGGTTAGGAACCACCATGAATTCCATGGCGGTAAGCACTTTCAGTGCCAGGGAATTCCCTCCCTGGCACTGATAGGGTTCTCCCCCAACCCCACCCGAGCCCTTCCCCTACACCCTCTTGCCACCCCCCAAAGGTGGCAGGGCCCCCCTCCCCACCCCTACCCCCAACATCGCAACCCAGACACACACCGTACATGCATGCAGACACCACCAACACACATACCCGCACACATATCAACAAACATGACAACAGCCACACACACAGACATACACGCACAAATCCATTCAGACATACATACAGACAGACACGCACACATTTCCAAACACAACACACCCCTGCATGCATACACGCACTCACACACCCCCTCTACATACTCACACACACACACCTCCATGTACGCACACAACACACCCCCGCCCCCCTCCCCTAACGGACGATCAACTTACCTGGTCCGTTGATCCTCCGGGAGGGGACGGGATCCATGGGGGCTGCTCCGCTGCCATCAACCTCCACTTCCCCGCCGACCGCCAGTGTGGCTGCTGGCGGCTCTCCGTCCATAAAAGGACGGAGAGCTGCCAGCAGTCACAATTCACCGAGTGGAAAACCGCCTGCACTGGCGGTGTTCAGCACCGTGGTCCCTGGGCGGTCTTGCAAAAAGACCGCTGAGGTTGTAATGACGACCTATATGTATTAAAAAGGAAGGTTTAGGCCTGGGAAAAGGTTTATTTTGTCAGGTCAAGCTTGCAGTTTAAAAATACACACAGGCTGAAATGGCAGATCTGAGACATATTTTAACTAACCACTTAAACATGCTGCAGTCCCACTAATAGCATTTAATTTACAGGCCCCCTGATATGAGCAGCACCACTTTACAAGAGACCTATAAGTAAATAAAGTGTGCCATTTGGATGTAAGCCAATTTGACCATATCTAAAGGCAAGAGCACAAGCACATTAGCTCAGGTTAGCAGTGATAAAGGGCTCAGACTTCTAATACCAACAAAATTAAATTTGAGAAACAGAAGGGTCACGTCTAACACCTCCCATTAGGAAATGGAGTGGGAATAGGTAGCATTTGTAGTTAGTTTATAGATTAGTAGTTTAACACTTTTAACCAAAAATATTTTAGCCATATTTAAGGGCCCCTAATTAAAGGAGCCATTCAGCTTACAGAAAAAACTGTGTTTTCCTAATTCTGCATCACTTAAAAGCAGCACTATTGGACATTCTAAAATGTTTTCTTATTTGATGATGTCAGCTGGTGTTTTTGAGATCTATTGAGACAATACTCACCAGGTAGCCTCCTTAAACCCTGCACCAGTCAATTAGTCAAAATTATCTAAGATCGACCAGCACTACACAACTTATCTGCATTAATCGTGCAGCTATCTGCCCTCATGCAAACATTGGGAGATCATAGTACATGGCAAGCTTGCCTCCTGAGTTAATAGACACATAATTTTAACCCACCCATCCATGATGTGGAGCCATGATTTAAGTTTGTTCTCTGGAAGTGGTATTTAAGCTTAAAATGACAATTGTATGGGTTCTACAAAGGCAAACCCCGCCATCTGCGAGCCTGTGAAGTTCATGCCATCACAGAATATAAATTCCTTCTAAAAACAACATAAAATGCTCCTAAAGAACCAACATTCCTTGTAATCTTGTCCAGGAAAGGTAGAGGAGTAGAAGCTTTCAAGAAAGATCACTTGTGCAAAGTGGCTTGATATCAGGACATTGTCACCTTCCTGATGCTTAGACATTGGCGGTAAATCCCGCACACCGCTGCAGTGACAGCTGCCAACATACTGCTGCGGTGGCGAATATCCATTCGTCACATTATGACACACACACACCAATACAGAATACACAAATCTGCTAGCCCAAAGGTCAGTCATAAAGTGGCAGTCCCCACACGCATACCCCTACGCCAACAAAACAACTCCCATCACATTATGACCCACGAATTACCCCGGCGGACATTCAATGGCAGTACATACCGCTGCTCTCAGAATGGACACCCACATAAAAAATAAAAAAAATAAAAACATTGGGCAATACGAAAAACACCCACCTGACACCCATACACACACCACACCCACCCACCCACAGCACTATAAAACACACACTCACAATACCCACAACCCTTTACGATTACAAAGTATTGCCACCAGACTGACACCAAGACCACTGCGACAACTAGACACACACACCACTTACACCAATACAGCCCTCATGCACCCCACAACACACACACCACCACATTACTCAACGCACTCTCACCAACACACACCACACAACACTCATGTCCCCACTAAGGCACCCCCGTTTCAGTCATGAGGATTTGAAGGTCATGGTGGAAGAAATAGTGTAGAGCTACAGGTGTTTGGAGCACAGGTACAGCAAATATTGATTGCCAGGAAGAAGGAGCTATCGCAGAGAATCTTGGACAGAGTGAACGCAGTGGGACAGCACCCAAGAACAAGGGACAAAATCAGGAAGAGGTAGAATGATGTACAGGGGAAGGTACGTTCCATAGCAGCAAGGCACCAGCTCACTATGCAGAGGACTAGTGGTGGAACCCCACCTTCTCCCCCCACAGCTCACAGCATGGCAGGAGCAAGTCTTGGCATCCTGAGGGACTTGCTGGAGTAGCCAAAGGACTGGACACTGGTGAGTCAAGATTTACTACTTATCACCCCCATATCTGCATGTCTTCTCACCCGCTCACCCTCACTCCCACCTCTCCACTACATTCCACATACTGCACATACACATATGACTAACACACAATGCCAAATCCTGCATGCTATACCAATGCATCAACAGCCCTCCCAGCCCTACACGGACCCCCATCACCAAAGCATGCACAGCATACCGAAACTAACAATCACACAATACACCACAGGAGAAGTGGCGGTTTTACCGCCAACAGGCTGGCGGTAAAAAAAATTGAATTATGGCCATGGCGGTTACCACAATGGTTATCCGCCACTTCTCTGTTCCGACCGCTGGGCTGGAGACATGAGTCTCCAGCCCAGCGGCCGTCACAAGACCGCCGGCGGTATCACAACCCGGCTGACCGCCATGGAGTTCATGGGGTTAGGAACCGCCATGAATTCCATGGCGGTAAGCACTTTCAGTGCCAGGGAATTCCCTCCATGGCACTGATAGGGTTCTCCCCCAACCCCACCCGAGCCCTTCCCCTACACCCTCTTGCCACCCCCCAAAGGTGGCAGGACCCCCCTCCCCACCCCTACCCCCAACATCGCAACCCAGACACACACCGTACATGCATGCAGACACCACCAACACACATACCCGCACACATATCAACAAACATGACAACAGCCACACACACAGACATACACGCACACATCCATTCAGACATACATACAGACAGACATGCACACATTTCCAAACACAACACACCCCTGCATGCATACACGCACTCACACACCCCCTCTACATACTCACACACACACCTCCATGTACGCACACAACACACCCCCACCCCCCTCCCCTAACGGACGATCAACTTACCTGGTCCGTTGATTCTCCGGGAGGGGACGGGATCCATGGGGGCTGCTCCGCTGCCATCAACCTCCACTTCCCCGCCGACCGCCAGTATGGCTGATGGCGGCTCTCCGTCCGTAAAAGGACGGAGGGCTGCCAGCAGTCACAATTCGCCAAGCGGAAAACCGCCTGCACTGGTGGTGTTCAGCACCGTGGTCCCTGGGCGGTCTTGCAAAAAGACCGCCGAGGTTGAAATGACCACCTATATGTATTAAAAAGGAAGGTTTAGGCCTGGGAAAAGGTTTATTTTGTCAGGTCAAGCTTGCAGTTTAAAAATACACACAGGCTGAAATGGCAGATCTGAGACATATTTTAACTAACCACTTAAACATGCTGCAGTCCCACTAATAGCATTTAATTTACAGGCCCCCTGATATGAGCAGCACCACTTTACAAGAGACCTATAAGTAAATAAAGTGTGCCATTTGGATGTAAGCCAATTTGACCATATCTAAAGGCAAGAGCACAAGCACATTAGCTCAGGTTAGCAGTGATAAAGGGCTCAGACTTCTAATACCAACAAAATTAAATTTGAGAAACAGAAGGTTCACGTCTAACACCTCCCATTAGGAAATGGAGTGGGAATAGATAGCATTTGTAGTTAGTTTATAGATTAGTAGTTTAACACTTTTAACCAAAAATATTTTAGCCATATTTAAGGGCCCCTAATTAAAGGAGCCATTCAGCTTACAGAAAAAACAGTGTTTTCCTAATTCTGCATCACTTAAAAGCAGCACTATTGGACATTCTAAAATGTTTGCTTATTTGATGATGTCAGCTGGTGTTTTTGAGATCTATTGAGACAATACTCACCAGGTAGCCTCCTTAAACCCTGCACCAGTCAATTAGTCAAAATTATCTAAGATCGACCAGCACTACACAACTTATCTGCATTAATCGTGCAGCTATCTGCCCTCATGCAAACATTGGGAGATCATAGTACATGGCAAGCTTGCCTCCTGAGTTAATAGACACATAATTTTAACCCACCCATCCATGATGTGGAGCCATGATTTAAGTTTGTTCTCTGGAAGTGGTATTTAAGCTTAAAATGACAATTGTATGGGTTCTACAAAGGCAAACCCCGCCATCTGCGAGCCTGTGAAGTTCATGCCATCACAGAATATAAATTCCTTCTAACAACAACATAAAATGCTCCTAAAGAACCAACATTCCTTGTAATCTTGTCCAGGAAAGGTAGAGGAGTAGAAGCTTTCAAGAAAGATCACTTGTGCAAAGTGGCTTGATATCAGGACATTGTCACCTTCCTGATGCTTAGACATTGGCGGTAAATCCCGCACACCGCTGCGGTGACAGCTGCCAACATACCGCTGCGGTGGCGAATATCCATTCGTCACATTTTGACACACACACACCAATACAGAATACACAAATCTGCTAGCCCAAAGGTCAGTCATAAAGTGGCAGTCCCCACACGCATACCCCTACGCCAACAAAAAAACTCCCATCACATTATGACCCACGAATTACCCCGGCGGACATTCAATGGCAGTACATACCGCTGCTCTCAGAATGGACACCCACATAAAAAATAAAAAAAATAAAAACATTGGGCAATACGAAAAACACCCACCTGACACCCATACACACACCACACCCACCAACCCACAGCACTATAAAAAACACACTCACAATACCCACAACCCTTTACGAATACAAAGTATTGCCACCAGACTGACACCAAGACCACTGCGACAACTAGACACACACACACCACTTACACCCATACAGCCCTCATGCACCCCACAACACACACACCACCACATTACTCAACGCACTCTCACCAACACACACCACACAACACTCATGTCCCCACTAAGGCACCCCCGTTTCAGTCATGAGGATTTAAGGGTCATGGTGGAAGAAATAGTGTAGAGCCACAGGTGTTTGGAGCACAGGTACAGCAAATATCGATTGCCAGGAAGAAGGAGCTATCGCAGAGAATCTTGGACAGAGTGAACACCGTGGGACAGCACCCAAGAACAAGGGACAACATCAGGAAGAGGTGGAATGATGTACAGGGGAAGGTACGTTCCATAGCAGCAAGGCACCAGCTCACTATACAGAGGACTAGTGGTGGACCCCCACCTTCTCCCCCCACAGCTCACAGCATGGGAGGAGCAAGTCTTGGCATCCTGAGGGACTTGCTGGAGTAGCCAAAGGACTGGACACTGGTGAGTCAAGATTTACAACTTATCACCCCCATATCTGCATGTCTTCTCACCCCTCACCCTCACTCCCACCTCTCCACTACATTCCACATACTGCACATACACATATGACTAACACACAATGCCAAATCCTGCATGCTATACCAATGCATCAACAGCCCTCCCAGCCCTGCACGGACCCACATCACCAAAGTATGCACAGCATACCGAAACTAACAATCACACAATACACCACCATACACAAGCAAAAGGTAGCAAGGCAATACCAACTATACAGAGGAAGATAGGGATGTACAATATGTCACAGACATGAAGCATAATGCACCACTTACATCCCCACAGGTGCCCCATCCAATCTCAGCGGAGAGGAGCTGCCACGACAAACCAGTCACCAACAGAAGACCACCCCAGTGATGACAGTAACTCTGGACTTCAGGATCTGGATCAACAACCTGGTCCATCAGGGACCACTGGACCGCCGGTCACCCCAGCCCACTCACAGTCCACCACAGAGCCTCCCCAATCAGTATCCCACACACAATAACCTACCCAGCATACCCACATCTCTCTCCCCAGGATACGTCAATCAGCAGTGTTCCCACCTCTACAGGGACCCCAGGCCACACCTCATACCCAAAAAAATCAGGGACCTGGGATCAGTGGCAGTGGGCACACCATTCTGGGGACGGGGCACAGACCATGAGGGACACTGGGAGGCCTGCTGTGCACCAGGGCGAGGACAGGACCAGGGAACCGACTCTCCAGGAGGCACTCTCCAAGATCCTGGCAGCCTACCAACATTCCCAGGACACGATAGGCCAGATCCTTGACAATGTGCAGGAGAACAGGTGGCTGCAGGAGGGACAGTACCAGGGGATCAGGGAGCTCTTGTAGGCCATTAACACCACCCTGATCTCCATAGCAGGCGTGCTGGCAGACATGGACAACATCATTAAGGAGGCAACAGCACAGCAGCTTGCCCCTACCACTAGCCAGCCCATTGACCAGCCCTCCACTTCCTGTGCAGCTAGTGGGAAGGAGGCCCCACCACAGGACCCACAGGCCACCAGCATCCCTCCCACTGCAGAAGGTGAACCACCCTGCAAACGTTCCCTGCAACCCAGACAGAAGCCAGAGACACTTGCCAAAACAACTGCCAGGAAATGATACTCTCCTGACTGTCTCCCTTGTGTCCCACACAGTCACCTTGTCAAATTTGAACTGCCTTTGCTCCCTTTCCTATGGTCCCTTGGACACTGGACCTGTGCTACAAACAAACTAGAACAATACCCTGGACTTTCCTCCATCATCATCCCATTCCATTGCACGTCCCCTCCTTTTCTTAGCACTACAATAAATACCCTTGAACACAACTTGACTACTAGTGTTTTATGTTTTGAAAATGTGCATTTATGGAAACAGTAACATCTAATGCAAATGACTTGGACACTATTAGAGCACAGAAATAAGTACTGTAGCTGTCTGTAGTCAGCACATCAGTACACAGTTGTTTTATCACCAACATCTGTAAAATGACAAGCCATAGGTAAGATGCAAAGGAAGTTAATGCCATCATGCTACAGCCACACACAATACAGCTAGAGTCATAGGAATGGTCAGTTGCTCTGTCTCACCTGTTTGTCATTGGATGTATTGATGGATAACTGATGTTCTGTTGTCCTCATCCTCATCCTCAGCCTCTTCATCCTCACTGTACTTAGGGTCTACTGCTGCCACAAGGGCATCTCCAGTCTTCTCCTCCTGCAGAAAGGGTACATGCCATGTGAGGGCCATTTTGTGCAACATGCAGCATGCCACTAGTATCTGGCAGACCTCCTCGAATGAATAGCACAGGGATCCACCTGTCAGATGGAGGCACCTGAACCTGGCCTTCGGGAGCCCGAAGGTCCTCTTGATGATCCGTGTGCCTCATTCTAACATTCCTCTGCCCCTGTCCTGGCATTCTTCACAGGGGTCAGCAGCCACAATAGGTTTGGGTAGCCAGAGTCACCTGCAAGTATTGAGTGGCCACATTTAGCCTCACACAATGATTTTGGGATGACACGTGAAGGCATTCACTAACATACAGTGGGTGGGGACCAATGCTCATCTATTAGCCATACCATGTACCTCTGTAGTTGGGCCATCACATTTGGGATGCTGCTATTCTTCAGAACAAGGGCATCATGCACCAACCCAGGATACTTAGCACTGGCGTGGGAGATGTACTGGTCTGCCAGGAACGCCATTTGCACATTCAGTGAGTGGAAACTCACCTATTCATTCTGACGGGGGACAAACACAATATGTGTCCCGTCAGTGGCCCAATAATATTGGGGATATGTCCCATTGCATAGAAACCGGCCTTTACAGTGGCCAAATCTTTCACCTGAAATGTAGCTGCACACGTTTTTTACCAGGGCAGGCAGGACTCTTGCCAGCACGATTGAGAACATTGGATGTGACATTCCTGCTGCCAAGCCCACTGTCACTTGGAAAGAACCAGTTGCCAAGAAATAGAGCACTGATAGTACTTGCAGAAGAGGGGGGATCCCAGTGGGGTGATGTATAGCAGATATCTGGTCAGGCTCCAATTGGGCACACAGCTCTGTGATTGTGGCCCTGTCCAGTCTATAGGTGAGTATAATGTTTCTGTCCTCTAGTGTAGTCAAGTCCACAAGGGGTCTGTACACGGGGGTATGTCTCCACCTCCTATTCATCCACAGCAGTAGGTATCTAAGGAACATAAGAGTGAGTAGGCTATCACAATTTGAACAATGGAACCACAACTTCAGTTTACATGGTGCATTTTTGTTAGGGGACAGTGGGAAAGGCGAGGTAAGTGCTAATCCATTCTGTGACGCAGTTAATGTCTATATGACCATTGCCCCCTCTCTGAAATGGTGAACGCCTGTCCTGTATGTAGAGGCAGGTGGAAGTGAGGTAATTCTGCCAAGTTGGGTGTAGTGGCAGAAGGCGGTCATGCAATTGCTCATTGGATAATATGGAGCTCCATGGAGTAGAGTGACCAATGGGGATATGCGTCGGCAGTGACGGTCTACACCGCTGCGGACATGACCGCCTTTTTCTATCTGATTCCTCACTTGTTTCCTGACTTTCTACAGGAGAACACCTACACTGCGTGTACTGCTGTGACCTGTGTCTGGAACCGACCATGGCCCGTGTGACCGGGCAGAAAAGGCATGCCTTCACTTCGGAGGAATTGGAGCGACTGGTGGATAGGGTCCTACCCCAGTACAGAGTGCTGTATGGGCCTCCAGACCAACAGGTGAGTATACATTGGGCACGATGCATGTGGAAAGGATGCATGGAGATGTGTGTGCAAGAACTGTGTAATGGGGGGCGTGAGGGGAATGTTTTGTGGTGGTGTACCTGGTGTGCACCGGGCAATGTGTGTGCTAATGGTGATGGAAATGGGATTGATGGGCCATATGTGTGACAGGCTTGACTGTTTGTTTAATGGTGTTCTCCTCAGCACCCATGAAAAGAAAGGATTATGGCATGCCATCGCCCAGGACGTGCGGACCCTCGTGGTCTATGGCAGGCAGAGTGCCCACTGTCGGAAACAGTGGGATGACCTGAGACGATGGGCATGGAAGACTGCGGAGACCAAGCTGGGGATAACCTACAAAAAAGGAAGGGGTGCCCGTCGGAACTGTGCCCCCCCTGATGGCCCACATACTGGCGGTGGCCTACCCAGAGCTGGATGGGCACCTGGAGGGAATCACAGCAGCCACAGGGGGCTGAGTATAGAGGGTATTATTCTAAAATTTGGCAGGTGGGGTGGGATCGGGGTGGTGGATGTCGGTTAGTGATACTCCGAAGGCCAGGCCAGGCATTGCAGCATGGGTCAACTCTAGGGTAATGGGTGTATGGCAAATGCAGGTAACCTAGCTTGTTAGCATTCCATTTCAGACAGGGCTTTGTGGGTACCAGGAGGGGTGCAGTTGGCTGTTTGAGGCCCTCATCTTGCCTTAGCATCTAGCCAAATCACTGGCAGCGCAATGCATAGTGCTTAAGCCTGATCCCTGTGTGTGACCCAGTGTTTCCTTTTTCTCTCTTCCCCCTTTTTTGTTCTGTCATCCTGTCAATGTGTGCATTAGCATCATCTGGCGGAGGAACAGGGGCACCGGTGACAGAGAGAGCTACATCCAACAGGACCCTGGAGGCAGAGTCCACCGATGCCGAGGGAACCAGAGGGATGGAGGGCGAGGGGAGCACCACGGCGGAGACTTGAGGGGACAGGTCGGACACGGATACCTCCTCCGATTGAAGCTCCCTGGTGGTGGCGGGCACCTCTGTGCCCATACCAGCTACAGGTACAGCCGCCACCCCCGTAACAGCACCACCCTCCCAGCAGCCACTCAGTGAGTTTCCCGTGCCCACTCACCCTGGAGGGTGTGCATCTCCTTTGCCCCAGGCACCTCAGGCCCTGCCGCAGTTAGCCCTGCTGCCCTGAGTGAGGAGTCTATTGACCTCCTGCGACCCATCTCTGTTGGGCAGTCAACCATTGTGAATGCCATCCAGGGGGAGGCAGCCCAAATGCAAGAGTCCAATACATTTCTGGAGGGCATTCACACTGGCTTGGTGGACCAACAGAGGTCAATCCAGGCTCTGGGCTCCTCTCTGATGGCAGTCATTGTCCCTGTATCCAACCTCCTCCCTCCAACGTCGTCTACCCAATCCCATTCCCCTCAACCCCAACCAATCCCAAGCACACAGGCAGACGAGCATGCACACAGGACAACACACAAGAGTGGCACACGCAAACACAAGCACCACACTTCATCCCACAGGCACTCACACAAACCCCATCCAGATGCAGACATAGTAACATTCACTGCCTCCACTGTGGCCCCCCCTCCTCATCGTCCACCTCCCTCCCAGTTGCGTCTACACTTACACCTGCATGCACTACATCCTAATCCACTACCTCCATTACCAGCACACCTATCATAACACACACCTGGGGCGAGGGGAGCACCACGGCAGAGACAGGAGGTGAAAACACTGTATCAGATACCTCCTCCGATAAGAGCTCCCTGGTGGTGGCGGACACCTCTGTGATCACCTCAACTGCAGGTACAGCCACCACCCCAGTAGTAGGAGGGGATACCTTTCCTCACAGACTGGAAAGTGACAGTTGTCCCGCCCCGAAAATGACGTCACTTCCGTTACTGGGACTTCGTATGCCCCATAGTGCCCACCCCGGAACTGACGTAGGTATAGAGGTATCACGTGGTTTGTGACCTCATGGCATCATGTGTTAGCCATGTGCCAGGGTCCTAGCCCCTTGGTATTGGTCTATGGGCTGTGTAAAATGAAGGCCTTGGTGTTGTGCAACCAGTTTCAGAACCTAAGAGGACACGTCTGGACATGTCAGACAATCAGGACCAAGTGGCAGCTTGGGGGTCCCCTCACAGGCCGGAGAAGTGGACGGGCAGGCCAGATCTCCTCACTGTTGGCTAATCCAAAAAGAGGGGATGGTCAAATGGTGCAAAAGCCATGACATGTGGTTAGCACCACGTGTAACCCAGCAGTGTATTAGAGCCGCCAAGGTGAGCATGTGATCGTTTTGGATTGTAGAGCATCAAACCGTGATCTAGTGTTGAAATAGGGTGTCTAGGCAATAAGAAGAGATACAGTCAGATAGCCAGAAAAGCTACAGCCTCAGAAGCCCAGAACCCTATCAAGAGATACAATCGGACCCTTGCACCCTTGCAGAGCGGACTCCACCTAAAGATGGGGGTTCCGGCATTACTGGGCTGCACGAGGAACTCTGCCAATGGCTTGAAAAGCTCAGCCTCAAGGATTTGCCGCACCCTGCATTCCCCATCAAGGTTGATAGCTGCGACAGTAAAGCCTCGAAAAGACGAACTAAGTGATGCAATCAACTTCAATGAAACTGAAGATACTGAAGAAGGTGTAGCACCACCAAATTTGCCGATCTATGAAGACATGGGTTTTCAGGAGGACCCTGACTCAGAGGCCATTGTGATGCAACCAGCCGCTGTAAAATCCAAAGTCACTTAGACACCAATGGACCTGTGCGACTCACAAGATTTCAGAGCTGCAGCTGAGTGTGACGAAAATGTTGAGGTTAGTAAAAACTCTATAGATAATTATTGTGTATACATCGTTATCATACTTTTAACTAATAGTATGTCTTTTGCTTTCTGTTTGAACTGTAGCAAACAACTGCAGAAAGAGATCCACTAGAGGGGTCTACGCCAAAGGTTAACAATGTAATTTTTTATTGCCTATGCTGTTCCAGACAGTCTGAAAGTATTACAAGCCTAAACAAAGAGCAGCGTAAGAAATGCATCAGCACTTACATTAGCACCGATTATGAAAAGGAAACGCCTGGCATACCCTACAATGTCATATGGCCTGTTAAAGGTTTTGCGGCAGCAGTTGTGAACACATGTGTTAAACGTGACTATTATAACCTGTGTTACAGGCATAAAATTAACAAGCCACAGCAGGAGGCTCACAACTGTCTATACGAGTCATACACTGCAAGAACAATTGTAGCCATTTAGACCCGCACAAGGTATATAGGTTGTTAAGGGTGGTGTACGAGCTGTCAGCTGTGAAGAAAGGGGTCCACGTCCATATGAGTAAGATCTTGGCAGAAGCTGCCAATGAGATTTGATACGCTTCTGAGCCCTCCTCAAAACTCGAACGCATGCAGGGGCTATGTACCTATTTTGACAAAAGTTTGATAGAAAGGGTCATAGAAAGAGGCACATGTGGTATTTATTACAAAAATAGAAGAATTACGTCTTTAGCCCCCCCCCGAAATCAGATGTCATGGATAATAGACCATAACGGTGTTACTTAATGCTCCCTCCTTACTCACTTTTAGGACCAGAATCAGAGTGTCGCAGGGCAAGATGTCTATGAGTTACACCCAGGCTACAGAGATTGATAGATGTGCTGGTTAAAGAGAGAATAGCTGAAATATACCCTGTGACTTTGCGTTATCTGAACATTACAGAACCGTCGACTGCACTGCTGTACAACAGTCCTGTGTGTATCGCCAACTGGTGTATCAACGCAAGGCTACCTGCAGTGGATAAATACTGGAGTGCAGCCCAAAACCGGACGTGTGAGTTAAGACTTTTCACAAAGAAAGGTCCTGTATTGTCCGACCTAGAACTGTATGATCTGCTTAATGCTGTCAGTATCCTGAGCGTCCAGAGTTATAGGCGGGGGAGCGGGAAGTCATGTCTAGAGCTATTGAGAGTATAGCTATGAAAATACCAAAGCTTGTAATGCTGAGACCTGGTAAAAGGAACAACTCAGAGTAATATGTGTAACATGTGTCGTGCTATGTATACGCCGTCAAAAGGCCTCAAGGTGTCCAGCAGTCTTTTATGTTTTTTATGTTTAATAAAACAAGCTTACACAAAACAAATGTCTTTCATTTCTTGGTTGCTGTGTGTGACAACATGAGGGGGGTGCTTTAAGGAGGCTTTATTACAATGCATATTGGGTTGGAAGCTTTGGTGGCTCGGAAGCTCTATTTAGAAGGGCTCAAGCTGAAAATTAGTCTTTTAACCGATAAAAGGTAAAGACATGGTTAGTGGGGGAAGAGGTGTATCCACTCCACAAACCAGACAGGAGACGTTTTAAGAGGAGGGGCACAGTTGTTGGCGCGCAGCTAGATTATCAGTGTCAGGTAGACATAATCAGTCTTCAAGATCTAGCAAAACATAACAATAGTGTAATGTATATATTAACAGTCATAGATGTATTGTCCAAGTATGCCTATGCAGAGGCGTTAAACAATAAGGCCCATATTTATACTCTGCATTTGCATCATTTTTTTGACGCAAATTCTGCGCAAACTTAACTCCATATTTATTCTTTGACACTAGACCTGCCTAGCGCCAAAGATATGGAGTTTGAGTCATTTTTTGTACATGAAAACCTACCTTGTGCTAATGACATACAAGGTAGGCGTTCCCGTGCAAAAAATTACACTAAGGCATGTGCGCCTTATTTATCCTCCACCGTCAAAATGACGCACAGTAGGAGGCGGGCCTTAAAACATGGTGCCCAGACGGATTTGCGCTGTTTTTTAATGCCTGGGTCAGGGCAGGCATTAAGGGACCTGTGGGCTCTTTTCCATGGTGGGAGACCATGGAAGCAGTCCACAGGTGTCCTTCCCTGTACCCAGGAACACCCCCTGCCACCCTCAACCACACCTGGAGGACACTCATGGATGGAGGGACCCATCCATGGTGAGTGCAGTTAAGTATATATATATTTATTTTTAAGTGGCATGGGGGGGCCTAACTTGGGCCCCCCTACATGCCACTGTGCCCAATGGCCATGCCCAGGGGACAGAAGTCCCCTGGGCATGGCCATTGGGCAGGGGGGCATGACTCCAGTCTTTGCTAAGACAGGAGTCATTTCCATGGGGGTTGTGCGTCAAAAAATGGTGCAAGTCAGGTTAGAGTCAATATTTTTTACTCTAATCTGACTTGCACCATTCTTTGGCACACAACCCCCAGTCTTCCCTTCGCCTCCGCTGCTCGGTTATTGTCATTTATTTTGACGCTAACCAGGCAGCAGCGCCGGCTAACGTCATTCCATAAAGAAGGTGGCCGGCTGGCACGTTGGAATGGTGTTAGCCAGCGGTAAACCTTTTGACGCAAATCTGCCCTAGCACTGATTTATGTCAAAAAGTATAAATATGGGCCTAAAAGTGGTAATATCGTCACTGCCGCCTTTGAAGACATCTTTGTGAGAGGTCTAGTACCTCAAAAACTAGAAACAGATGCTGGAAAGGAATTTTTAAACAAACCTTTTCAGAAATTATTAAAGCAGCACGCTGTTCAGTATTTTGTAATGCACACAGAGGTAAAAGCAGCGGTTGTAGATCATTTTAACAGAATTTTAAAATCAAAGATGCAGCGATATTTCACTGCCAACAATACCTACAGATACGAGGCTTTTATAGATGTTTATAATGCCAGTTACCATAGAACAATCAAATGGCCCCCTGTGGAGGTAACCGCTGATAATTTGTTAAATGTGTAGAGAACCGTGGAGAACCGTGTACGGCATCTTCTAGCATAGAGGGTCAAGAAACCAGCTTTAAAAGAAGGGGATCATGTCAAGGTTTCAAAGGTGAAGGGTGTCTTCACTAAAGGCTACCAACAGACATTTAGTGAAGAGATATTCATAGTGAAAAGTGTGGAGCGTAAAGAAAGAGTATATATTTACAAGTTGAAGTACTACGCAGAGGAAGAGGTAGTGGGTGTCTTTTACACCGAAGAGTTACAAAAGGTGCCCTACGATCTGAACGGGGTGTACAGGTTTGAAAAGGTTCTGAAAAGGAAAGGCATAAGTGCTAAGAGACAGGTTCTGGTTAAATGGCAGGGGTGGCCTGAGAAATTTAACAGTTGGGTTTTTGTACAGCTCGCTGCACAGGGTGTGAGGTTGTGCTGTAAACGCCGCGATGGAGAACTCACCTTTTTATATGCTATCTTCCAATGTTTTGATGGACATGTTCCCCGGCAATCAGATTTCTAATCATATGGTGAAATTGGCAAAACCGGTGGGCCTGAAAGGGCCCTGGGAGGTGGCCCTAATGGAGATACAGCACCATAGAACGTGGAATACATTTACAAAGCACAAGGCTAAATTTACTAAAACCTTTGAGCAGGACCCTCTGAGCATCCACATGGGGTTTCCTCCCGGCTATTACCCAACTGTTTCCTCAGTGGTCGATGCCATCAACAAATCTATAGGGAGCATTGAAACGTTTGCAAGTATACATCTCGTGTCAGATAACGTTAGAAGAAAAGTGTTTCTTAAAGCCCCCGAGCTCAGTGCAGTGTTTAACTGTTCAGGTAAATTACAAAGGGTTTTTGGGACCGTACAGCATGCGAAAAGGCAGGTGGATCCAGACCCTACGTGCCCCGATAGTAACAGCGGATTTTATACACTCTACGTGTATAGCGACATCGTAGACCCTAGGATAGGGGATAGTTATTCGCCGTTGTAGAGATGGGTCCTGGTGAAGGGCGAAAATAACACCATGGTTAATATACAACATCACATTCCCGACCATGTGGCAATTTCCCAAAAACATTTTGACACTATAACCATCATGCTCTATGACGATCATCAAAGCTGGTGGCCTTTAAATGTGGGAAAGTCATTGTTAAGCTTCATTTAAGGCCACGCCGTGACAGTGACTATTAGGCAATCGCAATGGTCATTATGAAAATGTACGGGGATCCCTCAATGTACAGGGATTATTACAGAGTTCAGGCTGGCTATGGGGGATCACCGCCCTGCTTTCAAGGGGACCCCTTTCTGTACGGGCCGGATTGGGGGTCTTCTTTCGGAGTTTGTTTAGAAGAGCCATGGCATTCTTGAGACGGGGATACGAAATTGCAAAACCTCACATTAAAATGGCTGCCACGAACATAGCCCATGACGTCGTGGGTTCTGTAACGTCGGCTGTCGCTGAGCGCATGAACAGCCCCATACAGGAGCAGGGTTGTTGTACAAGGTGCGTGCTGGTGTTAAAAGGAAGCAAAGGGCTTTGAGGCGTAGGTGCCCACCAATGCCCTATAAAAAACTGAGGAATTCTTCAAAAGGCCCACTCAAAAGAAGAGTCGTAAGATGGAGGAGGTCTTCCAAGAAGAAGAAGAGACTGCGTTCTAGTGCAAATATTTTTGAAAGCCGCTATCATGGCATTCGTACACTGTGCCTCGGGTGAATGTGCCAAATCAGAGCTAGATCTGTTTTCTCTTAAACCCACACAGACCAGCATCGAGAAAGGTTTTTTCATGGAGTATCGCCTCTAGCAGCTCTGACACCTCTGTCGCCAATAGAGTTTTATGTGTCGGGGTCAAAGGATATGTATTTGGATCTCAACATCACTCTGTTACACCTTGTCTGCAAAATAACCAAAGCGAACAGCACCAACATAGAGGATGATGCTAAAGTGGCGCTTATCGCCTACACATTCGCAACCATGTTTACTCAAGTGGACATTAACTTGGGCGGTCGACTCGTCACGGAGAGTGATAACATGTACGCCTACAGGGCCTACATAGAGAGTATTCTAAATTACAGTCGCGAAGCCCTAGACACACAGCTTTCAGTGGGGCGCTTCTACAAACATACTGAAGCGCATTTTGAGGACACAGCGTTGGACGGCGCCAACGCTGGTTTTAAAAAAAAGAGCCAGCTTCGCCGCTGGCAGTAGGCAATTTGATCTCCTAGGGCGCATACATTCAGACCTTTTCTTCCAAGATAAGCTTCTAATCAACGGTATAGATCTTAAGATCAAACTCAACCATAACAAGGACCCATTCTGTCTCATCAGAAGCAATGCTACACGTTTACGTTCGACCTGACGCCTGACATGGAAGACGGTGATCACCACAACTTGATCAAAAATGGAAATCTAAAAGCTGAAATACGTTTTACACAGGCTACCAATGTGAATCAACAGCATTATCCAGGTCAATCACGCCCGACAACTTATGTTTGACTATCATTAAAAGATTGTAAAATGGACACTACTCAGATGGTAGGCATAGATACACTAAGAAATACTTTTTAGGTGGATTTCCTAGTGATTGGCTACCTGAAAAGATAGGCCCTGAAGGACCTCACACCCTAGTCTTTAACACAGACCCGCATTACAAGGGTGGTACACATTGGGCTGCCTTGTTTCTCGATGGAGAAAATGTTATAGTGTTTGACAGTTTAGCAGAGTTTCCCAAGCATGACATTTATACAAAACCGATATTCAAATATGTAAATAAAAGCATCACCCACTGTTGAGTATAACAAGCGGAGTGTACAGGACTCTCTAGTCATCACATGTGGGGAACATTGTATATATTTTGTAAGTAAAATGTCTGAGGGTATGATGCTTAGAAATGTTTTTAATCTGTATTCCACTGATCTAGTAAACAACAACAGTATTGTTATGAAATATGTGAATGAAAAGACTAGACCCATGTCGAGCATTGTTAAAACAGAATACAGGGGGTCATTACGACCCTGGCGGTCAGAGACCGCCAGGGGTAATGTGGCATCCGTACCACCAACAGGCTGACGGTAGGGAGACCCGTATTACGACCACGGCAGTAGCGCTGCCCTGGGGATTATGACCCCCCTACCGCCAGCCTGTTTCTGGCGGTTTGCACTGCCAGGAAGAGGCTGGCGGTAAGGGGTGTCCTGGGGCCCCTGGGGGCCCCTGCACTGCCCATGCCACTAGCATGGGCAGTGCAGGGGCCCCCGAACAGGGCCCCGGGCAGCTTTTCCCTATCTGCATAGCTGACAGTGAAAAGCGCGACGGGTGCTACTGCCGGCTCCTATGTTGCGGCCTCATCCCCGCTGGGCCGGCGGGCGTAAACTTGGTTTGCGCCAACCGGCCCAGCGGGATGTCGTAATGGGGTCCGCGGGAGTGCGGACGCATTGGCAGCCGCACGGCGGTTACCACTTGGCGGGCGGTAAACTTGTAATGACCCCCACAGTGTATGTCAAAAGTGTAAGGCCTTGTAAAGCCTCTATTTGTACTGATGACTGTCTAAAATAAAAAACATCGTAACATGAAAACAGACTATGCACTTTTATTCCCCGACCACACATTTTAAAACCATTTTAAAAAAAGATGTCGGACTATTGATGAAATGTTAAAACTGTTTATTAGAAACAGTTTTCACCACAAACATGTACATGGGTAACAAATAAATGAAGTAAAAATCTTTCTACATGCAATTTCGGGATTACATTAGAGTGGTAACCATATGTTAATTTTGAACAGTCTCTTTTTAGGCGCAGGCGCTGCTCCTAGCCGGTGTTAGCTGAGGAAAGAAAGGCGACGTTGGCACAATGGGACTCCTGGTAAAAACACCAAGGGTGGGATCTTTCAAACTTTCAAACCTTCACCGGTGGTCGGCGTTACCGATGATCGTGGAGGGGACGTTGAGTTCTGCAGCGGCGCTTAGGAACTGCTCCCATCCTCTAGGAGCATTTTGTGTCGATAGAGTTTCACGGTGCGTGAGACCTCTGACCAGATCGTACATGTGTGATCCAGCAACCGGCTGTCTCTTGTAAACGAATTCACCCCTGTCATTCCAAGAGGTCAAATCTTTAGTAGCATCCATTTTACTGAGTAATATTTCAGCAGCCCCTCTATACATCTGACTTATATTTTTTAAAAGGTCTATGACAAAGGCATCCATGGTGGGTGGCGTTCTCGGGTCTTGAGGCGCTACTGGGTCTGCTGCTGGCTGTTTCTCGGCGGGTGCATACAGAGTTAGTTTGTTTTTTTCAGCGTTCAGCTGCTTGTAATACTGTGAAAAGTTTTGAATGGCTCCTGAGTAAAGCCCCGCTTTGTCATGTGGTTTTAAATCATTTCGGTTCAAAATGGCTTTGATCTCAACATCGAGACGCTGTGTCTCATTTCTGTGTATGTCCCAGACATCGGTGGGCGAAGGGCCCAACTGTTCCAGCTGATGGTGAGGCACAAGGTACTTTTTTGGGGAGTGCTCCATCATGTCCTTGACAGGAGACTTGTTATTAAGGGTATAGATATACCCAGCAGCGAACCTATAAAACCTCCAGACTGTTTGACCAGTTTCCTTTTAGAAAGGAGCTACGCCCTTTTATTGCTGAGCTTCTTAATAATGTCCTGCTTCTTCGTCAGCATACGGAACTGGCTTGTTGATATCGGAACATTACCTTTTAGGGTGTTTAGGGCTATTTCGGAAATGGCCGCCACTAAATCGTCCAAAGCAGCGCATATGATAGCTTTTCTTTTCATGGGGCTGTCTGTGACCAGCATTTTTAGGATGTCTAAATTTAGCTATAGCCATATAAAGTGTTATAAAAGTCTTCTTAAAGGGTCTTTTTATAAGCTTTGGGGACTGCTTTAGGCGTGTAAGCGACTGGGAAGTCAGGGGGGAAAATACCGGTGCGTAGTCTTCTAGAGTGTTGGGTTTTAAATCTACCAGTACGTAGCTGTGGGGTTTTACGGTGGCATCGTTAAACGCTTTCATGAAAAACAATGGGCCATATTTATACTTTTTGACGCAAAATTGCGCTAATGCAATTTTGCGTCAAAAAAATTTGCGACGTCTAACGCCATTTGGATGCACCATGCGGGCGTCAAATTTATACTTTGACGTACGGCGGCGCAACCAACAGGTGGGAGTCATTATTTCGTGACGCAGACAGCGTCGGTCTGTTGTAAAGGAAACCAACGTAAATGCGACGCACATCACTGTGGGTCGATTTACGACAGCGCAATCGTGAAAACGCCGTTTTTTTTCACGCCATTGCGTCACATTTTTGCGCGAAAACTGCCCTTTCAGGAGAGGAGACCCAAAATGGATCCTAGATGCCCCAACAGACCCCAGGAGGATGAGAGCAGACCAGGAACCAGCCAGGAGGAAGCATACAGGAACCTGGACCTTTTTAAAAAAAAAAGAAAGTGTCGCTTCAGTGCAGAGGAGCAGGAAATCCTGGTGAAAGAGGTGACGGAACACCAGCACCAACTTTTCATCACCTCCAAATTGCCACTCAGTAGGAGAGAGGCCATCTGGAAACAAATTGTGGACAAGATTAACAGTGTGGCTGAAGAACGCCGGACAGTCACCGAGTGTAAGAAACGCTGGCATGACTGCAAACGTAGGACCAAAGAGAAAATGGCCAGGAACAGGAAGGCAGCAATGCAGACTGGAGGGGGGAGTCCAGCACAGCAGGAGGCCCTGGACCACATGGAGGAGATGGTCGCAGCCGTCATCCCGGAGGAGATCGTCACAGGGATTCAAGGACTGGACAGCGCAGACTACCACGACACTACGCACATGCAGGGTAAGTCGCATGGGGAATCCTAATACAATAATGGGGACTGTAAGCAGGGGGGGGATACCTACTACACAATGCATGTAAGTCAGCACATATATGAAGTGGCATGGGGAAAGGGGCACGGCAGGGGGGCATGCCCAGTACTGACCGAAGCTGGGGCACGACAAAATACAGCAACCACAACAGTCCCACGGGGACATCCTGTAATTACAACAAGAGAGCCAAGGGAAAGCAGTGACAGGTGGGAAGGACACTACCTCAAATCCACATCCAGGCACTTGTATTGCAAAATCTATTCTACATCAACTAGGTCCCTATCTGTAATGCAGTAGCAAATACAACAACTGTAACTTAACTGCAAACACAGTTGACAATAACACCTCTCATCTCTGTGCAGCTATAGTACCAAATGGTAGAAACCCCACCCTGGAACATACATACCTAAATTAGGGGGTGAGGGTGACATCTGCAATTACTCCTAGAAATAAGACAAAGGTACCAGTACACTCAAATGCCGAATGTCCATAACTGACACATACATAAGCCTAAGTAAACAGCAATAGGAGCCACACAGCACTAACGATACACACATGCTGCATACGTCAGGGTCCCTCACGTGCCTGGCTAACAAGGCTACATCACTAATGTCATACTGCTCAGACAACAACATTGAGGAGGGGACACAGGCAACTGGTCACTGAAACACACCTGCAAAGTCGGACAAACAAATAGGACCTTCATACGATAAACAGGCCAATCCAATCCAAAACACATCACCCAACATCATCTCAAAACATCAAGAATGTTTACATCCATACCACATCCTAACATTGACATGCATAGGTAATGCCACGTTACATGTACAGATCATGCAATGTGAATAAAAAGTGTATGGGGCAGGGCCTGAGAGGCAAGTGTGCTGGCAGGGCAGTCACAACACCCACAGTCAGTCAAAGTGTAGTGTGGCAAGTGAAACGTATACTTTGCGCATTAGCCTCAGGCTGGAGACCTTTGTGCATCTTACCCTGAATGTACTTATACTCATTTGCTCACATCTAAGTGCCTCAGAGCAATTTGCACTAAATGATTCTCATTGCCCTTCCTATCAGTTAATGTAGCAAATAGTCAGTCCTAAGGTGTTGTCAATTAGTCAAATCACACTGTTTTGCCTACTTCTGCACTGGAGTTTGCCAGAACATATTCACTCTGTGCCCCAATCAAGGATACCGTCTGGTACGTTGCTGATAGATGTGGTAGGGGTCAAGGTTTGGCATTCCTGCTTAGGGAAACTTTGTCATCACCATGACATATGTCTTTTACATTCACTCCCTTGTCCCAAGACACGCATGGGGGAGTTTCCAAACAGAAAATAACAACTAGATGCTGCCTGCCTTGCTGCTGATGCACAACCAGATCCTAGCCCATTCCTCTGATATGAGGGATGATGTCTCCCCTGTGATTCTGACAGGCAACCTTCAAACTTAACAAGCTGTGCTATACATAGAACATGCAGGGGGAGAGTAGAAACAGTTAGGCACCATGAAAGCTGTGTACTAATGTATTACTCTCCTGCGGACTATTTCAATTCTAACAGTGTGTTATGTTTGTGTAAATGGGGCTCACACCTAAATTCCTACAAGTCAGTTGTACAATGAAACTTCATATCAAACTAATACTGTCTATGTCATTTGTGTATGGGAACCTACCGGAAAAGATACAAATGTGTAGGACCTGAGTGACCACCACTTCCCTGAGAAGTTCCAAAGATGTCATGCGCTCGGATGTCTAAACATTCCTTTGATGTGGGAGACCAGAGGCACTGCTAGTTAGTCTTAGCAAAATTGAATATCTGGGTGACAGAGTTATTTTCAAGTGGGTCAAACTTAGTCCCCCACACCATTAGCTATCCTGCTGCCTAGAAAGCCAAGAATCACATGTTGGATAATGAGAGCCCACCCTACAAAATGTCCCTCCATAACAATAGTGAAACACCGAGTGAGGAGTGGGAGAAAAAAACGCCTATTCCTAAATAACTACAAAGCAACACCTAGAGGCGACCTGGCAGACATGTCTGAAAGATCCATATCAAACATGTGACACACAGATGGGCCATAGGCCTACAACAATGCCCTATGACGGACAGCAGATACCTAGACAAACACAGAGTACAATGTTAAGGCATCCAAAGGCTTGTATCTTACTGCAAAATTGTCACAACACAGACACACTAATTGTACCCTGTTTCATTGCAGAGGAACACGGATCTCCTGCTGATCTGCCTGTCCATGAGTTCCCTGATGACATGGATGACGACACCATCAACCTCCCACAAGAGATCATTGACATGGTCCTTGAAAGCCTCCAAACCCCACCTTCAGTCACAAGGAGGAGCACAGAAGAAGCAGCCACCACAGTAGAACCACCCGCCACCCCAATTGTAAGACCTGCCAGCTCCAACACAGCTGACGACTCTGACGACACTGGCACCAGCTTCGAAAGAACTGTCGTTGGGGCCAGCGGGAGCTGGCCAAGGAGGTGCGGGTGGGGATGCAAAATATGGCAGCCAGCCTTGAGGGGGTGCGTTCGTGCATGTTGTCAACTGCTGATCAGGCAGCTGCAATGCAAGCCAGAAATTTTCTCTTGGAGGACATTTCAAAAACACTGAAGGAAATTGGCACAGCTGTCATCCAGTTGACACAACAACTCAAACTGCAAGCCACTCAACGTGTGCACGAATGCAACATAGAACCCCTCAGGGCCGACCTGGCTGCCTACCATCGGGATGTGGCTGCCATTCTGAAAAACCAGCAGGTCCTCCTTGCTGCAGTACTGCCCTTCCTTACTCAACAGGGATCAGCCCCCGGGATGTCTGCCTCCATGTCTTCTAACATCAGAAGAAGAAGACATGGAACAGATAACATTCACACGCAAGAGTACCCGGAAGCCCTAGTCCCTGCACCATGCCCTACTCTGACCAAGGTCCTACGTTTTGACACATGCCAGTCTCACTACAACTAACCTCAATGACTGTTCGGCAATCCACTGTCTGACTTGTCCACCTTGCCAGTGAATGTTTCTCTCCTACCATTTGGCATTTCATGTTCCTCTGCACTGTCTGTGACATCACCCCAGCATGTCAGGAGCATCATCCACACCCCTTCTGTAGGATCACCATGTAATAATGCACCAGAAAGGAGTCAGCAAACATGGTGAATGGACATTTTGCACAACACCACTTATAAATAAATATCACTTGCACACCTATTGTGTCTCTGTGTCATTTCAAAATTCAACTGTGCAGTAGATAACTCCAAAGTGGCTGTGTGGAAACCATGTCGATTCTCTATACTACTGTCCTGATTTCATGTATACTGAATCATCTGTGCAGTGGCCAGGATTGCATCATAGCTTTACTATACTGAGGAAAATAACTGATGAAGGGACTAAGCACACACAATCATGCTGTGTTGGACAGAATGATGCACCATCTATAGCTATTCTACACAACTAATGGTGGCTGAGAAATGTAGGCACCATGCAATACTAAAATTTGAAATTATGCTGTAGAATGAAAGGAATGATAAACAAATTACACTGCATCAATCACCCTTACGGCGTATACTTCCATGAAGGAAAGTCATGCTGAATCAGTACACACATGATGTAGGTCAGCAATGATAGCAACAAGACAAGAGTGTGAACAAATCATCATCTATAAAGCTCTCCCTGAACTTCACAATGCTGTCCGACCTATCTATTTACCTACAATAACAAGTCTGGAAGCACTCTTTGTGAAGTAGGATACATACCAACCCCAAACCTTGATGATCAATGCACACTACCAATGGTGGCTCTCCAACATGGTGAATACTTACCAAGTTAGCACACGGGTAGCTGGCATGTTAAACCTCATAAGCCTGGGGATAGGGAGCATGGAACACAAATGTCATACTTAACATTTCTGCTACACTGATGTCAAGGCCATGAAAAGGTAGCACCTAACGCATCAGGTAAAGGGTTAACAAAATTTTTATTTAAAAGTAGTAATAAAAGAGGCAACTAAGGGAAAGGTAAACCTACACTAATCTAACCTGACTACTACTAACCCACAACTGTCCCTAACTAACCTAAGCTAAACTTACTCTACACATGTAACGAAACGATCTAAACATCAACCCCCCACCCACCATTAAGAGACAAGACACACGCAGGACAACACTTACTAACCTACACACATACTATACTATCCTCAACAAACATACATTTTTTTGTATTTTTTTGTTGTTTATATTTTTTTTTTTTTTTTTTTATTAAACAGGAATCCCAACATTGCCCCCAACCCACCCACACAAAAATATTAGATAGAAAGTATAAGGACCCCCCACCCTCTTACCTAACACTAACTAAGCTAATTACCTATACTTATCCTATAACTAACCCCCCAAACCCAACTAACAGTATGAAAAGAGGAAAGAGGGGAGAGGGGAGGGGTAAAAGTTCAGGAGGGCAAAATAACTAAAGATTTGCCCTCTGAAGTGTGCGCCGGATGGAGCGCACCTTCTTTTTAACCTCCGCCATGTCCTCCGTCAGGTTGTCCACCTTTTGAATTAACCTGTCCAGTTTCCTAGACAATGCCTGGAAGGCTGCAGGGTCCATTGGAGGGTCACTGCTGGTCTGCGTGCCGGTGGAGGTGGAGATTGTCGCTGGAGTGGAGTGGCCACGGGACAGCCCTGCTCCCAACACACGGCTGGGTCCAGGTCTTGAGGAAGATGACTGGTCCGTCGCTGGGTCCCCTTGGGCAGACCTGGTGGTTGTAGGTGGCACCATTGGTGGAGCCTGTGGTGTGGCATACCACGCCCCGGAGGCCCGATCGGAATTGTATCTGTGGGCCATCCTCCGATACCCACACTGCACCTGCAGGATGTGCCTGTACCTCATTGCCCTGTGCTCAAAATGGTTGCGCTCTGCGGCACTCAGGTTTGCAGCTGTGAAGAGAAAAGGGAAATGTTGAGCATTGAATTTACAGTGGGTTGAATCCCACAATGGCTCATTTGTCCATTACTAGAAATATACTGTATGCAGCAATTGTTACAACATAGTTCACGGAAATGCTCAGAGGAAGTACATGTGAATCATGCATCCCTAAGGTCATATCACACCTAGCATATCCATGTCTCTACATGATGGATGACATCACCCTAAACTACTCATCCAAATCATACCTAAGGCATTTGACATTATGGCACCAGCTCTTCCGCATACTGACTTCAGTACATATGTCATTCTATGTGATTACACTCACACTCCTCACTCAATAGCATTTTTAATTAGTTGTGTGCTAAGATTGAACCCCTGGCTCAGAATCATGTGTCCACACTAGGGGGGTCATTCTGACCCCGGCGGTCTAAGACCGCCGGGGCCAGGGTCGGCGGGAGCACCGCCGACAGGCCGGCGGTGCCCCGCAGGGCATTCTGACCGCGGCGGTTCGGCCGCGGTCAGAAGAGGCAAACCGGCGGTCTCCCGCCGGTTTACCGCTGCCCTTAGAATCCCCCATGGCGGCGCAGCTTGCTGCGCCGCCATGGGGGATTCTGACACCCCCTACCGCCATCCTGTTCCTGGCGGTTCGCCCGCCAGGAACAGGATGGCGGTAGGGGGTGCCGCGGGGCCCCTGGGGGCCCCTGCCGTGCCCATGCCAATGGCATGGGCACGGCAGGGGCCCCCGTAAGAGGGCCCCGAAAAGTATTTCAGTGTCTGCTAAGCAGACACTGAAATACGCGACGGGTGCAACTGCACCCGTCGCACCCCTGCAACTACGCCGGCTCAATTCTGAGCCGGCGTCCTCGTTGCAGGGGCATTTCCTCTGGGCCGGCGGGCGCTCTTTTGGAGAGCGCCCGCCGGCCCAGAGGAAATGTCTGAATGGCCGCCGCGGTCTTTTGACCGCGGTGCGTTCATTCAGCGGCGGTACCCTGGCGGACGGCCTCCGCCGTCCGCCAGGGTCAGAATGAGGCCCTAGGTGTCAGATGTAGGAATTTAGGAAAATCAACTAGCAAATTGCAAAGCAGAACGGTGTCTCTGACACCGTCTGCGAGTCGCTATGGGGTCCCTAAAACCCACCTCATGAACATCAATGATGTGGGTTCCAAGTTGCCCCACCTTAGCAACATGGGCACTCACGGGGATGGTGGCCTGCTGGGACCAGCAGAACTCCATAGACGTGACTGTTTTTAAATTAAGCAAGTTATTTCTCCCCAAGTGTAGGCCGTTTACCGGAAAGAAAAATGAGCTGCAATTATTTTTAAATCACAACAATTGTACTTGGAAATTTTCACGGTAATTATTGGTCCCTTAGACCACTGGCTTTTTTGCGCAGGATTTTTTTTAGTCCACTCACAAAGGCTGAAGCTTTACAATGAGGACCCCTTCCAGTCAGCAAGGTGGTTACCATCCACTTCAAGTGGATGATAACAGCTACTCACTTTGCAACCACGTACTCGGTTGCAAATGGGATTGCCTACCACTGTGATTTGCAAGTAGGTCTGGTAAAACCCTTCATTATATCAATTTTGAAAAGCATTTTACTCATATGTACATGACCACCAAAGACATTTTGGATTAGGAAACAGACGTTTGCAAATCCCACACAGATATTTATGCCATTTGCAACGTGTAGACATTTTTCTCACTCTGGCCCAAGGTAATAACTCAAGTCACAAAAGGTGTTAAGTACGTGTAACATACTGGTTGCTACAGTCCTAGGTACCCTGTTTCACAGTAACATCCCAGTCTTTGTGGGTGGTGTGGGAAGAACAACCAACAATCCCATGTTCAATGCACACCCAGGAGTGTACAGAAAGTGCAACAATTATGTGCCTTCACACACAACACCTATGAAGGGCTAGCAACACGTTGTAGTCAGCCCAACCTTGTCACATCCCAGGTCCACACATGTCAAAATGTTATGACTTAGCCCAACATAACATACTATTAGTGAGGCATGTTTAACAACACACACAGGGGAGGTAGTACACCCATTCACATGATTCAACTGAACACCTAGGGCATTGCACTAAAGTCACACACACTTCGAGTTCACCTTGTGGAAGTACATGCCCATGGAAGATCCAACCTACAGTGTACACAGTCCATCCTCAACTAGGAAGAAGCACTTGTCATCAATGCCATGTGCCTAAGCTATCTGGGAGACTGTCAGTCTGATATGCAGACTCAGTTCATGGCAAGTCCCTGACCAAGTCTAACATTGACCAGTCTATTCGAAATGAGTCATACCATTCCCAATTGCCGCCATAATAGAATGGGCTACAGCCCCTCAATCTGAGAGATGACTACGTATTGCTTTGCAGAAACATAATTCTAATTTGATATCACACTAAAAGAACAAAGCCAATGAACGGCCAGCACATCAAATCATGAATTCTCTTGAACACACAGTAATCCATCATGCGTCATTACCAAACAATGTAAATAGCACTCAGGCGACACTCACTGTAGGTATCGGGGTCGTCAAAATGGGCCACCTCTCCCACGGTGTACAGGGCTGGTCCACCTGTAAAGCATGAAACAAAGATTATACTCAGACTGGGTGAACGGACAAAAGATTTCTGTTACAATGACACTGTGTGAAAATGACATGGTAATGATAGACTTTCACACATGCTCATCCTGCATGGATCACTTTGTATTCAACATTAACATTGGATGAGTCTCCTGCTCCAGTGTCACACCCTACTACACTCATGCAGTGGTCAGGACAGTCATGTGTCGTCCAAGTTAATCCTCCATTAGTATGCCCCAACAATAATGTTATCCATACATCTCAGCATGTGCATCCCCGAGAGACATTCCAAAACTGGTTCCATGAGGACTGCATGACCACTCACAATTGAACAGGCTATTTGGACAGGGTCAACAGACAGCAAACAGACACACATGTGACATATGTGTGAACAACATGACTAACTTCATGTGACGTGACGGCAACACACATGTATAGCATCATCATGTGTTTCCAATTTTCTGTCTAGCTATGGCGTCTGCATATGTAGGTATGTTGTTTCTACATGACGTACTCACTGGCCATTATGACCAGTGGAGTACAAATGGAGCCGTTCACGTGTTGCTTTTCTGACACTAAGGCAACACTACATTACATGCAGCTACAGGCATCTGGTATGTGTTGCAAAAATGATCCATCGGACTGGTAGCATAGGTCTTCATACACATTCTGCAACAAATACACATTAGGACACATATGTATACCTTTGTAGCGCAGCATTTGAAACATTTTGGGACGCAGAGAGGAGGCGACTTAGCATAATACAAATAGATGTTGAATTTATAAAGCTGTCATTGCGTGTACATGTGTTGCAAGAATGGGGATTAATGTGTATAACCATGGGCCTAGGTTTCCCTGGCATTACACACACTCAGCTACTTATTTTGCAGATTCGCTAACAATCATCACATGTTCACACACCGATTTCTGTCATTCCCATGTAATTGTTTTTTACTCACCAACATGGCCACCAATCTGGAGTCCCAGGTGGTCCAGCAGGTCCTGTTCCCTGGTGATCAGATCTGCCCAGTGGTGCTTGAGTTGGTGTACATTCCTGAGACTCCCATAGACCCGGACCAGGTGATTGCGCACCTTCTCCCACCGGATTTTCCTGGCCTCCGTGTGATACCCCTGTATCACACGGCCCCCAGCTTCCAGCATTAGTGGGAGGAAATGGCTTACGAGCCATATGAACCCCCCCAATTCGTTTTCCCCCATCCTGGACAGGCGAGGCCTACCTGACATATTGAGAGGGATAAGAATGTACCAACAAAATATAAAATATAAAGGGGGAAATGGGGAAAGGTAGAGGTGTGAAAGAAAAAGGAGAAGTAGAAAAATAGCCCAACTAACCCCCCAAACTATGCTACCCACAACAGACTCCCACAGACAATACAAACTATCACAGGTATAGACAAAATAACACTAAACAGACTGAGACAATGTGATACAACAATAATAGATTGACACTAAGACAAAATACAAGGCACACAGGACACTAGAGCAGTAAAACACACGACAACACCTTTCACACAACCACACAGTCTAGAGAAATCTGAGACTGCAAAGTGAAAGTGAAAGTTACCTCCCAGTACAGATTTTGTAAACAGGATATCCTATTACATCACTTCCTGCATAAAATGGCCGCCGTTTTTATTTTCCCGTTATGCGTCATATTTTCACGCATACACAGTTGTGCGTCAATTTTTTATGACGCATTACAGTGCACATGATGCGGAGTGAAAAAATATGATATGAATATTAATAATTAATACTGTACATGAAATGACCAATATATTGTGCATGTAGCGTCAAATTCACCACGCATACATCATGGGCGTCGTTTTTTTTACACGTACAGTGGTGTACATGATGCGGAGTGAAAAAATATTATATGAATATTAATAATTAATACTGTACATGAAATGACCAATATATTGTGCATGTAGCGTCAAATTCACCACGCATACATCATGGGCGTCGTTTTTTTTACACGTACAGTGGTGCACATGATGCGGAGTGAAAAAATATGATATGAATATTAATAATTAATACTGTACATGAAATGACCAATATATTGTGCATGTAGCGTCAATTTCACCACGCATACATCATGGGCGTCGTTTTTTTTACACGTACAGTGGTGCACATGATGCGGAGTGAAAAAATATGTTATGAATATTAATAATTAATACTGTACATGAAATGACCAACATATTGTGCATGTAGCGTCAATTTCACCACGCATACATCATGGGCGTCGTTTTTTTTACACGTACAGTGGTGCACATGATGCGGAGTGAAAAAATATGTTATGAATATTAATAATTAATACTGTACATGAAATGACCAACATATTGTGCATGTAGCGTCAATTTCACCACGCATACATCATGGGCGTCGTTTTTTTTACACGTACAGTGGTGCACATGATGCGGAGTGAAAAAATATGATATGAATATTAATAATTAATACTGTACATGAAATGACCAACATATTGTCCATGTAGCGTCAAATTCACCACGCATACATCATGGGCGTGGTTTTTTTTACACGTACAGTAGTGCACATGATGCAGAGTAAAAAATATTGTGGATGTAAATAATATTTTGAAGGCGAAATATCAAGACACTTTTGGATACATTTGTATCTGACTCTGCATTGTGTGCACTCATGTACGTGAACAAATTATGACGGCCATGCTGTATGCGTAGAATATGGAGCAAATGTATCCAAATGTCTTCATGTGTTTAGCTTTGGAAAGGTGATTTGTCATGGTCAAACGGTGCGATGTGAGACACATTTGTGTTTGTATATGACAAATGTCCGTACTTTTATGTATAGACGGCCTTCACACTGTGATGTTTGGGATACGTTAACTAATGTATTGACCATATTTGACAACATATTTGGTGTAATTGCTCATGGCTATTTTGAAATGATGTTTTTGATACCATTATGTATTCCGTCTCCAAAATGTGCCCACCTTTATGATGGGGATGCTTTTATCTGTAGTCCTAACAGGGAGTGGGAGAGTCACTTTCAGTTTTTATGGGGCTGACCATGTCCCATTATGATTTTGTGTTTCATATTTGTGTAGGACTTGTGACATGGAGGCCACACATGTGCCTTATGCATGTGTTTAGTTCACAAGTACATGATTCTTGTATGTTTTGGGGGTGGTAGAGGTGGAGTTAGGCCCCCAGCACCCTAGGATTTGACCATCCAGAATAGCTACTGTATCCATGGAGTATTTTTATCATATCATGGCAAACCTGCAGCAGCGGGCGAATGTAAGGCCATATGGTATGAATGACTGTTGACCATTCATTCATCTCATTAGCCCATTTGACGTTTGCAGTAATGATGATTTGGAGCTAAGTTGCATACCATTTTCATATGACTAAGTTTGCAAGACTCTCAGCGTTCACGATGTGATAATGCGAAGATTTTTTTGCTTGTCTGTGTCCCTTTCTGCATAAACTGGTTTAGTGTCATGTTACAATCTTCCTGCTAGGTTCAAACTGGGACACAACTGTGATGGTCTACTTTCAAATATTAGGTTGGTTGTATGACATATGTGTAGATGTGTGTGGGAATGTGGATCCAGTATGACCTGTCTGTGTGTATGTTGTCACTGTAACTTCAAGGTCTCCTCCTGAGTTAGAGGCAGCTGATGTTGTTGCAATTGTGTATTGCTCACATCATACACTTGAGAGAAGCCATTGATGACATGTTCACGTACACATGGATGGTCCCACCCTGTCTCTGAACACGTGTGATGTGACTTTCAAATGATCTCCAATTTTGGGCTGGATGAGAGACTGTTTCAGTTTTTTGGATCCGGCATGTGTAATTGTCACATTTGTACTCTTGTTGGGCTCTGTGTATGGTAATGTAACATGTCACATCCTACCCTCTGTGCATACAGTTGTGATGTTTATTTTTGGTGTGATGAATTTTAATGGCATTCTTGATCAATGAGACGACATTCATCTTCAGCTATTTCAAACTAAAGGTGGTCAGAAATGAATAGGCCAAAGCATGATGTGGTGTTTGTTATCTGTGTTTATTTACAAGTGTGGAATACAAGTGATTATAATAACTTAAGTAAAGAAATTGTTCACAAGCTGTTGGCGCCTATGCACTCCTGCTGCGGTGTTAGGTTGTTCCCCCTCCTGTTGCAGGCCAGCATCCTCCTCATCATCATCCTCAGGCATGTCTGGGTCCGTTTCAAGGAGGGGAATGTTCCTTTTTACACAAATATTGTGTAATATGGCACAAGTGAGTATGATCTTGCAGACCATCTCTGGGGAGTATAGTAGGCTTCCGCCTGTGATGTCAAGGCAGCGGAACCTTGACTTTAGGATCCCAAAGGTCCTCTCCACAATGCTGCGTGTCCTCTTGTGGGCGTCATTGTATGCCCGCTCAGCAGCAGTATTTGGGTTCCCATATGGTGTCATTAGCCAAGGCTGGATGCCATACCCCTGATCAGCTGAAAGAGAAACACAGAATGGTATCAATTAGATGTAGGAGGCACTGTTGTACGTATCTTTGATGGCAGTAGTTGTGTTGTGTTGTCTGTGACTATTTTGTGTACTAATGTGACAACCTATGGTTGTTGGTGGAAACTTTGGCATTGCTTTCTTTCCTTGGCTGAGCAAGTGTTTGTTGTCTAACTGTTTGTCAGCAGTATGTATTGGTTTCTCAAGTACAGTGTGCCCTCCCTTGCATTGTGACTTGTGACACAGGTGTCCGTGTGTCCTCACTGGGGGTGTGATGATAGTTCCATGCAGAGTTGAAACATGAAAGGGTATTAGAAACATTCATATGAACATACCCAGGCCATCCCATCCCTTAAAAGTTATGCATTGTATTAGTGTACAGGTTATTGTGAGACTTCCAATTTGCAAGGTGACATTTAGGCAACCACAGTCATGAATGTCTTCACACTAAGCTGTGGAGTAAATTCAAATGTGTGAGAGGTTCAATGGTGACTTGTGACACATGGCTAGTGATGTGAGTACCTCAGTGTGTTCCTGTCTAGGTGTTGCTATTGTGGTGTATGTGTTGTTTATCCTAGAGGGTTTCTGTGCAGTGAGTATATAAGTAGATTTTTGTCCTTACCAACAAGTAGTCCATTGTCATACCGTCCATCCTGGAAGTGTTGGTTGATGGTGCAGTGACGGAAGATGAATGCATCATGTACACTCCCAGGATATTTAGCCACAATGTTGCTGATCAGTCCTTGGTGATCGACTATGGCCTGCACGTTGATGGAATGTGTGTGCTTCCTGTTGCGGTAGAGGTGTTCACTCGCAGCAGGTGGCACAAGGCGTACGTGTGTGCAGTCGATTGCACCAAGGACGTGCGGAAAGCCACTGATGGCGTAGAACCCCTGTTTAGTTTCCTGCTGCTTCTGCACTGTGTTAGGGAAGCAGATGTGGCGGGGTGTCAGTCCAATGATGGCATCCAGTACTTTAGGCAGGAATGCGGAGAAAGATGGTTGTGAGATTCCACCAACCAGGGCACCAGTTGTCTGAAACGAGCCACTTGCCAGCAGGTGAAGTACGGCAAGCAGCTTTGTTTCGGTTGGGATAGTGCGTGGAGTCACTAAAGTGGGGGCCAATTGCTGTTCAATATTTGTCAGCAGCTGCTGAATGGCCTGCCAGTTCAACCGGTACCTCTGGATGATGTCTCGTTCCCTGAGGCCATGCAGGGTTGTTCTTGGGCGGAATATCCTCTCCTGCCTTCTGCGCTGTCTTTGGGGTCCCTGCTGTTGTTGTTGTGGCTGCTGTTGTTGCTGCAGGGCTCTGCGTCTACGTGCACGTTGAAGAAAAATCACCTCCATGTCTCCCTGTTGCTGCTCTGCTGCTCTGTTGTTTGTTCTGTGTGTTCTGATTAAGTACAGGTGTGTTTGCCCCATTTTAACGCCTGCCCTGACCCAGGCGTTAAAATTTCACGATATTCGTGCTTTGCGCCATTTTTTTGCGCCGCCTGCCGCGCGGGAGTGATTTTTGCCCTGGAGCATAAATACCACGCACCGCTATGTGCGTCTGTTTTTGGACGGGAACGCCTACCCTGCATGTCATTAACGCAGGGCGGGGTGCCGCTTCCAAAAACTGGCGCACATAGCGCCATTTTCCTGGTGCGCCGGATCGGGCGTCAGGGTTTAAATATGGGGCAACGTTTGCGCTGAAAGTGCGTCAAAATTTTTGACGCACATTCGCCGCAAACGGAGTATAAATATGCCCCCGTGTTTTTCCGAGGGACATCTGTTTAGCTATAAGTGCTATCTGAAACTTGTTGCAGGGGTTTTTGAATAAGACCAAATATGAAGCATTGAGAGTTATAGAATGACTGCTTTTGCCCTTGTAAAACAAGTTCTGCACGATGTATCATATGTTCGGATTACGATGATGTGAATATTGAGTAAAATCTCTCTCGATCTCGGGGTGGTCCCCTCCTTCACACATGAAATCGTCCACAACGACCATGTTTACAAGGTGTTTAGGTAACAAGTCATCGTTGTTGAGGTTATTGGGGATGCCTTCTATAATTCTGATGTGTGGGAACTTTAGGGAGAGTTCTGTGTAAAGATCTTGCCAGCAAGAATAAAGCCATACAATGTTGTTAGGGGTCTGAGATAAAACACCTGGAGCGTTTTCTAGCAGTTTCTTTATAAAATAACTTTTACCACTATTTGATGGGCCGGCTAGAATGCATGAGAATTAGTGTTGCAGCCTGGTGTCCATAGCGGTTGGGGTTTGCCACTCTAATGCCTTTTAATAACCATACGGTAGTGTTTTGTAGTCCTCAGCGAGGGCCCATTTATCAAACACTACGTACAGTGTTTTATACAGCGGTTGTGTTGTAATTTCTCACCTCTTTTTGGACCTGACTATGCTAGGGTGGTTTACGACTATTGCTCTGCTATTTTCATGATCGCTCGATGCTTAGTACTCATGCACCAGCCCCTTCAGACTGTCAAAATGTATTTTTTTTTTTTTTTTTTTTTTTTCAAAAGTTTTATTAAGAATATATAAGGCGGTACATACAGCATATAAACAAACTGTTTAGCTTTAAAAACATTATTTTTGTTCATTTACCACAATTATTTCCATTGTAGGCATATATACATGTACTGTCAGGTAAGTAAAAATTCCCAGTTGCATAGTTGAGTTGTGTACCCTTATTTTGAAGAAGAGTGGAAAACAGGTGGAGGGGGTGGTAGGGGGAGGGGGAGCGAGGATAGGGTTGTGTAGGAGGGGTTGGTCTAGATATAGGGGAGAAACAAAATAGTCATATGAAATGGGGAGGGGGAGAGAAGGGAAAGAAAGAGGGAGAAAGAGGAAGGGTAATCGCGGGGGAATGTAGAATGAAGAGACTCGAGGTAGGCAGGGGGTCTTTGTATCCTGAGACTAGCTTGTTCAAGCCTAAGAGTAGATCGTTCTGTACTTCTCCGTCTGTAGCAAGGAGTAGATAATATGTATGATAGGTATGGTAAGGTCGGTTAGAGAGTGTCTACGTCTTATATGAGTTGATTTCTCAGTCCTTGTTTGTGTTGGGAAGCGACTTGTATTACTATGTTGGGTAGTTCAGGGTCTCGGGCATGTGACAAAATTAGAGGCCTGTGGATTGATAGAGAGAGAAAAAAGAGAGAGAGAGAAGAGAGGATAGCGTAGCTAGGGAGAGAGAGAGGGGGCAATAGGAGATTAAATGTGTTTCCGGAGTCTAGGATTCTCAGAGGGTGATTGGTAATTAATATTCCCTAATCAATGATCATTGAACATTGATCATCCGTTGGTCATCCACCAGCCGCTTCATGGTCTCTTCAAGAATGGGCGCCAGACCTCCTCAAACTGTTCTGCTTGGTCCTGTAGGTTATAAATCACTCGTTCATGGGTAGCCGTTTGATACATGGCCGTCATCCATTCCATGGGTGTGGGGGCAATGCTAGATCTCCAGTGCCGGAGTATGCATATTTTGGCCGTGGCTAGCGCCGTGTGGATTAATCGTTTATGTGCCCGCGATAGGGAGGGATACGGGCGAATGTCATGTAGAATGATAAATGCTGGTGGAGTCGGTTTTGGTATCTGTATGAAGTCCGATAAGGCGAGGCGTACCGCGTGCCATAGTGACTGTACCGTGGGGCAGTGGCATAAAATATGAAGTTGGTCGCAATATGGCTCTGTGCATCTCCAACAGTTCGCGTGAGGTAACAACCCTGCCCTGAAGAGTTTAACAGGGGTCCAGTACCATCCCTGAAGGATTTTAAATAGGCAAAATTTCAGGCGTGCTTCACGTACGCCCCTGTCGAGGGCTTCTAGTATGTCTGGCCATTCTTCGTCCGTGTAGGTTATCTCTAGTATGTCCTGCCACTTTAAGCGTAGTCGTTCAAGTAAAGGCTGAGAGTAAAGGTGGTTAGTTAATTCGGCATAGAGGCCAGCCAAGACGCCTTTTTGCCGGCCTCATTTCTGAAGATAGGTGACGATGGGTGAGGTTTTGAGGAGCCACGGGGGGGTTCCTAATGTTCTCCGCATACAGTGTTTGAGCTGTAGATATCGCCACTCCTGGTTACTTTGGATACCGAATTCTTCCTGGAGGGAGGCGAATGTGCGGAAGCTATCTCCATCTATTATGTGAGATATATTGTGGATACCTGCGTCGGACCATTGGGGCCATCTGAGAATAGTCCCTCCTATTTTAATGCTTTTATTCCCTGCTATGGGAGCCTGAGTATGCAGGGAGGGGTGTACTCCTAGTAGTCGATGGGCTCTGCACCACGCTGTGTTTGTAGCCTTGAGGATGGGGTTAGTTAAGGGAACGTGGTCGGCGTATGTTCCTCCCATCTCCGCATACTGTCCATATAGGAGTTTCTCTGTAATCACCCATTGCGGTGGATCGGCTGTATCCGGAAGCGTATATATTAGCTGTGAGAGTTGTAGGGCCAGAGAGTATTGTTCTACCGAGGGTAGTCCTAATCCTCCGTAGAGCCGTCGTGCCAGTATTATTGCAGGTTTCAGTCTTGGGCGTGAGGAGCCCCAGACGAAGGCCCTTATGGATGCGTCTATTAATCGGAGTGAGGAAAGAGGTATCTGTAGGGGAAGCATGCCTAACACGTATATGAAGCGTGGTAAGGTGACCATTCTGACCGCCTGTGTCCTGCCCCACATGGACAGGCCTAGTAGGGACCATTTGGCAGTCTTGTTTCATTTTAAATATAAGGGGGTCTATGTTGTCCCTGACCATATGTTCTAGACCTCTGTTAATAAACGTTCCTAAATATTTAAGGCGGGTCGGGGTCCATTTGAATTGAAGGCCATGTATCGTTGCCCTCGTCGTTATGCGGGATAATGGTAGTGCCTCACTTTTATCCCAGTTTACCCGATATCCGGATAGGGATGCAAAGTCTTCTATAGTGGAAAGTAGTGCTGGGAGCGAGGTTTCTAGATCGGACATTGTTAACAGAATGTCGTCTGCGTAGAGATATATTTTGGATATGCCCCCGGTGATATGGATCCCTTTTATTTGGTGAGAATTTCGTATAGTGGCAGCTAGGGGTTCCATGGCCAATAAAAATAGAAGTGGCGACAAGGGGCATCCCTGGCGTGTGCCCCTTCCGATAGGGAATGGGTCTGACATGATGCCCCCACAGTTAACCTGTGCTGTGGGGTGGTCATATAATAAACGTACTTTAGAGATAAATTGTTCCCCCAGGCCAAAATGCTTCATGGTTGTGAATAGGTAGGGCCACTCAATTCGGTCGAATGCTTTCTCCGCGTCTAGGGACAGGGCTAGGGCTTCGTCAGGTAATTGTATGGATTCTAACAGTGTATGGCAAAGAGTTCGCATATGATTTCTGGAGGTACGGCCTGGTACAAATCCTACTTGGGTATTGTGAATCAACGATGGTATCACCTTGCGGAGCCGCGCTGCTAGAACACTGGCTAGAAGTTTGACATCCCCATTCAAAAGGGAGATAGGACGGTAACTGCCGCAAAGAAGGGGGTCTCTCCCTGGCTTAGGCAAGATGACAATCGTGGCTTTATTGGATAGAGCGCCCAGGGAGCCTTCTTGACATGCTTCCGTCAGTGCTTCATGTACTGCGGTTATTGCCTCCTCCCCAGCCCATTTATAGAATTCCGCAGGGAATCCGTCCTCTCCTGGTGATTTATGGTAGGGGAGGCTTGTTATAACTTGGGTTATCTCTTCTTTGCTTATGTTACCGTCCAAGAGGGCCCTGCCTGCCTCAGACAGACGGGGCAGATTGGCCGCGGCAAGGAATGTCTCCATTTGTGTTTGATCTGTCGTTGTTTCAGGAGTGTACAAATGTCGGTAGTACTTGGCAAACTCGTTTACAATTTCTTGTGGGCGAGTTAGCACTGCTCCTGAAGAAGATGTTATGGCCGCAATGGCAGAGGCTGCCTCTCTTTGTCGGAGCTGCGCCGCTAGGAGGCGACCTGCTTTTTCCCCTTGTTCGTAATGGCGGCCTCGCAATTTTTGCAGTGCGTATTCCGCCTGAGATGTATAGAGTTCATTGTGTGCCATGCGGGCCTGTTCTAAGGCGTGTCGCAGCCTAGGGGATGGTTGGGCGGTATATTGTTTAGTGAGGTCCCGTATCGTGGTCTCTAAGGTGGTTTGGCGGGCTATTCTGTCTTTGTTGGCCAGTGCTGCATCTCGCATCATATTCCCTCTTAGGGTTGCTTTTGCTGCCGCCCATAGGATCCTTTTTGAGGATACAGTGCCTGAATTCTCGGCCATGTATGTGGTTACATGAGCTTTTAATTGTTCCTTCCCTTGTGGAGAGCGATATCTGTGTACAGCCAATCGCCATGGTTTACGACCAGAGAAGGAGAGTCCCACCTGGATCCGGATTAGTATTGGGGAGTGATCTGAGAGCCCACTGTCTAGGATACAGGTGTCTTGTATATGAGGGATTACAGTGTGTGATACTAAGAAATAATCCAGACGCGATTGGGTGCCATGGACGGTGGATAAGAAAGTATATTCCTTATCTTTCGGGTGTTGTATTCTCCAGCAGTCCACCAGACCGACGTCAGTGGTCAGGTCTGTCAGAAGCGCTCTGTCGTGATTGTTACATACATCGACAGGGCCTGTCCTATCCATTATGGCGTCTTGGACGAGATTCCAATCTCCCCCGATTATGTATCGAGTAGTTCCGATTTCTGTCAGGAGGCGATTTAGCTGTAGAAGGAATGGGCGTTTTGGGCCGGTTGGTGCGTAAACAGATCCCACGCATAAAACAGTGTCCCCTAGTTTTAATTTAGCAAATATATACCTTCCTTCCGTATCATTCCAGGTTTTAATGATAGTGACCGGGAGGGATTTACGCACTAGTATCGCCACTCCACATTTGCGGGGTCCGTTACTTCCAGATTCCTGACTCGTTGGACGGCAGCTGAAGGCAACCCTCCCTACCCAATCCCGTTTAAGTTTACTGGATTCCAGAGTGTCAAGGTGTGTCTCTTGAATCAGAGCTATATCTGTTTTTTTGGATTGAAAATAGGACAGTATCTTTTTCCGCTTAACATAGCTCGTCATGCCGTGTACATTCCAAGAGAGTATGCGTAATGGTCGCGTCGCTTGAGGGTGGGGCTTCGACATATTGGATAACTGTGAGTAGGTAAGCACCCTGTGGGAGATATTGACTTAGTAGTTAGAGTGGGAGTTGTGTTTCGATATGATACGGTGTTTTATTTTATTTTATTTTATATTATACGGGGGTTAGTAGCTGGTGGAGGCCAAGGGAATCCTCTGGAGAAGAAAGAGAAGAGAGAGGAGAGGGTGAAGGAAGAGAGGTAATATAAGTAGGACGAGAGCCAGATGGAGGGGAAATATGAGGGAAAAAGAAGGCAAGGAGAAATGAGAGGGAGAAGAAAAGAGGGAGAAGGGGGGGAAGGGATGGATGCGTGTGCTGAAGTTGAGATTGAGAGTATAGCAAGAGAGCGTGCAATTTGGGGGAAGAAGTGGAGAAGGGTAGGGATGAGGGAGGTTAGGAGTCCAACCTCCTTCGTTCGTTAGGTCTGTAAACGGCGGGACCGATTTCTCTCGGAGCTCTCGTGCCGTCGGGCGGTCTCGATCGGGGGGGGGCGAAGGAGGGAAACAGCAGACAGCCAGTTATCGATATGTCGGTGATAAGGAGGGGTCGGGGGGGGGCACACAGCAGTGCTTATGTTTATGTATCGGGAAGTGGGTCTGTTCATCGGTGGTTAGTGGCTAGTGTATTAGTTATATAACTAAAGTGTATATTGGCAGAAGTAATGATCGGTTAATAACTATAGTACCTGAGCGGCGCTGGAGAGGAGGGAGGGGGTGCCGGGTGTTGATGGGGTATGGTGTTTAGGATGTTGTGCCTAGTATTTGATGTTGTATGGTATCGTAGGGTGTTTAAGAGTTCATAAGATAGGGTCGTAAATTAAAGTAGGGACTGGGCAGACAGAAAGACCGAGACCGGCTGGCGAGGGGCGGGGGTGGGGCAGGGCAGAGGAGGGGGGGGAGAGAGCTCAAACAGAGTATTATAGTTCTCGCGTATGCATGGGTACATAAAGATACCAATATACAATATAATATAATACTTCCTGAGCATTTCTTTTCAACTATAACACTGCCTCGTCTCATCTCGCCTTACAACTGTTCAATGACATATTAGGTTGATCAACATAACATATCCTGGCATCTTATCACATTATCATGTTAGGAGCCATTATGCCAAACGTCTCTCTATTAATCGTAGGATAGGTAATGAGTGTAGCTGAGCCCCGGGTTACGCGAGGATAGTGCGTATCTCATCCTATTACTAACTCCTTGCCGTGTATTATTACATCATAATACTGACCTACTAAGGTCTTACTTGGTATGTGCCACCATCATAGTCGTTCTGTTGTTGGTGATAGTTTAAGATAGTAATAATGATTAGGATGGGGGTAGCTACGAACATCTGGGGAAAAGAATAGCTAATAGTTTATAATTTACATTGTGATGTTATAATGTGGTGTGGAGTGGCAGTATAGAATGTCATAATATTTCGCTTTGTTATGCGGTATTATGTTGTATTATGTCCTCGTGTTCTATTTTTTTTTTTTTTTTCCCCCAGTTTCTTATTGTAGAATAAGGTAAAGTCAAGTAGTGGGAGCTTTGATATGTTTCAGGTTATATCGTATTGTGTGTCCCTGAATTGGGATTAATTTATCTTTACGTTGTCTAGTCCCATCCCTTGGGGTGATAATGGGGGCTAAACGGTTCTAATGTCGGCGCTGGTCGAGTGTGGTGTGTATTAGGAAAGTTTCACATACTTTGTTGTTTACTACCATGAGATACTTTGTAGTGTGTGGAATGTAAGGTAAGTTCCATGATAGTTAATTAGTGTTTATTTTTGTTATCTGTTTAATGCCCCTGTTACCTTGTTACCTTGTTATAGGGTTATAGGGTCGGGACCGGGCCCTTATTAAACCTACAGTGAGTTGGTGGGGTCTGATCCCTGTTCTAGTAATCATCATCTGTTGTATACTGAGGGCAAATAACGATTTACTGGTAGTTTCCATTATAGGGCCTCGGCTCTAGTCATAAAGAGCATATATTTTTCATGTGTCTGGTTTTAACATTGATACTAGCAGTCTTAGACAATTACAATAGTAATACACATATGATCTGGAAGGGTACTCATCCTTCCGCGGAGTCTATAGTTGTTATTTTCGACTCTCTGACGATAGTCCCATAAGTCGTCTTGTCGCGTTACCTTCTCAAGAAGACCCAGTTGTAGGCTTTAAAGGGGAGCGGGATTTGTCTCTTTCCGATAATTGGGTGTGGGTTACTACTGCGTGTAAAATCTGACCCCTGTCATCATATGATCTAGTTAGTCTCTCCATGTCTCTACCTCTATGACTGGCTCCGGTGTCGTGTAGAGCCGTCTTCACCTTTTCTATTACCGAGTGGGGGGTTTCGGCCCTATCACTGCCTCCTACAATGTCATGCTCACTGTCTGTGTTGTAAGAGTCCATAGGCTGGGATTGGAAAGAGTCAAGGAAGAGTCTCAATTCGTCGGGGTTATAAAAGTCCTTGGATACTCCATTTTTTGTAACCCACATTCTTGCAGGGTCAAAGAGACCGTATTTCATCTCTAGTTTGCGAAGCCGGGGTCGTAGGGCTAGGAAAGCCTTTCTACGTTCGTTGGTTTCCTTGGAGTAATCGGCGGTTATTCGGATCTCGTGCTGGTCTATTCGGAAAGGGCCGTGGTTGCGTGCTACTTGGAGTATTTGTCGGGTTTGATTATGCCGCAGCAAGCATGCGATGATTGGGCGGGGCCTTGAGGAGTTGTCAGAACGTTTTGGGCCTATCCTGTGTGCCCGTTGGAATTCTAGCGGCGGGTCAAAGTCCAATGAAATCATTTTTGGAAGAGTGGAGGTCAGAAAAGTCTGCATATCCGAGCCTTCTTCGTTTTCCGGGATCCCAAGTATGCGGATATTGTGTCTCCGGCTCCTGTCCTCCATGTCCGTTAGTTTGCTCCTGAGGTAGATGAAGTCTTGTTCTCGCACCTGAGACGTGTTGATCTGCATCTCTAGTGATCCCATGCGTTGTTCTAGCCCTGTCACTCTAGATTGGAAGCCGGCAATGTCAGATCGCATGGATTTGGTTTCTAGTGTCAATGAAGTTATAGAGGCGTCCATCCCCTCTATGCGGCGGCTGACGGTGGTGATCTCTTGTAGTATCCTGTCCATAGTCGTGGATTGATCTTTATCAGGCATCGTGGTGAATTCGTTTAAAGGTGGCGATGTTTGAGGGTTTATCTTCGTGGGGGTTAGGCGTTTGTGTTGTAGCGCTTCTGAGAATAATAGTTGTCGTGCAGGCTTGCTGACAGGTTTAAGGGTCGGTTTGTTGCCGGGCATCGCCTCAATTGTCTACAGAGTCTGACCACGTGGGGCCCGAGATTCCCTCCGTAGATTCCGATAAAAATATAGATGTTCGGTGGCTTACACTGGTGTCAGTCCACTCCCTTCTCCTGTATCTCTGTTCTCTTGGCTCCCTCTGGCTCTCCTCGTCCCCGGTGCCCCCCCAGTCGCTCACCCCTCTCGTCCCCTCGCCTCCACGTGCCTCCCGTCGTGCCCCTCCGCCCTCCTCAGTATTAGTTGTCTGGAGGGGGAGGGAGAAAGGTTATTATCTCAGCGGGAGGGTTTTTGTTGTCCCTCTGTGATGGAAAAGAGGGGAGAAGTCGTGCCTCTGCCTCCGGCGATGCCGTTCTTATTTTGAAGAGATTCGATCCTACCTCTCTTTGGGTTTCTCTCCTGGCTGTCGAAGGAGCCGCACCCCTTTGCTGTGTCTTCCCATCTCCCTGTGGGGGGGGGGGGAAGGTCCACGGGTGTTTGTTGGCGTTGTAGGGAGATGGATGCGGGTCGTCACGACTCCCGCAGTCCCTGCGGCCTGTTCAGCTTGCTCCTTGCTGCTACGGGCACGCCGTCCGCGGTCTTCCGAAGACGCGACTCCGCCCCCTTTCTCCAGGCCTTATCGGCCTGGGGCGAATCGCGAGTTTCCTGCCTTGCGTCCCGCTCCTACGGGGCCCCCGGACATGGTTCTGTGTCGCCGCTGTTGTAGGGGTGGAGGGGCACCAAACCCGGTGTGTTGTCCGGCTGTCTTGTCGCCCCCGTCGCCCCTCCGGGACCGCCTCGGCGCGGAGCTCTCGCTCTAAGCGGCCATCTTGTTTCGTGGCCCGGCCACGCCCCCCCAAAATGTATTTTAATCATATTGTTAACGTTTAAAGTGATGCCTTTGACTTTCATGCAGACCCTGTTGTTAGAGGTCTGTAGGTCTTGGGCCCTGAGGAAGTGTATTTGAGTATGTACTCATCCTTTTCGAGTTCGCTGGCCAAATCCTCTAGATAATCACTCAACGGCGGATCTTCATCACCCTCTTTACTAACAAAAATAACAGAGTCTGTGTCATGGTACAAAAATTGATCCTGAAGCGGTTGTGAAGCACGCTATGAAGATGTTTATATTATTGCAGGATGTGGGGTACTCTTTGGCGTATTTCCAGTATAGAACAGCCATCTCATCGTCTATAAATTCACAACTGGACACGTCGTAAGACAGGGCAAATATATACTTAAAAAGCTTGTCTGTGATGATGGATTTGATTGACAAATTGGTACACTGTGCAAATTTTTCCCAACAAGGAATTAAACAGAGCTTGGACAGCTAAAGTCTGGCAGGGTTAACCTTGATGAACTCAGGTCTCAAGTTAATACACTCGTGAGCATGGTAATCGGCTATATACTTTTGCTTCAAGGGTTCATCGGCACACCAGTCGGATACCCCGATGCCTCTGAGAAACAAGTTGATGTACTCAGAAAAGAGTTGAGTTGTGCTGTGTGGGAAGTGCCAAATCTCCAGTGTTGGAAAATGGGTTATTGGTAAGGGCAGGTAGGTACCTACACTTAGCAATAGGCCACTAACCTCCACTTAGGTCCAGTTAGGTCTCAGTAAATTAAACAAAGCTCAACCCTTGGTAGCTTGGCAACGAGCGTCAATGCTTAACTTAGACAGAGTGTAAAGCATTCAAATATCACAAAACAGTAATTAAATAAAACACAGGAAACAGTTTAAAAATCCAAAACCAATTTATAACAATAGATTATATTTTTATCTTTAAAATGACACCAAAACGAATAAAATCAGATAAGGGGAACCGAAGATATGAATTTTTAAAGAATTATTATTTTTTTATCGCCTGGAAACAAAAAGCGCCAATCGGGTCATCTGGTTGCACCTCGACCGGGGCAAAGTCAAAGTTTCAGCATGACTGCGATGGAGCCCTGCTCGGCTATAGGCCGCGGGAGGCCTCGGTTAAAATGTTACCTTCACACTTAGGCGGTCATTCTGACCTTGGCGGACGGCGGAGGCCGTCCGCCAAGGTACCGCCGTCGGAACACCGCACCGCGGTCGAAAGACCGCGGCGGTGATTCTGACATTTGCCCTGGGCTGGCGGGCGGCCGCCAAAAGGCCGCCCGCCAGCCCAGGGCAAATCAACCTTCCCACTAGGATGCCGGCTCAGAATTGAGCCGGCGGAGTGGGAAGGTGCGACGGGTGCAGTTGCACCCGTCGCGTATTTCAGTGTCTGCTGGGCAGACACTGAAATACTTTTTGGGGCCCTCTTACAGGGGCCCCTGCCGTGCCCATGCCATTGGCATGGGCACGGCAGGGGCCCCCAGGGGCCCCGCGGCACCCCCTACCGCCATCCTCTTCATAGCGGGAGAGCCGCCATGAACAGGATGGCGGTAGGGGGTGTCTGAATCCTCCGCCGCCATGGAGGATTCAGACGGGCAGCGGAAAGTCGGCGGTAGCCCGCCGGCTTTCCGCTTCTGGCCGCGGCTGTACCGCCGCGGTCAGAATGCCCGGCGGAGCACCGCCAGCCTGTTGGCGGTGCTACCGCCGACCTCCGCCCTGGCGGTAATTACCGCCAGGGTGAGAATGAGGCCCTTAGTCTTTTTTTCGAAGATTTTCTTCAGCGGGACGAACCTGCCAGTCCAATCCGACCTCCTGGAGCCCTTCTCCGGATACGTGATGCTGGAATCCTCGGTGGAGATTTTTACCTTCGGACTTAGTAATTTTTTCGAGGTGAAAATCCTTCGACCGGGGTAAACCTGGATCTTGATCCGACGTCCATGGATCCCTTCTCGGATACGCTGGCTGGGAGGTCCGGGCCAACTTTTTACCTTCGGACTTAGGCGGTCGGTTACCACCATATGGCCGCTCCGCGGTCAAAAGACCGCAGCGGCCATTCTGGCTTTCCCGCTGGGCCAGCGGGCGACCGCCAAAAGAGCGCCCGCCGGCCCAGCGGGAAAGGCCCTGCAACAAGGAAGCCGGCTCCGAATGGAGCCGGCGGAGTTGCAGGGGTGCGACGGGTGCAGTTGCACCCGTTGCGATTTTCACTGTCTGCTAAGCAGACAGTGAAAATCTTTATGGGGCCCTGTTAGGGGGCCCCACGACACCCGTTCCCGCCATCCTGTTCCTGGCGGTAAAAACCGCCAGAAACAGGATGGCGGGAAGGGGGTCGGAATCTCCATGGCGGCGCTGCTGGCCCATGCAGGGGAAATCCGGCGCGAAACCGCCGGATCCCCTTTTCTGACCGCAGCTTTACCGCCGCGGTCAGAATGGGCTGGGAAGCACCGCCAGCCTGTTGGCGGTGCTTCCCTGGTCCCCGGCCCTGGCGGTCTTGGACCGCCAGGGTCGGAATGACCCCCTTAGTCTCTTTTTCGGAGATTTTTCTTTACCGGGACGAACCAGCAAATCAGGCCGGGTCACGGTTGAGGCAAGCCAGCTAGAGTTGCCACGGCGGGTCGGTCCCTCTATGGAGCTTTTTTACAAAAGTTTTCCAAACTTCTCCAAACTTCTGGGGCTTCTCCCGGATGTCCTTTTAAGGTTCTTTTGGGGTCCAAAGCTCACCCCAAGGATCCAGAAGTTCTGAGATGGTCCTTGGGGGTGCGGACTACAACTCCCAGAATGCACCTGGCGCAAACTCCTTTTTGGCCACTGGACAGTGGTCAACTGGTCGCTTTCTTCAGGAGTTGGTGCAGGGGACTCTGGATAGCAATTTTTCACCTGTAGCAAACAGGGAATGCCTCCTTGAACCAGTTGAAGCCAGGCAAAGTCCTTCTTGTGGTGAAGCCCAAGTATGCAGCTGGTGCAGTCCTTCTGAGTGCAGGTTCCAGGTGCAGGCCAGGGGTCCAGCAGGGAAGTCCTTCTTCTCCTTTGGTTCTTCCTTGTTGGTATCTGATGGGGTTCTGAGGTGTGGGTGCAGGTCTGCCAGTTTTATCCTTGCTCCTGGGTGAAAAGCAGGGGGTCCTGGTTCTCCAATCAGGTACAGGGTCCTTCCCCCTGTGATGACCACTTCCTGGGAAGTGTGGCAAAAATCAATCCCAGGAGGTTTGGAGGTTACATCTGGCTGAGCCCACCCACTGGTGTGGCTAAAAATCATAAACACACCCCTCTCCTGCCCTCTCCTAATCTAATCAAGGGGGCACCTAGTTGTCTGGGGTTGCAGGATGTGGGGGTGTTGCTGGTTGCTCCAAATGTCCTTCTCTGCATTTGAAGACCAGTTTGGCAGCCCTCCCCCTTCCTGCCTCACCATCTGCTGAGGGGAGATTCCCTCCCACAGGCACATTCCTTTGTGTGAAGCCAGGCCACTTCACACCTCATCAAGGCAGCTTGGCCAAGCTACTGGAGGATGGCCAATCAGAGCACAGCAGCAAAAACAATGCAGGGCTGAAATGGGCAACTTTTCAGGTAAAGTTTAAAACTCTTTACCTGAACAAGTTATATTAAATCCCACAACTGGAATTGTGGGATTTATTACAACAATTAATTTGATACCAAATTCTTGGAATGCATCATTTAAGGAGACTTTAAAAATTAAAATAAAGTCTCCCCATTCTAGCCTATGAAGGCCATTTACTACAATGAGGGAAAAACGAATTTGGCTGTTTTTACCTCACCAGGGCTTATAAAACTATTTTTATAAAGTCCCTGCTTATAGTTACATGGCACCCAGCCCTAGGGGCACATAGGGCACATCTTAGGGGTGACTTATATGTAAAAATAAGGCAGTTTGAGACTTTGGAACTACTTTTAATTCCAAAGTCAAATGTGCATATAACTTTAATTTAAAAGCAGCCAGCAAGGCAGGCCTGCCTTTAAAATGACATTGGGCACCTCAGCAGTGCACCTATGGGTGCACTACCTATGCTGTGGTCCCTAAACTTACATGCACTACCATATACTAGGGACTTATAGGTAGGTTAACTTAGCCAATTATAATTAGCCTAATTCGCATATCCATTTTACACAGAGCACTGGCCCTGGGACTGGTAAGCAGTACCCAGGGCACAGCCAAGAGTCAGTAACCACCAGTACCTGTCCATAAAGTGTGGGGGTGACCAGGGCAAAAAGGAGGACTTTCCTACACTGTCCCCCCCCCCAGATGAAAGGTGATGGGTGCTAACCTACACCCTGGTAGTCCTCATCAGCTAAGTGGAAAAACCTGGAAAGGACATCTGCATTGGCATGGGCAGTCCCAGGTCTGTGCTCCACTGTAAAGTCCATCCCCTGTAGGGAAATAAACTACCTTAACAGTTTTGGGTTCTCCCCACTCATCTGCATCAACCATCTGAGATGTCTGTGGTCAGTTTGTACACGGAAGTGAGTGCCAAACGAATATGACACTAAACCACTACTACCTAAACAACTACTACTTAAACAACGACTTCCCAACACCGAAAAAACCTATAAAACGAATTATTTTACAACGAAGTCTAAACAACAGAAAAAAACATTAACTAAATTATTCCTGAACAACGAACACCTATTTAACGACTATGAAAACCACTAAATCACGAATATTCCACTAAACTACTACTATGTAAACCACGACTACCTAAACAACGACTCCCCAAATAACTACTACCTAAACAACGACTACCCAAAAAAAATATTACCTAAATAACGACTCCCCAAATAACGAATACCCAAACAAACTACTACCCAAACAACGAATACTTAAACAACAAATCCTAAAATAACTACTACCCAAACAAACGACTAGCCAAACAACGAATACCCAAACAAATACTACCCAACACCGAAAACGCCTAAACACCTAGGGCCATATTTATACTTTTTGATGCAAAACTGCGCAGTTTTGCGTCCAAAACATTAGCGCCGGCTAACACCATTCTGAAGCGCCATGCGGGCGCCGTATTTATTCAATGATGTTAGCCGGCGTTAGCCGCCGGCGCTGCCTGGTGTGCGTGAAAAAAAACGATGTACACCAGCGCCGGCGTAGGGGGATATGGAGCTTGGGTGCCCAAAAATGGGGCAAGTCAGGCTGAGGCAAATTTTTCACCTCAACCCGATTTGCGCCATTTTTTTCGACTCCCAACCCCCATTGAAATTACTCCTGTCTTAGCAAAGACAGGAGTCATGCCCCCTTGCCCAATGGCCATGCCCAGGGGACTTATGTCCCCTGGGCATGGTCATTGGGCATAGTGGCATGTAGGGGGGCACAAATCAGGCCCCCCTATGCCACAAAAAAAAAAAAAAAACAACTTACCTGAACTTACCTTAATGTCCCTGGGATGGGTCCCTCCAGCCTTGGGTGTCCTCCTGGGGTGGGCAAGGGTGGCAGGGGGTGTCCCTGGGGGCATGGGAGGGCACCTCTGGGCTCCTTCAAGCCCACAGGTCCCTTAACGCCTGCCCTGACCAGGCGCTAAAAAACGGCGCAAAAGCGGCCGTACGTCATTTTTTTTTACCCGCCCACTCCCGGGCATGAATTTTGCCCGGGAGTGAAAATACGGCGCACATGCCTCGGAGTCAATTTTTTTGACCGGAACGCCTACCTTGCATATCATTAACGCAAAGTAGGTGTCCACGCTAAAAAATTACGCAAACTCCATGGACTTTGGCGCTAGACGCGTCTAACGCCAAAGTATAAATATGGAGTTAGTTTTGCGTCGGAATTGCGTCAAAAAAAACGACGCAATTCCGGCGCATACATATTATATATTAATTAACTACTAAGTAGTAAACTAAATCCACCACAAATTTAATAATAAAAACTGCAAACTTCTTAACCTATTTCTTTTATATTATTTACAGATATTTCACAAATGGCATCGCAAGGAGAAGCAAGTTACATAACCTCAAGAACCGGAAATCAGGCACTAAAGTATGAAGACTATCTTTATTGCAGAGACAAGGTTGTCAACCTCTGGAGCCATTGGAGGTGTGTACAATTCTACTCTTCACATTGTAGAGGCAGGGCTGTAACTCTAGAAAACACAGTTGTTAAGACATCAGATCACAACCACTCTGCCTCTGCAATAGAAATTGAGATAAGAGAAAACATACAAAAAATAAAAAACATTGCACACACCTCCAATGACTCCTGCGGACAAGTTATAAGGGAGGTAGTACAAAATATTCCAGTACAGATTTCTGGTAGCATGCCTTCTGTACCAAACCTTAGGAGAATATTTCAACGAGAAAGACTGGCAAGTAATCCCCAACATATAACACCACAAACCTATGAAGACATTAACATCCCCCCAGAACTAACAATTACCTTCTCCAAAGAAACTTTCCTCATTCACGACAACGAAAACCCTCAAAAAAGAATTTTAATATTCAGCACAACATCCAACTTACTAATCCTACAAAATAGTGAAATTTGGGTGATGGATGGAACTTTTAAATCTACACCCCATCCATTCACTCAAATTTACACCATACATGCCACAAAAAATAACACTACAATCCCCCTAGTGTATGCATTACTACCTGATAAACATTCCTCTACATACAATGAATTTTTATCAACAATCAAAAACAAAACATTAAATAAAACACCTAGATTTCAAATTATCAATGATAAATACAATACTAAAAATATATCCACAAACCCAAATTCAAGGATGCTTTTTCCACTTTTCACAAGCATATTGGCGTAGAATACAAAAATCATCCCTAAGTAGAGAATATTTCTCAGATTGCATACTACAATTTGAATTAAAAAAAACTCACAGCATTATGCTTTGTACCACCTACAAAAGTAGATGAGTATTACACCGCGATAACAGAGTCTAACTATTATACACAAAATGAAGACAAATTAGAACCCTTACTAAATTACTTCGAAGAAACCTGGATTGGACACCTAAACAGATCTGGTCGCAGACGAAAGCCAAGATTTCCAATAGAATGGTGGAACTGCTACCAAACCTGTTTAGAAGGTGGTGCAAATACTAATAATGCCATTGAAGGATGGCACAACGCCTTCAATAAAGTAATAGGTAAACCCCACCCAAACCTGTATCATTTTATGGAAATTTTGAAAAAGGAACAAAGTTTCCAAGAAATGAGACTTGCTCAATCACTGTCAGGTAGCCTGAACCTACGCACAAGTAAAAAAAGCAAAGAAATGACCGAAAGAAGTTTGGCAAAAATACAACAAATTGATACAATAACACCATCAGAGTACCTCAACAGTATAGCATATATTCTACATTGCTAACAACCAGTAACCTACTGAAAAATTACTTGCCAGTTCTAAAAAACACCAAACACCATCAATTAAATTGGCATTTTTGAAATTATTTTTACACTAAATTTACACAACAAAAATTGTTCTTACCTTTCAAGTTTTCATGTCTTTATCCAAACATGTGATGCTGAATAAATCTTCTTCATTAATATAGAAAGAAGCATCTCATACTTATAAAAGAAAAAAAAAAACATTAGTCATCCAAAAACAAATAAAAAATATTCATATTGCATGGATGAAAAAAAAAACAACTCTATATACTATAAAAACAGTGAAAGAAATAAAATATAATACTTTACCAAACCAGAAATTCGAGAAATATCTAAAAAACATAAAAATACCAAATATACTTTTTTTACTAAAAAAAAGTAACAAAATTAATCACCTACTAACCAAAGCCACATCATTAATTAAAACATTAACTATCAAGAAAAAGACATGAAAACAATATAAAAGATACTACTAACACAAAATAAAAAATTAATCACAAAACCTATTACAATGAAGTAAAAAAAAAAATCATAAACCGAACAACTAACTCCCTCAAAAGTCCCCAAACTAAATTTATCAAAAAAATATACAATTCTTTCCAACTACTACAAAAGCAGTATAATCATTTCTAAGATAAAACACTGCTAAACAAATTTGTTTACTTTTACGAAACCACTATCGTATTCAAAAATATACGATAACAAATAATTAAACATAAGAAACATAACAAACAACAAAAATCTACTACCTACCTTATAACTACCTCCGACAACTATTTCAGTAATAAAAATACCCTACTGCATACTGTAAAACAAATTATAATCCCACTTACCTGAACGAGGTCTCCGCTTCCGTCCTATCTTGACCGCGACGCTCCACCGACTGAATACAGAAGACGTCAAACAACGTAAACATGGAAGAGCACTAAAAATAGAAAACTGACTATTTCACTCATAGACTATAATAGGGAAAATAAGAAAATACCACAGAAAATAGATAAAGAAAAATTAAAAAATAAATAAAAAAATTCTATAAATCTGTAAATATCAAACAATAATTTAAAACATTTTTTTTGCATTTTTTAAACTTGATTATGTTCAAAATAAAAAATAAATACAAAAAATGAATGGTATTTTTATTTTTTTTAAATTAAATTTACATGAAAAAAAACATTATTGCAAATGCAAACATTTCTAACACCCAAAAAAAAAAATCTCTATATAATCTACAAATAATTATTTAATTAATTAATTTTTAGATATAATATTAAGACAAATTAATATATGTATAAAATTATACATCCCAAAAAATAATTACAAAATATGAATAATATTGATTACATCAGATCAAAAAAAAAAAATCAAAATAAAAAAAAAAAAACATTTTAACAAATTTTAAAATTCACAATTTCTTTTTTAAATCTAATAAATATTTAAAATAAAAAAATGTAACATTATTATATTCCAAAATCTACTATACCAACTACTATACTATTAAAAAATCAAATATACATTTTTAAACATAACTATTTTTAAACACAATTATTTTTACACCTTCAATAACAACAACAAAAAAATACAAAACCTAAAAATATAACACAAAAAAATAATTCACCCATAATAAAAAATTATAAACTATCAATACATATCCAAATCATGATCCACCAATAAACCAAATTGCATCCCCCCCAAAAAAATAACATAAAAAAAAACCTCAAACATAGAAAAAAAAAACAATCATAAGAACAATACCCCAACCATAAACCCTACATCCCCTATATCCCACCCCTAATTCTAAATATACTTTCAATAAAAAAAATTAAAAAAAACAAATACAATAAATAATACCAGACTACTAATATACTTCCCATCCATAACTCCTAGATCCAATATGTCCCACCCCTAAACCCACAACATAAATTCCAAATTTTAATAAAATACAATAACTTGAATTAATACCCAAGTATTAATACACTTCCCCACCCATAACCCCTACATCCCATATATCCCACACCAAAACCCACAACATAAATTGCAAAATTTAATAAAATACAATTACTTAAATTAATACCCAAGTATTAACACACTTCCCCACCCATAACAACCACAACCCATACATTCCAAAAATTAATCCACAATATACCCTTAATAAAAGATAAAAAAATACTTAAAGTCCTAATAAAATACTCAAATATGAATATACTACCCCACACCAATTTCACAAAACAAAAAAAAAATACCCAACTATGTAAATTAACACCCAATTACTAATACACTTCACCACCCATAAGCCCTACATCCCATATATCCCGCACCTAAAACCACAACATAAACTACAATATTAAAAAAGACAAGTACTTAAATTAATACCTGAGTATTAATACACTTCCCCACCCATAACCCCAACATCTCATATATCCCACCCCTAAACCCACAACATAAATTACAACATATTAAAAAACACAAGTACTTAAATGAATACCTGAGTATTAATACACTTGCCCACCCATAACCCCTACATCCCACATATCCCGCCCCTAAACCCACAACATAAATTACAACATATAAAAAAACACAAGTACTGAAATTAATACCTCAGTATTGATACACTTTCCCACCCATAACCCCTACATCCCACATATCCCGCCCCTAAACCCACAACATAAATTACAACATATAAAAACACACAAGTACTTAAATTAATACCTGAGTATTGATACACTTCCCCACCCATAACTCCTACATCCCACATATCCCGCCCCTAAACCCACAACAAAAATTACAACATATAAAAACACACAAGTACTTAAATTAATACCTGAGTATTGATACACTTCCCCACCCATAACCCCAACATCCCATATATCCCACACCTAAACCCACAACATAAATTACAACATATAACAATAACACAAGTACATAAATTAATACATGAGTATGAATACACTTCCCCACCAATAACCCCTACATCCCACATATCCCGCCCCTAAACCCACCACATAAATCACAACATATAAAAAAACACAAGTACTTAAATTAATGCCTGAATATTAATACACTTCCCCACCCATAACCCCTACATCCCTTATATCCCGCCCCTAAACCTACAACATAAATTACAACATATAAAAAAACACAATTACTTAAAATAATACCTGAGTGTTAATACACTTCCCCACCCATAACCCCTACATCCCATATATCCCGCCCCTAAACCAATAACATAAATTACAACATATAAAAAAACACAAGTACTTAAATTAATACCTGAGTATTAATACACTTCCCCACCCATAACCCCTACATCCCATATATCCCACCCCTAAACCCACAACATAAATTACACCATATAAAAAAACACAAGTTCTAAAATTAATACCTGAGTATTAATACACTTCCCCACCCATAACCCCTACATCCCACATATCCCACCCCTAAACCTACAACATAAATTACAACATATAAAAAAACACAATTACTTAAAATAATACCTGAGTATTAATACACTTCCCCACCCATAACCCCTACATCCCAAATCGTTAATAAATCAGTAGTTGTTCAAAACTTTGTTGTTAAGACCAAGTAGTTATTCAAGATTCGTTGTTAAAGCAAGTAGTAATTCAAACGTAGTTGTTAAGGTTGTTTACCGTGCCAAACAAGTAAGGCCTCAACTTCTTCAGGGACCAGACCACAGCAAAGGACTCCCTCTCAATGGCACTCCATCTTTTCTCTCTGGGGAGTAGTCGCCTGCTGATGAAGGCAACTGGTTGATCTTGGCCCTCTTCATTAACTTGTGCTAACACTGCCCCAATCCCTTCCTCTGAAGCATCTGTTTGCACTATAAACTCCTTGCTATAGTCAGGGGCCAGTAACACTGGTGCTGAACACATAGCCTGGTTTAGGGTGTCAAAAGCTTTCTGACACTCTGGGGTCCAAATGACCTTCTTGGGCTGTTTTTTGGAGGTAAGCTCAGTCAGAGGGGCCACTATGGTCCCATAATTCTGAACAAACCTCCGGTAGTAGCCAGTCAGGCCAAGAAAGGCCCTGACCTGAGTCTGGGTTTTAGGAGCCTCCCAATCCAGGATAGTCTGGATCTTGGGCTGAAGAGGTTGTACATGGCCTCCACCAACAAGGTGGCCCAGGTACACAACTGAGCTTTGCCCTATCTGGCACTTGCTTGCCTTGATAGTCAGGCCTGCTTGAAGCAGGGCCAGAAGCACTTCCTTCAGGTGGACCAGGTGGTCATCCCAGGTGGAACTAAATACAGCTATATCATCCAGATAAGCTGCACTGAAAGATTCCAACCCAGACAGGACTCTATTCACCAACCGTTGGAAGGTGGCAGGAGCATTTTTTAGGCCAAAGGGCATCACCTTGAACTGAAAGTGGCCCTCTGGTGTGGAAAATGCTGACCTTAGCTCCTGGACTTAAGGCAATCTGCCAGTATCCTGAGGTCAGATCAAACGTGCTCAGGAATTTGGCAGCCCCCAACCTATCAATGAGCTCATCAGCTCTAGGTATGGGGTGAGCATCAGTCCTAGTGACTGCGTTTAGACCTCTGTAGTCAACACAAAATCTCAATTCTTTCTTCCCACCTTGGGGATTAGGTTTGGGCACCAGTACCACTGGACTGGACCAAGGACTGTCAGAGGGCTCAATTACCTTGAGCTCCAACATCTTAGCCTCTTCAGCTTTGATGTTGGCCTTGACCTGGTCAGACAGCCTGTACAGCTTGTTCTTGACAGGCAAGCTGTCACCAGTGTCAACGTCATGGACACACCAATTGCTGAGTCCAGGGGTCAGGGAGAACAGACTAGCAAACTGTTCCAAAACTTGTTTGCAGTCTTTTTGTTGCTGGTCTGTCAACTTGGGAGAGAGTACCACTCCCTCCACTGACCCATCTTGTGCATTTGAGGACAGGAGGTCTGGCAGAGGTTCACTCTCCTCCTCCTTCCCTTCATCAGTGACCATCAGCATGGTCATGTCTGCCCTGTCCTGGTGGGGTTTCAGCCGGTTAACATGCAGGATCCTATGAGGATTCCTGGGGGTGCCAAGGTCCACCAAGTAGGTGACCTCACCCTTTTTCTCCGGAATTGGATAGGGCCCAGTCCATTTGGCCTGAAGTGCCCTAGGAGCCATGGGCTCCAAAACCCACACCAGCTGTCCTGGGTGATACTCAGGCATGGTAGCCTTCTGATCATGCCAGAGCTTCATGAGCTCCTGGCTGGCCACCAGGTTTCTGCTTGCCTTCGTCATGTACTCAGCCATGTGTGACCGCAGGCCCAGCACATAATCTAGCACATTCTCCTTGGACTCTCTGAGAGGCTTTTACCAAGACTCTCTCACCAAGCACAATGGGCCTCTTACAGGGTGCCCAAACAGTAACTCAAAGGGGCTGAATCCAACCCCCTTCTGTGGCACCTCTCTGTAGGCAAACAGCAGACATGGGAGGAGAACATTCCATGTCCTCCTGAGTTTGTCAGACAAACCCATGATCATGCCCTTCAGGGTCTTATTAAATCTTTCCACCAGACCATTGGTCTGTGGATGATAGGGGGTGGTGAACTTATAAGTAACACCACACTCATCCCACATGGCTTTCAGATAGGCTGACATAAAGTTTGTGCCCCTATCTGAGACCACCTCCTTTGGGAACCCCACTCTGGTGAACACACCAAGTAGGGCCCTAGCCACTGTGGGAGCAGTGACTGTCCAGAGGGGTATTGCCTCAGGGTACCTGGTGGCATGGTCCACAACCACCAAAATGTACCTGTTACCTGAGGCAGTTGGTGGGTCTAGGGGACCAACAATGTCAATCCCCACCCGCTCAAAGGGAGTCCCAACCACTGGCAGTAGTATCAAGGGAGCCTTTGGCTTGCCCCCTGTCTTGCCACTGGCTTGGCAGGTGACACAGGAGCTGCAAAACTCCTTGACTTTTTCTGACATTTGGGGCCAATAAAAATGGTTGACCAGCCTGTTCCAGGTCTTGGTCTGTCCCAAATGTCCAGCTAAGGGAATATCATGGCTTAAGGTAAGGAGGAATTCTCTATACTTCTGGGGGACCACTACTCTCCTGGTGGCCCCTGGTTTGAGTGCCCTTGCCTCAGTGTAGAGAACTCCATCCTCCCATTAAAACTTGTGGGTCCCACTGGTATCCCCTTGTTCTTGCCTGGCAGCAGTCTGCCTCAGGCCCTCAAGAGTGGGACACTCTCTTTGTCCCTGGCACAACTCTTCTCTGGTCGGCCCACCTGCCCCGCAGTTCTGCCAAGTCAGGCAGCGCTTGCAGGGGAAGTGTCCCTCCCTCAGAGGTCAGATCCTCCCCCTCAGGGTTGGATTCCTCCTGACCCTCTGTACTTATAAGGGCTGGCAAGCCAGACCCAATGCCCTTTCTCTTCTTCTTGGAGGCTTGGCCCATTGTTCCAGGGTCCAAGTGTCCAGCACTTCCCTGTTGTGCTTCCTGTGACCTGGTCACAGCACACACCCATTCAGGGAGGTCCAGCATCTGTGCATGGACCCTTCTCTCCACCTCTGACCATTCAGGTGCTTCAAGATCATTTCCCAGCAGACACTCTAATGGGAGGGCAGGAGCTACAGCTACCTTCTTAGGGCCAGTCACACCTCCCCATTCCAGACTCACCATGGCCATGGGATGGAGTTTGGTTCTGCTATCTGCATAAGTCACTTGGTGGAAGACACCAGGTACGACCTGTTCTGGAGAAACCAGCTTCTCTGTGACCATTGTCACACTGGCTCCTGTATCTCTCCGAGCTTCCACCTCAGTCCCATTGACTTTAGGCCTCTGCCTTTACCTCTCCATGCTGGGAGGTAAGGTGGCCACAGTTGCAATGTCCACCCCACCCACGGATACTAAGGTGACCTCTGTGTACCCTGATCCCAGCCCTGGGCCAACTTCCACCCCCAACCCTACACTAGCAATCCCCTGGGATTGCCCACCAGTGGGGGGCTTCTTGGAGCAGATAGAATCTCCTCTTTTGTGTCCAGGTTGATGACACTCAAAACACTTGCCGGCCTTAGCAAGCTCCTGAAACTTTCCTGCTTTAGCAGGATCATAATTCTTTCCCTGATATCCTTTCCCCTTAGAAGTGGAATGGCTCGGGTCTCCCCCACCCTGAGAAGGTTTTGGGGACTCTTGTGAGGACTCCTTGGGCTTTTTATGATCTTTCCCTTGGTTCTTCCTCTGAGAAGAACCATGTCCTCCCTTTTTCTGATCGCCCCCTGGGGGTTTCTGGTTAACCCTAGTTCTTAACCAGTCATCTGCTGCCTCCCCCAGCTCTCTGGGGTTGGTCAACTTAGAGTCAACTAGATACTGGCGGAGCTTCTCTTGGACACAATTGGTTAGAAGGTGCTCCCTCATAATCAAATTGTACAGCCCCTCAAAGGTACTTACCTTGTTGCCCTGTATACAGCCCTCCAGTGCTTTTACTAAAATGTCCACAAAGTCCACCCATGACTGGGTGCTTGTCTTTTGGGTGTCCCTAAACTTGAGCCTATACTGCTCTGGGGTCAGACCAAACTTTTTAGTCAAGCATCTCTTCATACTGGGGTATGAGTCTGCCTCCTCCCCCCTCAAGGTTAGGAGTCTAGCCCTTCCAGAGTTGGGAAGCAACTCCCAAAGAAGTGAACCCCAGTACTGAGGCTTGACTCTTCTCATCTGGAGGGCCCTCTGAAAGGCCCCCAGCCACTTATCTATATCATCCCCCTCTACATAGGCAGGAACCACCCCTTTGGGTAATCTGGGGCAAAACCCCCCACCCAGGGACACCTCAGCTTCTTTGTCGCTGCCACCATCTCTTTTCTCTTCCCTTGCCCACTTTTTCTTTTCTAGGGACAGCTTCTCTGCCTCCAAAGCTATGAATGCTAGCTGGGCCTTCAGCTCTCTTTCCCTGAGGGACAGGTTCTCTCCTCCTGAAGGGACCCCATTCCCCCAACTAGCTTTGGGTCTGCCCCTAGTGACTGTATGTAATGAGGACCGGTCTTCCTCATCCTCACTCAGGCTCAGATGCCCTCCCTCCCCTGAGTGGTTGGAGCTAGCATCCTCCCCTACTTCTCCCTCCTGGATCTTGATCCGACGTCCATGGAGCCCTTCTCGAATACGCTGGCTGGGAGGTCCCGGTCAACTTTTTACCTTCGGAATTAGTCTCTTTTTCGGAGATTTTTCTTTACCGGGACGAACCAGCAAATCAGGCCGGGTCGCGGTTGAGGCAAGCCGGCTAGAGTTGCCGCGGCAGGTCGGTCCCTCTATGGAGCTTTTTTACAAAAGTTGTCCAAACTTCTCCAAACTTCTGGGGCTTCTCCCAGATGTCCTTTTAAGGTTCTTTTGGGGTCCACAGCTCACCCCAAGGGTCCAGAAGTTCTGAGATGGTCCTTTGGGGGTGCGGACTACAACTCCCAGAATGCACCTGGCGAAAACTCCTTTTGGCCACTGGACAGTGGTCAGCTGGTCGCTTTCTTCAGGAGTTGGTGCAGGGGACTCTGGATAGCAATTTTTCACCTGTACCAAACAGGGAGTCCCTCCTTGAACCAGTTGAAGCCAGGCAAAGTCCTTCTTGTGGTGAAGCCCAAGTGTGCAGCTGGTGCAGTCCTTCTGAGTGCAGGTTCCAGGTGCAGGCCAGAGGTCCAGCAGGGCAGTCCTTCTTCTCCTTTGGTTCTTCCTTGTTGGAATCTGATGGGGATCTGAGGTGTGGGTGCAGGTCTGCCAGTTTTATCCTTGCTCCTGGGTGAAAAGCAGGGGGTCCTGGTTCTCCAATCAGGTGCAGGGTCCTTCCCCCTGTGATGACCACTTCCTGGGAAGTGTGGCAAAAATCAATCCCAGGAGGCAACATTCTCTAAAAATCCATCATGGCTGAATCTGATTTTTGGAGGTTACATCTGGCTGAGCCCACCCACTGGTGTGGCTAAAAATCATAAACACACCCCTCTCCTGCCCTCTCCTAATAGAATCAAGGGGGCACCTAGTTGTCTGGGGTTGCAGGATGTGGGGGTGTTGCTGGTTGCTCCAAATGTCCTTCTCTGCCTTTGAAGACCAGTTTGGCAGCCCTCCCCCTTCCTGCCTCACCATCTGCTGAGGGGAGATTCCCTCCCACAGGCACATTCCTTTGTGTGAAGCCAGGCCACTTCACACCTCGTCAAGGCAGCTTGGCCAAGCTACTGGAGGCTGGCCAATCAGAGCACAGCAGCAAAAACAATGCAGGGCTGAAATGGGCAACTTTTCAGGTAAAGTTTAAAACTCTTTACCTGAACAAGTTATATTAAATCCCACAACTGGAATTGTGGGATTTATTACAACAATTAATTTGATACCAAATTCTTGGAATGCATCATTTAAGGAGACTTTAAAAATTAAAATAAAGTCTCCCCATTCTAGCCTATGAAGGCCATTTACTACAATGAGGGAAAAACGAATTTGGCTGTTTTTACCTCACCAGGGCTTATAAAACTATTTTTATAAAGTCCCTGCTTATAGTTACATGGCACCCAGCCCTAGGGGCACATAGGGCACATCTTAGGGGTGACTTATATGTAAAAATAAGGCAGTTTGAGACTTTGGAACTACTTTTAATTCCAAAGTCAAATGTGCATATAACTTTAATTTAAAAGCAGCCAGCAAGGCAGGCCAGCCTTTAAAATGACACTGGGTACCTCAGCAGTGCACCTATGGGTGCACTACCTATGCTGTGGTCCCTAAACCTACATGCCCTACCATATACTAGGGACTTATAGGTAGGTTAACTTAGCCAATTATAATTAGCCTAATTTGCATATCCATTTTACACAGAGCACTTGCTCTGGGACTGGTAAGCAGTACCCAGGGCACAGCCAAGAGTCAGTAACCACCAGTACCTGTCCAAAAAGTGTGAGGGTGACCAGGGCAAAAAGGAGGACTTTCCTACATCCAGTATTTTACCGAGGCGGTACCCTTTCTCGAGGGCCGTTTGTACCTCGATTGTACACCATGTCCCCTCCAGCAGCCTTTGCTCATCACTAAGTCTACACGCACTAGTCTGTTTACTTTCAGCACATGTTCGACATGGGGGGACATTAGCTTGCCGTAGACTCTCTATGGAAGTACTGGGAAGTAAAGCTTCTGTGGAGGGTGAATTTGACACTCAACGAGCCCAAAGTACTCGTTGAGGGGTTTAAAATTCCTATATATGATCCTAGGATGCCCCACTGGGTACAACTTCACTTTGTTCACAAATGGATACAGACTGGTGAAGTCGTAGTAGTGTATTTTCTCACCCTCAGCAGCGACACGGTACAGTTGTATGGCATTTGTTCAACCGCTGAATAAGGCGTTGCGGGGTTCCAAAGGTGCTGGTAACTGTCGACTCTTAATAAAAGTGGCCAGTTCAGCATCTTTTGCTAGCTCGTCTAACCACTCATGCTCCCAAAGGGTTCTCAAAGCAAAACCACTGTTTTCAATATACTGCACCTTGGCCATAGTACACCGATGTAGATGTTCAAATGTGGTGCCCTGCAGTTTATTAAACTCATGGGGTTTGTAACAACGCGGGCAACCATGATAAAAACAGCTGTTGAACTCAAAGGCGGTTGGCACCCCATTATTTAACAGTAGTAGTGGCCCAGACGGTATTTGGGGTCCTGCAGAGCGTGTTGAATAAAAATGTTCTCTTTCTCAGTGATGTACATAAGCCATTGAATAGACGGGGTGGAGTAATGTTTCTGTTTACCATTATAGAGGTCGGGTGGTGCGAGAGCTGTTGTTTCGGGTTTTAAAAACATGTGCCCCACGCTCTTCAACGTTTACATGGCCCCCCTCGCCAACATTGCACGAACCCACCACATCAACATAGTTTCCTACGCAGATGACACTCAGCTCATACTCTCCCTCAGGAAAGGCCCGACAACTGCAAAGGACAACCTCTACAACGGACTTCACGCCATCGCCAGCTGGATGGAATCAAGGCACCTCAGGTTAAACACCGACAAGACGGAAATCCTCATCTTTGGCACCAACCCCTCAGCTTGGAATGACTCCTGGTGGCCCACCTCCCTAGGATCCGCACCCTCACCCACCACCCACGCACGCAACCTGGGCTTCATCCTAGACTCTACTCTCAGCATGACTCATCAGGTCAATGCCATCTCCTCTTCCTGCTACAACACTCTCCCCATGCTCCGCAAAATCTTCAAATGGATTCCCGATGAAACCAGGAAAACTGTCACCCATGCCCTGGTCAGCAGCCGTTTGGACTACAGAAACGCCCTATATGGAGGAATATCAACCAAACTCCTAACAAAGAATCCAGAACGCATCCGCCCACCTCATTCTGGACGTCCCACGCCGCGACCACATCTCCCCCCACCTCAGAAACCTACACTGGCTACCAGTATCAAAGAGGATCACCTTCAAACTCCTCATCCACGCACACAAGGCCCTCCATGACACAGGCCATGCCTATCTCAATGACAGACTCACCTTCAACACCCCCAGCCGCAATCTTCATTCCGCCAGCCTCGCCCTCGCCTCCGTCCCCCGCATCCGCCGCACCACCGCCGGAGGAAGAGCCTTCTCTCACCTAGCCGCCAGGACCTGGCACTCCCTACCACTCCACCTTCGCCAGACCCAAGACCTCTTGACTTTCAGGAAACGCCTCAAGGCATGGTAGTTCACCACAAGTAATAATGTCACCATTCTTGTTAGGCCCAGTTAAGGTTTCAGTAATTTAAACCTGAGCTCAACCACTTGTAGCTATGTAGCTATGGCACAAAGCAAATAGGTCAAACTTAAGTTTAACTTAAGAAAATGTCTAAATTTGTTAGAAGTACACAAAACAGTAAAAATTGAGAAACAAAGGCCCATATTTAGACTATTTTAGCGCTGCATTTGCGTTGTTTTTTTACGCAAAATCGGCGCAAACATACAAAATACAATTGTATTTTGTAAGTTTGCGCTGCTTTTGCGTCAAAAAATGACGCAAATGCGGTGCTAAAAAAGTATAAATATGGGCCGAAATCTAATAAAAATCCGTCTCCAATTTATAAAAATATAGAATAATGTAGAGAAAAAATGACACCATTACAATTCAAGTCTAATAAGAGTAACATGAGATATGGCTTTTCAAAGATACAAATAAAAATAACAAAAAAAGAGAAAAAAGAGAAAAGTGCTAACTGCTTGCAACAGGTCGCTTCAGAACGGAGCAGGGTATGTTTTAAGGCTGAACACATTGCACTGCTGGTTGATACACAGTTTGGATTGGTAGCAGTCAGAAAGTTACCTTTACACATAGAAAACACGTAATCAAGGTTTCTGGATTATTCTTCATAGGAATGTAGAAATTAGCCGTAGTTAGATGCACAGACGTGATTGTACAATTTACCTAACATCATCGGCCTTCAGTGTTGCTCTTCCAAGTATGTATTTCTGCATTACGACTTTAGGCAATACACGTTACAATATCTCTGTGCTCTGCATTTAAAGTACTAGTCAAGACTGACTCGTTTAGCTCATTTTTTGACTTTTTTTACTGAAGGTTTGGCTTTAGCTATTTCTAACAGTAGGATATCGCAGGTACCTTTGCCACAGAATGCTAGGATCAAACTTCATGTAGAAGATATGGGCCCTCATTACAACTTTGGTGGGCGGCAACCCCCGCCCGCCAAGTTGTAACCGCTGCGGGGCTGCCAATGCGGCCGCACTCCTGCAGTGGCCATTTCAACATCCCCGCTGGGCCTGCGGGTGGAAACTCGGTTTCCGCCCGCCGGCCCAGCGGGGATGCCGGCCGCAACATGGGATCTGGCTGCAAATGGAGCCGGCGGTGTTGCGGCAGTGCGACGGATGCAGTTGCACCCGTTGCGCTTTTCACTGTCTGCTATGCAGACTCTACCACTCAAACAGTATATGAGGGTAGCCCTTATGTTAGTCTATGAAAGGAGCAGGCCTCACAGCAGTGGAAAACACATTTAGGGGTTTTCCACTACCAGGACATATGAAACACACAGGTATATATCCTGCCTTTTATCTACTCAGCACCCTGCCATATGGGTTACCTAAGGCATACTTTAGGGGTGACTTATATGTAGAACAAGAGGGGTTTAAAGCTTGGCTGGTACTTTTTAATGCCAAGTCAAAGTGGCAGTGAAACTGCACGCACAGGCCTTGCAATGGCAGGCCTGAGACATGGTTAAGGGGATACTTATGTGGAGGGCACAATCAGCGCTGCAGGCCCACTAGTAGCATTCAATCTAAAGGCCCTGGGCACATGTAGTGCATTTTACTAGGGACTTGCAAGTAGATCAAATATGCCAATTAGGTATGAACCAATGTACCACATTTTAAGGGAGAGAGCAGATGCACTTTAGCACAGTTTAGCAGTGCAGAGAGTTCTAAAACCGGCAAAAACTGTGTCAACAAGTGGAGGGAGGCAGGCAACATTTGGTGGTGATCACCCTAAGGCTGTCAGGTCTAACACAGGGGTTATCATTTAGAAGTGAAAATTGATTTCTATTTCAGCATTAGTAGACATACGCAATAGTAAGGTCATGCTTAAGTACTTAAGAAAATGTGCCATTTCATATTTATATCTATTTTCTTATATATTTATGAGTGAAGTTGCATCTTTTAATCTATTTCTTGTGATTATGTCATATATAGATATCTGTGAGGTCATATTCATCAGGAGGCCTCAAAAGCTGTATAAATATGGAATTTGTGTAATATCAATAATTGTATTCATATTTGTTTTCTGGAATTTTTATATATTTATAGATTTTGTTGAATAATCGACTTTGCAATAATGTTATTTGTTTTACCTCAATGTACCTCTAAATTAAAAACGAAATCATATAACAAAAGCTAGGTTGTAGGCTGATGCCAAAGACAGGCTTGTAGACAATCGGCTGATGAAGGATGTGGTCTCGGTGAAGCCGATGATGAAGGCGCGAAAAGCTCAGAGCAGGAAACGCCCAGCATTCATGCCCTGGAAGTCATTGACATTGATCGGATGCTGCTCACTGTTGGGCCTGGTGAAGATTTCTACCCTTAGACTTAGGGCCTGATTATGAGTTTGGCGGTAGGACAACGAGACCGCCATGCTGGCAGTCCCAAAAAGACCACTGTGATGGTGGTCCCCAGACCACCATAATACTATTCATACAGGCAGGACCTCCATCCATCAAGCAAAAAAGACTGATGGCCAATGGGTGGATGCTTGAATTTAGGCTGTCCAACCTCCAGAGCCACCAGTGCCTTGACCAACCACTGACCTTATTACAAACATGTAGTCGCCATGGCAGTCTCCTTTCGGCAGTCAGGCAATGGCGGTCTGCTTTCAGAAAAGTAACAGACTAGTGCACATTAGATGAATTCAAAAGCTACACAGATGACACACATTGACCAAGTGGACACACCTGCAGAGGACACTAAAAACACACCCCTTCACAGACCACAATCATTTGCATTTCCACTGCAGCACAGCAAGACAAACCAGACATCATTTCATCAATTTTTATTTCATAAGGCAGCCCTTTTTTACCCCACCCCATTTGACTCCTTTCACACTGATAGGCACATTGTCTTGTTTAGTTAGTAACCATAACCCACTTTAATTTCAAGTCATGTCACAGGCCAAAATCCCACGATTTTCAATGGATGAGTTGAGAATCAAGGTGGATGAAATCATTAGAGTAGAGCCACAATTGTTTGAAGCCCAAGACCACCACACTCCTCAGGAAAATGGAAATGTTGTGTAGGACAGTCACTAGAGTGAAAGCACTAGGCACCACCTTGTGCACAAAGGAGGACATTAGGAAGAGATGGAATGACTTCAGGGGCAAGGTCCATTCCTTGTTCTCAAGGCAACAGTTGGAGGCTAAGAAGACTGGTTGTGGCCCTCCCAGTGCCCCATGAAGACTCTTTTCCTGGGAGGAGAGGGTATTGGCCATCCTGCATCCTGAGGGCTTGACAGGATCACCTGGGAGAGTGAACTCTGGTAAGTTACAAGACAAAGACTGTCAGAAAAATACAATGCCATGCATTCTCACAGCACAGCTTTTGTCACTGTCTTGTTCATGTAGCCCACCGACATTCATATCCAGAGTATCTGAGATTTAACACTGTCAATATGTATAATTGGATCCAACATCACAGCTACCAAGGCCCATCACATGCAATATGTTCAAATAGTGTCTAAAAATCTCACAATACCAAAAACACATTCCAGGATTCATAGTATGTCCCAAAATGTAACTTTATGCTCAAGCCTAAATGCAGCCTGGAAACAGATATGTCATACCAAACATTTATCAAGTGTTGGGGAGTAGCAAGAGTGACCTGACTTCAACTCCCAGGAGGTCCTGTTTCTCTAACTCCAAACACCAACCAAGTGTTCACTTGTCCAAATACCCCTATTGATGAACTTTCAATTGACGTGTACTCACCTGGGAGGATACCATTTGTCAAGTGTGTAGTAGAAGGAGTGACCTGACTTCAAACATAATAGGCCTTTGTCCTCTAACTACAAACACTAGTACAGTGTTCACTTGTCCAAATACCCCTGTCTGTGAACTCTCAGTGGAAGTGTATTCATTTGGGAGGATACAAGTTCTGTAGTATGTGCAGTAGAGAGTGATCAGACAGCAAAGCACAAAAGACTCTGTTTCAGTAACTCCAAACAACAGCCTAGTGGTCACTTCTCTGAATAATCCTGTTTGTGAACTCTCAGTTTAATTGTACTTACCTCAGAGTGACCAAGATACAGATCATGCTCAACTCAGAAATGTCTTTGTCTACCCAGCTCCATCTTGACTTGCTAACCCAAAATGAAACTATTGAGGACAGGAATGACACCTTATCCAGTGTGTACTACAAGTATTCCTAAGGCCTCACAGTGCATCACCAGATTGGTATTGGCAGCAGACACATTGACATAGAACTGTGCACATGATGACTCCAGGCACATGTACAACAAAGTCCTAGGTTTGCCTGCATTTTACTGAACTATGCCTCCAAATGGTCAAAGCCATATGTTGCCTTTCCACTGTGTTGGCTGCACTGGTGGTAAGATGTAATTTCCAGGCCAACTTAAAAAATGCAGCTGAACTGCACATCTCATCAGCTACTAGAGTCAAATCAGTTTGGCATGCTTCACACATGTCATGTCAAATTACCTGATACCATGGTTACTTGGTGACGTTGGATTATCTACAAGTTAACTTTGCCCAGAGTCTCTGCTTACCATAACACAAAACCTTTGGAGGTTGATGTAATAATTCAATCAGTAACAATGTACATTTTTCATCAACAGGTGGATCTGCCGCTGGGCACACGGAGGCCACAGAACAGACTACCACTACGCCTCCTGGATAAAGCGATCAGTGACAACAACACTCCTGATCCTGTGGACATGGAGGATGGTTCAGGCCTATCTGGGCAACCTAGTCAGAGATCAACAGTGAGTCTCACTGTGCCCACAATGTCACCTCCAGGCCTGTTACATCAACATAAAAGGAAACCATTCTCTGCCAACCTGTGTACCTATTACAGTTTCCACCATCTTGTGCCCCCAGAGTCCTGGATCCTGAGTTGCAGCTCAACACTTCGGGCTCTGAGGGTCCACGACCAAGTTAGAGAGGGCACCCTGTGCCAAGGGCACAGGCCCATTGAGGTAGGGAACATTGGAGAGATGCTGCGGGCCAGCAAGGTGGGGCCCTGGGACTGCTCAGGACACCATCAGCCACATCTTGGGGGTCTATCAGGTGTCCCAAGGTGTGATGGCCTAGTGTTGGCCGAACTCCTGGTAATTAAGCAGCTACGGAGGGACATGCATAGGGACATGCATGAACAGATGGAGGCCCTCAATTCCAACATGGCCTCTCTAACAAGGGCGTTGTGAGACATACACACAACCATAAGCAGGGTTTTTAAAAAACAGTCTTCTCCTTCCTTTGGCTCATCAACATCAGGCCCATTGACGTTGGTGCCAGCCACAGGAAGGGTGGTTCTGCCAGAGAAACAACCAGCCATAGACACCCCTGACTCTGTGGCAGCTGATCTCCCACACAACCGGGGACATCCAGAAAAGAATCCAGGAGGTGCAAATGGCAAGACACCTAGCACTGCCAGCAATAATCCTCCTTCTTAACGTCCTTCTTTGTGACTGATCCTGAACCACCTTCCATTTCCAATGGGAGGACTACTCTGGACTTCCAATGGTGTGGCATCTACTCCAATGATTTCATTCACCATAACTGACCCCTTTGTATTTCTTTTTTAGGTTGATTTATGTCTGTTAGACATAGCTTCACAATAAAATCACCCATCACTGACACTGTGCTGATTTGGATTTTATATTTATCCATGTAGATATGTCAGACCATGTAAACCATACGATGATGACCCAAGATACTTGTTCAAGATGGGATCTGTTGCATGTACACAGTTTCCAGCTCAGGATTACAACCCCCATGCAAACATGTGTCTGATCCAACTAAACTGTTATTACTGTGTTCAGCACATAGACTGTAAATATGTATGAACTATTGAAAATCATAAATGATTGACTCATACAGAGTAAATTAACATATTTATAGGTACAGACCTCCAGACCATGGAAGGAAGGGTTTTGTCAGACCTTGTTCTGTAGAAGTGGTTGATGTTATCAGCTTGAGCTTTACCACACCCACACCAAAGTAATCTGGCATCCCATAATCCACAATTCAGATGGATGGTAGTGCAACAGTTCCTGATCACAGGGCCATTATAATCCAATCTCATGCATCTGGTGGTATGACAAATATTTTTCAATGTTTTGGCACATGCACTGTGTCCTACAATGATGAAACACATCAGCAAGTATTTACAAGCCATACAAAAAGGGTGTTTAGCCAGTGTGAATGGTTGTGACCTAGGACTATGGCCCTCATTCTGACCCTGGCGGTTCTCTACCGCCAGGGCCAACGGGGGCGGGAGCACCGCCGACAGGCCGGCGGTGCTCCCTTGGTCATTCTGACCGCGGCGCTTTGGCCGCGGTCAGAACGGGAAAATCGGCGGTCTCCCGCCGGTTTTCCACTGCCCCTTAGAATCCTCCAAGGCGGCGCAGCTCGCTGCGCCGCCGAGGGGATTCTGACCCCCCCTACCGCCATCCTGTTCATGGCGGGAAAGCCGCCATGAACAGGATGGCGGTAGGGGGGGTCGCGGGGCCCCTGGGGGCCCCTGCCATGCCCATGCCCATGGCATGGGCACGGCAGGGGCCCCCTAACAGGGCCCAACTAGGCTTTTCAGTGTCTGCGATGCAGACACTGAAAAGCGCGACGGGTGCTGCTGCACCCATCGCACGCCTTCCACTCCGCCGGCTCGATTCCGAGCCGGCTTCCTTGTGGAAGGCGCTTTCCCGCTGGGCCGGCGGGCGATCTGAATCAGATCGCCCGCCGGCCCAGCGGGAAAGTCAGAATACCCCTCGCGGTCTATTGACCGCGGGGCGGTATTCAGGCGGCTTCCGACGGGCGGGCGGCAACCGCCGCCCGCCCGCCGACCACCTATATGTTTTATAACACACATGATGCATCAGGCCCACCAAATGTCACAAAACAAGTCCAAAGGGCACTTCTGAACTTCCATCCAAACACTATGCAAGCTGTCTTGACACAGGTCTTCCACACCCAAACTGTGTGACCTTCATTACCTGGAACAATCCTTGCCCACTTTGATGTCAGAACAGCATCACAAACCTGCCAATGCCACAACTCTGAAATGCCCACATGAAGATGTCATGGAGGAGGTACCTGTACAAAGAACAAAACAAGGAGTATATGCTTGAAACTATACATCTGACACAAGTCACATAGCAAACATCTGGAAAGCAAAGTACATTGCAATACATCTGACCCAAAAACATTTACATCATCAAGGTGGGGATGTATCAAAAGCAAGTATCAGCTCCCTAACTGTTTATAAAACACTCAACCCCACACATTCTCACAACTACAGTTCATTGTACAGTCACCGTCATGATTTAACATGACATACTTACACTCATGAGAAGAAGCTGTGGCTGAAATCTTCTCACAGGTCAGCGCCTTCCTTTTCACCACTGTCATCTTTATTTGGCATTTCAGAACTCTCACCCCATGGCACTGCAGGCTTCCCCTCCTCTGGGATGTACAGGATATTCATCTGCAGGGTGATGTTGTGAATCATGCAGCATGTCACAGTGATATGACACAATTTCCCGGGTGACTGCCTGCTGCGTTCTTCCATGGGCCTCATTGAAGAGGACTTCCCCTGGCATAGTTGGATTCCTCAGTAGCGTCAAAAACCAGGATGGTTTGGATAAATTGAGTCTCCTGTTAATAAATGGGACATAAGGGCAACAATGAGTCACTCACTTCATGATTGTCTCATCTGACATTGCTCACAGATAATCCGGGCAGATGTGACTTACCAGCTAGCCAGGCCCTCTCTGATTGCAGTTGTGACATCAGCTGGGGTATGGTGCTGTTCCTCATTGTAAAGGGAATCATTGGCTGATCCTGGAAAATGGGCACATATGTTTGAGATGTAGATTTCTGCCAAACAGACAATGCTCATGTTGAAGGAATGGAAGTTGCTATAGACTTGTTCAGTGGCCCGCAGTGGCACCAAGTCAACATGTGTGCCATCAATGGCCCCCACAACATGTGGGATGCAGGAAAATGCATAGAAGTCAGCCTTCACATTGGCTAAATCCTCACATCGGGGGAACCTGACATAGCTGGCAATGTGTTGCAACATTACTAGGAGGAAATCTTTCAACACCAGACTGAATGTAGATTACGACATGCCAACAGATAGGCCCACTGTATGTTGGAAGGACCCTGTGGCTAGGAGGTGCAATACTGACATGGCTTGAACAATGGGAGGTATGCAGTATGTATTACTGTGATCTGGCATCAGATCTGACTGCAACTGAGGGCAAAATCCACTGTTGTTTGCCTAGTCAGATGGTAGAGCTGGATAACATGACATCCCTTCATGGTCTGAAGGTCTAGCAATGATTGGTAGACAGGAGGTGTCAAATCCTCCATATCCCAGGGTAACTATGTGTGAAAATACATGATTTGGAACATTAGTCACTGTGTCCACAGCAACATGCATGATGCATGCCAACAATATAATGTGACAAAGCATTTATGACTTGAAGTACATTACACCCAGTAAACATAATGGCTGGCACCTACGCAAGGGCAAATGTGACCTCCATGGTCATGTACACATGTATCCACAACATGGATTCAGGTGACACTCAACTATCTGCTACTCAATTACCAATTGAAATGTGACAGTCTTTCCGGACCGCCAAAAATACAGTCAGCGGTTGTGGACCGCGAATGCCTTGTGTGCCCTGCAGCACACTACACTGGTGGTTGGGTAGTCGGACCTACACAACAAGACAGAGTGATGATGTTTGTGATTGTCTCAAGCCAGTTAATGGAGTAGCTATTTATGGGCAATGATTGAGATTTGTTAATGTGATTGATGTTGTTGTTTACTCCATGTTAGGAATAAATGAAGGGATTCACTTAACGATGGTTGCTATTATATATTTTTTACGAATTATGGGAAAAGTGCCTTTTGACACATGTGACTAGCTTCCCCGCATGTTTTGTTAGAATACCTTAATGTGATCATGGTTCTCTGGCATCGCCCTGGTGACCTTAGATAAAGGTCAAATGAGTGGATTTGCTTAAAGATGTCCGTCACGGTTACGATGAAGTTTGGGAAATGGTGTTTTTCTTTCCATGTGACTGGTCAAGTTGAGGAATTGTGTGAAGTGGAAATGCGGGTGTTTATAAATTGTACATCTTGAACAATCTTGCTTGTTAATTATTCTGTGAATTAATATTTAAGAACTGGTACATTCCCTACCTCTGCCCACCTTTTTTCGGCATGCACAAAGGTATTACCACTTTCAAAAAAGCTTTTTGTTCATAATTGAATTGAACTATACTTGGATACAAACAAGCTATTTGTTTAAAGATGGCCACCATGATCATGATGACATTTGGGGAATGGTGTTTTTCCTCCCATTCACTGGTTGCTTCGAGTGGATTGGTTTGACATCCACGATGAGGAATTGTGGGTAGTGGAGAGGTGGGTGTTTAAACCCCAGGCATTTCAAATAACTCGGTTTGTTATATGTTCCGTGTATGAAGATCGAAGGCCCACTACTCCCCCCTTTCTTGGAACGCAAGAAGGTATTGTTAATTTTTTTACAAAAAAAGCTTTTTGCGAATTGTTACATTTTAATCATTTTGAATTTCGCTTAGGGCTTTTAACTATAAAATAATTTATGGCAAATGTTAATGAGAGTTACAAAATATTTACAAACTTTCCCTGTGAGAATCTTTTGTTGGGCCGTTTTCAAGTAATACTGTTAGATTAATACACGACTTGTCTTATGAGTAGTCTGTTTAGGGTTTTTGGCGTTATATATTAATAGGCAACTGCTATGATCGAGTTAGAACTGCTTCTCATAAGTGCAATGAACAGTTGACATACTGCAAGTTTAGAATGATGTTGACGATCTTTTTGGATTGTGAGTGGTAGGCAATTATTACTGAATAGATTGAAATGTAGAGCTTATTCGCCACACTAGATAGTGGGTACCATTTAAATAAATGAATGAATGATATTTCAATCTTTCTTTTTATTATTAATGGCAGATTATCTGATTGATAAATATAGCTGGTAACTTTTGATAATTAGTAGTGAGAATTATTTTCTGGAAAAGTGATGCAGCGTTTTTTTCTTATATTAGGTTTTTATTTTGGATGCATTTAATACTATATGGGAAATAATCTGCTGAATATGGTGGACCGAAGTGGAGTCGAAATGTTTGATACGTGTAAGGCTGTTTATTTAAGCAAACAATTATGGCTCAAATAAAAGTTTAATATTATTATAGATATCTTTGGTGGGTGGCTTTTTTATACGTTTTGGGTAGTAGGTAGGTTTTACCTTTCTTTTTTTTTATATATGTATATTTGTTTGTTTATTTACTTATTATTATTTTTTATAGTTATCTAACTGTCTTTTTTTTGTTCCTATGGATAATAGGTCATTATGTATATTATTTGTATGTTTTTTGTATATATATTCATTTTTTGTCTTGTATAAGTCGAAGTATTCCCTTGTCAAGTTCTTTCTTGAGCAAAGCTTAAAAGCCTTTTTGGAATATGTTTTTTGTCCTGCATATATTCATTATTCTTCTGTATTTTGTAATGTCCTTTTATTAGTTATGTTTGTTGATTTATATATGTATGCGTACACTGAAAGGGAGTCATATTTACTATTTTACAGCAGTGAAGAAGTCTGTTGCTAAGGACGAAACGCATTGGCTGTTGCTGCTATGAATATGTGCATTCTTAAGAAAAAGGAATAAAGAGAAGATTTGAATAACATTACACTAAAGAACTGGACATTCAAAAATGTGTGGGTTCTGGTGCAGTACCAGTGTTCTAATTTTATGTTTGTGATTGTCCTAAACGTTTTTTGTTGTTGTGATACATATAACAGGGCCATATAAAGTATTTCAAAAGACCAAAATGGCAGATGCCTTACCTGCACCTCTGGACATCTGGAACCACCTGCTTCCGCCTGCGGAAGTCGCCTACCCGGTGGGCAGTTCCAACCACAGCAGACATATCGATAGGCTAACGTTGCTTCCTGTGGTAGTCGCGGCTCAATAGCTGCGTCTGTCAGTGGTGATGACCACATACATCGCGCACATGTATGCTGCTTTGTGTGAAATCAGATACTTGACTCCAGACACTACTGCCAGCAAAAACTCTACCACTTCAGCTGCTGTGTACCACCTCTGGGAGCAATAATGCCCTGTCCAGCAGGTGAAAGGGCCTCTGCCTTATCTCCAGAGGAACTGGAGAGGCTTGTGACCGAGGTCCTTACCCTGTATGGTCAGCTCTATGGCTCAACAGAAGAGCAGGTAAGCACAAATGACTCTGTTCAACACCATCCTTTCCCTAAACACAGGCTACAATGTGCCCTGCTGTGCCAGTTATACTTCTTGTGTGCCTATTGTTGCAATTTGTGTGGCATCAGTGGGATGTACATGGTGCAGGTATTGGAGGCCAGTCCTATATATTGTGTACATTCACATTGTGTTGTGTGATGCACATAACTAGGCAAGGAGACATCACCACCATACAATGACATTTATTTTATCTTGTATAGGCTTATTACACAATTGTCAAACCAACAGTGCAGACAGTCTGTAGATTCCTGGGAGGCCATGACATGTGACCCAGTAGCTTGGTTACATAGCAGAAATTGTACTATACATACCTTAGTATGTTGGATGCCATCTCTGTAAGTTAGAAAAATATGTTCGTAAGTGTGTTCCGTGGCACAGGTACACACCACAGAAACCCACCCTGAATTGGCATGAGTCTGCATTTGGTACACATGCACAGGGAAGATATTTCCCCTTCCCACCATGCCAGCCCTTTCATTGTCACTCAAGTGTCTGTACTATTGTAGTTACCTGTAGGGAATGCATGCATTGAGTGAATCTTTTAGAGTATAAATGTTAATTGTCCAGTCATGCTTAAGGAGTTTACCCTTTAGAACCCACATTGGTGTGTAGTGTTTCATTGTGGATCACATCATAGTACATGTTGCTGCAGCATGGGATACAAGATGTTAGTAGGCTTTCTTAGTCATTGCAGGTCATGTGCAGGGTAGTGGGTTAATCTGTTGATGACGTCAAAAGTGTGCAGTTATGTCTCTGTTTTAATTAGCATGTGTGCTTTACACCTGTAGTGCGTTAAAATATTGCCTATTTTGTGCTTGGTATTTATTTCTGACATGTGCGTGACAGCCATTTGTGTCAAAACTTGTGTTTGTAATCATTTGATTTGTATCTTGCATCCATAGAGGTCAACGCCCATCTGAAGAAGAAGATTTGGAGAGCCATTGCCCAGAAGGTGTGAACCCTGGGGGTACACTGTCGCAAGAGTTAGGAGGACCTGATATGCTGGGCCTGGAACATCGTGGAGGTCGAGCTTGGGGTGTTCTCTCCAACATGGGTGGTGTGCACATTAGAACCTGACCCCCAATGGCCACATTCTGGTAGTAGCATAACCAGAGCTTGATGGGCATTTGAGGGAAGCACAGCAGCCACAAGGGGGTGAGTACAGGGCATATTCCTGCCTGTCACATAGCCAAGTTAATGTGTTGCGTTCTGACATCTCCCCCTGACAATTGGGGATGGGCTTTGTGTGACACACACGATGAGTGACTGTGTAGGTATGGAATTTGGTGCATACTGATGAGCCCTGCCTACTAGACCAGGGACCTAGGACACAACCCTGTACACTCCACAAAACAATTGCTCTCTAGTGATAACACATGGCTTTGTACAGTGATCAATCAAGTAACATTTGTTGTCATAGTCAGCCAAAATTCTGTGCAACAAACCACTACTCCTTAGTGTTACAGCTCAAAGAAAAAGAAGTGATGGATCACTGTCCTCAACCTTGTGTTTGGTCAAGGGAGTAAATTGGCATCTGCCCCCCAGAAATCATTTGTATCAAGTGTGTGACAAGTCCTGGTGCCTCACTACTGTCTGACATGTGAAGGTGGCTATCATAGATGTGACAGAGCATACATTGCCTCATTATGACCTTGGCAGTGAGAAAGAAAGTGGCAGTAATACTACAAACAGGCAGCTGGTAATTACCACCAAATTATGACCATGGCGGTGATAACTCCCATAAACAGCCAATGTACCACAACAATCGCCATTGGTAGCCATCAACAGCCTGGCGGAAGACAAGGTACCGCCCACTATATTATGACATAGCACACCGCCAGGATTTCCGGGGCGGTACCAATGCCATCAAAAGCCTGGTGGAAACATAACACAGAAGACAAAAGACTCACCCTTGGAGACATAGAGAAGAACAAGGCCGCCATGTAACCAGAACTTCAAGTCTTCCCGATGCTCTTCTACGCCATACTCCACCTGGAACACCAACACCAACGAAGACGATGACGGTGAGTACAGCCGCCTAGCACTCAAGGGAGGGAGGGAGGAAAAGGAGAGTGACACACACACGCACAACACACACCATTCACACACTCACCATACACACAACCAGCTGAAGAGGAAAAACAATGTCACAGACCCACATCATAATAATGCAAGGACTACAGCTTTCCAGAACCGAAAGTGTAATTGGATGAAAACAGACACCATATTGTCCATTTGACAAAACACACATGAGTCACTGTGCAGAAAGGGCCAATGGGCAGTCCAAAGTACAAAATGCTCACATGGCCACAGGGCACAGTACTGTGCAGGGGCATCATGATGGGAATGGCCAGGCACCTCAGTGGGAAGGGAGGTGGGGGGCATTGCAGCTGAAGTGGGGAACTTACCCACTGGTTCTGGAGGGGGCTCCTTGCCCATTTTCCTTTGCTGGGGAGTGCAAGGTCACAGTCTCTGAGGTGGGGAACTTGCCCACTGGTTCTGGAGGGGGCTCCATGCCCATTTTTCTTTGCTGGTAAGTGCAAGGTCACAGTTGCTGAGGTGGGGAACATGCACTCTGGTTCTGGAGGGGGCTCCTTGTACAACAGTCCCTGGTGGTGGCCTACATGCCCTCTCCTGGAGGTGATGGCTGTTGTGTCCCAGCTTGAGATGAGGGCTGCTGTGTTCCAGCCTGAGTTGAGGGCTGCTGTGTCCAGCCTGAGATGAGGGCTGCTGTGTCCCAGCTTGAGGTGAGGGCTGCTGTGTCCCGGCCTGAGGTGAGGGATCCTGTGTCCCAGCCTGAGGTGAGGGCACCTTGACCACTGCTGTTGGCGGGGGCTGTTGTCCCTCTTAGTTGGTGGAGTGGCATCCTTCCTTTTCCTGGCTGATGTAGTGGGATCCTTCCATTCCTGGCTGGTGGAGTGGGATCTTTCCCTTTCCTGGGCGGTGGAGTGTAGTCCTTCCCTCTCTTGCCTCCATGACTAGGAGGTGCCTCCACTGTGCCCGTGGACTCTTTGGCTGAGGTGCTGGGCTGTGTCATTGGGACCTTGCTCTTATGGGCAGGACAGGGGTGGAGGGGGAGGGAAGAGGTCAAGTTGGTTTCATTGGAAGAACTGATTGACAACAGAAAACCTAATACGAGGCAGCACTTTCCTATAATGTGAGGTATTGTACCGGTGCTCGATACATTCTAAACATACCTGTTGTCCAGTATGTATAATGGAACAAAAAGACTTGTACCAACAGAATTTTTATATTTAAGATGAGAATGGAGCACACACGAAAATAGTTCATAAATTCTTAATTCTGTTCATGGATCCTTGAACTTGAAGAGTTTAAGCAATTTAGACATTTTAAACAACAAACATGATGTAAAGAAAATGTGGCATCAATATGACAAGTGATAATTACAAAAAGTGTATTATTCCATTGGCAAATTTAATATATGTGATACAAATGTAACACAATTCCATGAAGTAACATACAAAAAATTATGACACAACTAATGCTGCACAAAGCTGGTATTACACATAAAAGCTTGGCAGTGTTTCCTCACACGTTGCATATTTAAGTCAATGGTAAAATATTTAATCTTTTTCCTTTCCATCCAAATGAAAGAATTGATCTTGAAATTCAACCAAATTCAGCCGACACGTGTTTCGTCCTGTGAAGGACGTTATCAAGGCTGACAAAACAAATGATACAGTCACTTATTACAACCTGTTTTCCCACTGGTTGTTCGACATATTAACACCACAACATTAAACAAATACCACAATATAACAACATAGCAATGACACTGTAAGTGTCATTCCACAAAGTAAAAATATACAAATAATTAAAATATACCATGATGCCACAACAATCACCAAATTATTAATAAAATTCAAGATAGACAGCAACCATCCTTCTAGGTAACCCCAATCAGTGTCAAAACTGTTGAGAACCAAGTACAAAACCAGAAGTGACAAGAAAGTGAAACAATAAACACAATACCCTCATGCAAATGAATAATAATCATTATCAAAAGGGAGAAATTGTGAGTGGTGCCACAAGAAACCAGAGTTAAAAAACATTATATACATAGTCAATAGTTTTTCATGCATGTTAAAAAAAACTCAGGTTAGCACACCGAAAAAGAAATTGTATTAGAACTCTATGTACCTTATTCTTTTAAAGTTTGTTAAATTCTATTCCAAATTAGGATTTCCAAATTTCTTACGAAACCACAGCAAATCTGTAAGATATAACCACCAAAGTCCCATATCCAATAAATCAATTCAGGCCTATACTAATTAGTCAAACCAATCATCCACCAACCTGTGCTTGTTGGTCTTCAATAAAGTGAATAGTTTGAAATTTATAAGGTGTTTAAGGTTACAAAAGCAACCTCTATTGTCAGGAGTTAGTCAGAGGTCAAAAATGTATGGTATCTGTAAAAATCAAACGAAAATAAGAAGTATTTTAGTGAGCATTCATTTGGAGAGGTAAGTTCAATAGACTCCACCCATGTAGTTTAAAGTGACAGAGTAGAGAAAATTTTGAAAATAACCTAAAATATGTAGACACATGAGTTCTACATATCATTGTCTCCCTAACTTAATAAGTTACCTTTATGTCTTGTCCATCATCATTACATCGAGTAATCCAGCCCTGGGGTACCAGCATCAAACAGCCGAAACGTTTTTAAATCCATCTTTTTGTAGTAAACTGAGATGGAGGAAGAACTAATCCTTTTTCCCTTCATTGTGAATCCATAGCGGTGGTTATGAAAACCATCTGCCATCTTGAAATTCGAAATCAGCATCTTAGTAAGTATGCCGACATGTAGAACAAGAGAGATGGGAAGGAACATGTGACAGACCGAACAAGATGAGGACAACTAAAACAAGAAGTTATGGTGCTCAGGTAAGTGTTTATTGTTTTCTAACCAAATGGAATCAATCAAGTGAAAGTTCGTTCTGTTGTTGCTCTTAGTTTCTTGTGCAGTTCTTCTTGTCACTGACGTGTTTTCCCCTTTTCTTCTCTTTAGGTGGAGGTACTGTCAGTCTCGCGGTCGTCCCATGCAGATATCAAAAAGAGAAATAAGGAAAAACGAGGGTAAGTGGGACGTTAAGAGATACGTCTTTCTTATCAAATTTTATCAGACTGGGGTGGATAACAGAGGGGAGGGGGTGGTGTCTGTGCGGAATAGAGGGAAGTGCTTGTTACTAATTTTTACTCGTGTTTTATTGTGTCGCTAGTCCTTCCTTTGTGCCCTCCCACCTCTCTTCCCCATTCACCCTCTACCCCTTCCCTAGTTTCCTTCCCCAGTCCCCTTCCCTGCCGTGCACCCTTTATTTGTCCAGAAGGACCGTACCTTCGTGAGCCACGACCCTCCGGGGCCGTGGCGGGCGTTGAGGTGGTCCTCGCTGAGGTAGGGTTCGTTACGGCTTCCTGGTCCCAGTTCGCCGTCCTCCAGGGGGTATTTCTTCTCTTGGTCTCTCGCCTCGGTCTCCCTCCGTTCGCCGTCTCCTTCTCGCTCGTCTCCGGTCTCTTCCTCTTCCTCCTTCCTTGCCGGCTCCACCGGCTTTTCATCCGTGATGCCGCGCTCCTCTGGCCAATCCGGGGTCGGAAAACCTATCCAGGTTTCCCCGGCAACGTCCTGACGCCGGCCTCGCTCGGGACGCGTTTCCCTGGTAACAGGGAAACGCGGAGATGACGTGTCAGAGGAGTCCGACACGTCAACTCCGGTCTCCCGTCTTGCGGTGATCGGGTTTACCCCGTCACATACCCCTTCCCAAGACAGGTCCTGTTCCAGGACCGAATCGGAAACCGGGAAGCGAGAGAGATAATCCGCAGGGACCTGCGAACTCCCAGGAACATGTCGGACCTGAAAGGAGAATGGTTGAAGTTCAAGGAACCACCTGAGAATGCGGGCATTCGTATCTTTATGAGCGGCAAGCCAAGTGAGGGGGGCGTGATCCGTAAAAAGTACAAAAGGCCGGCCCAACAAGTAATACTGTAGACAATCCACGGCCCATTTAATTGCCAAACACTCCCTTTCTATTATGGGAAAACGACGTTCCCGAAGACCCAGTTTGCGACTGATGTACACAACGGGATGATCGAGTCCCTCCGTTCCTGGCTGTGTCAGAACCCCCCCGAGCCCCACATCGGAGGCATCAGTGTAAAGGTGAAAGGGTTTTGAAAAGTCCGGGCATAACAATATGGGTTCTTTGATTAAAGAGGTCCTCAAGCGTTCAAAACTGGAAGTTTGAATAGCAGAGAAAGGTACTAGCTGATTTGGATGAGATTTGGACAGAAGATCCGTAAGGGGAGCGGCTAGAGAGGAATAGTGAGGTATGAAACGCCGATAATATCCTACTAGGCCTAAGAAAGAGCGTAAGTCTTTTTTAGTTTTCGGGAGAGGGGCATGTAAGATTGCGTCCACCTTCTGGGCTTGGGGTTGAAGTGTTCCCTGACTGATTCTGTATCCCAGATATGAAATGTCGGTTTTCCCGATAACACATTTCTTGGGATTGGCTGTCAACCCAGCCTTGGTGAGAGCATTAAAAACTTGGTTTAGATGGTCCAGATGGTTTACCCAGGTATCGCTAAAAACTACTACATCATCCAGGTAGGCCGCTGAAAAAGCAGGGTATGGTTTTAATATGTTATCCATTAATCTTTGGAAAGTGGCCGGTGCCCCATGTAGCCCAAAAGGTAATACAGTAAAATGATACAGCCCGGACTGGGTAGAAAATGCCGTTTTTTCTTTATCTTCGGGGGCTAAGGGTATCTGCCAATATCCTTTGGTTAAATCTATTGTGGACATATATTTTGCCTTTCCTAATTTCTCTAGGACATCGTCCACCCTAGGGATTGGATATGTGTCAAATAATGAGTTCTCATTAAGTTTCCGGAAGTCTATGCAGAATCTGACCGTACCGTCAGGTTTTGGTACAAGAACTACGGGTGAACACCAGGGACTGGTAGAGGGCTCTATTACTCCTAGGGTCAACATTTTCTGTATTTCATTTTCTATCACCTGCTTCCTTGCTGCGGGGATGCGATATGGTCTGACCCGAACTACTGTGTCGGGTTTTGTTCGTATCTTATGTTGAATTAGGGTGGTTCTACCGGGGTCTTCTGAAAACAATTGGTGATACTGCTGTAACAAGCGGTATACCTGCCTCTTTTCCGCTTCCGTTAATGCCTCGTCTATAGTGGGTAGAGTTGTTCCCTTGCCTAGGGTGGTAGGGCAAAATTCAATTTTTAATTCCTTATTCGGGTACAGAAGGTTAACTATTCTTGGGGTAGTGTTGGGTGTCTCGGGCGTCTCCCATTTCTTTAAAAGATTGACATGATATATTTGGGTTTTCCTGGGATTGGTTGTTATTTCCACTAAGTAAGTTACAGGGGAGACGGCTCGGATGATTCTATGGGGGCCTTGCCATTTCGCCAGCAATTTATGTTCGGACGTGGGTCGCATGATTAAGACCTGGTCATCGGGTTGAAAAACTCTTAACTTACTCCCCTTATCATAATAATGCTTTTGGGTTCTTTGAGCCTGTTCCATATTGTCTTTTACCTCGTCCCATAATCCCTGTAAATGCGTTCTTAAGTTATGAGCATACTCCAACAAAGGAGTCCCTCCCTCCATGGCTTCTTCCTCCCAGGCCTCTACCGCCATGTCCAGAAGGGAACGTGGTTGTCGCCCGAACACTAGCTCGAAAGGGCTATGCCCCGTGGAAGCCTGTTCGTGCGTTCGGATCGCGTATAATACTAACGGTAATTTCTGATCCCAGTCTCTCCCTGTGTCGTGTACAATCTTTCGAAGTAACGTTTTGATTGTACGATTATATCGTTCGACCAAACCATCGGTTTGAGGATGATAAACGGATGTTTTGATCTGAGATATGCCTAACGTTTTACACACTTGTTTCATCAAGGTAGACGTAAAGGGAGTGCCCTGATCTGTGAGTATTTCCTGCGGGAAACCAAGACGCGAAAACACCGTTATCATCGCCTGGGCTATGGTCTTTGTTGTCATACTGGTTAGGGGAATAGCCTCTGGGTATCGAGTAGCATAATCAACTATGACCAGTATGTAAGTGTGTCCTTTTGTAGAAGGAACCAAGGGTCCAACCAAATCCATCCCTATTCGTCTAAACGGGACATCTATGATGGGGAGGGGCATGAGTGGTGCTTTTTTTGGTTTACCTGGTTCCGTCAGTTGACACCTGGGGCATTGCGCACAATATTTTCTTATGTTGGCAAAAACACCAGGCCAGTAAAATCGTCTGAGGAGATATTCTTCCGTTTTGTCTCTCCCAAAGTGTCCCCCTCCTGGATGATTATGAGCTAGCGTAAGGATGTGCTCCCTATAGTATTCAGGTACTATGAGTTGCTTTCTTTTTTCCCCGGTACGTGTGGTGTTTACTCGGTACAGGAGATTATTTTTGATTAGGAAGTAGGGACCTACCTCATCCATTTCCTCTGACACTGCAGTTCTCCAAGCGTGAGATAGGGAGGGATCTTCTCTCTGTTGCTGAGCAAAACTGACAGGTGCCTCGTGGAATTCTGCTACCACTCCTCTTATAGTGTCCTGACTAGTACTATTTCGGAACTGCTCTCTTTCTATTCTTTTGTCCCTTCGGGTCAGTTTTCTACGGGTTATTGGACATTCAATGGGACTTCCTGAAAACGGGGCTTCACCCCACCAGTCCTGTGAGATCTTAGAGTCTCTAACCTGATCCAATAGTTCTTGAAAGTGAAGATAATCTGTTCCCACGATACAATCCTCGATTAATTTTGGCATTATCCCCATCGGGAGACTATCCCGGTAGGGCCCCCATTCTATCTGGAGAATTTTTAATGGATATTGCTCCTTGTCCCCGTGAACACAACAAATATGTACCCACTGTCTCGTTTCGGAACCCAGAGTGGTTATCAGGTCTTCCCTTATTACAGACTGGCTGCACCCGGAGTCGACGAGGGCACACACATACCGTCCATTGATTTTTATAGTCTGTTTGAACTTGTGGTTACCTTTCCCTGTACATAGGACCCTACGTCTGGTAACCCCTATTTCCATCGGCTCCCCTCCTTCATGTTTCTGAGGACACATACGGGCGATATGTCCCCATTCCCCGCAGTGGTAACATTGGGGTCCCTGTATAGGGGGGCCTTCCGGGATTCTACGGGAAACGGTATTGTCCAGTGGATTCTTTGGGAGGGTTTTTACAGGTGGCAAGACTGGTTTTATATTGGACCGTGGGGGTATATTTCTTATGTCGGAGGAGCGATGATACGCGCAGGCCAAATCAATTGCTGTGTTAGTGTCTACTTTTGGATGCTGTCGTATCCAGTGTTTTGTGGCTAAGGGTAGAGCATCCAAGTACTGTTCCAGTATAATTATTTGTATCACTTCTTCCCGGCTATCGCCAATAGGCCCCAACCATTTTAAGGCCAAATCTTTTACCCGGAAATAGAAGGTTCGGGGGTCCTCATTTGGTCCCCACTTGACCTTGCGGAATTTCATCCGGTAGTATTCCGTATCATGCCCAACACGTTCCAAAATACTGGATTTTATATCCTTGTAGGGTGTGAGGCCTCCGGGATTAGCGGCCTGATAGGCTGCTTGTAAGAGGCCAGTTAGTAATGGAGCAACATATTGTCCCCAGCGTTCTTCAGGCCACTGGGCTGAAGAAGCCACTCTTTCAAAGTTAGTAAAGAAAGACTCTGGGTCTTCTCCCTCTTGATATTTCTGCAACACTGAGCTGGGAACGTTCGGGTGGACTTTACTAGCGGCAATAGTCTCGGTTAATTTTGTCATGGCCGTTTCGTGTACCAGCTGGTTATTTGCCAGAATGGTGGCCTGGCTTTTCAAGGCCGATTGTAAAGCCTCTCTGTCCTCTTTTGCTTCCCTTTGGTGAGCCTCCCATACCAGCTGCAAATGTCTTTGTCCTTCGGCTAGCTGTTTGATCATATCCTCAAGGGAAGGGTTGTCGCTCATTGTATACTCTGTTCGGTTGTCGTAGGGCCCCTAAGGCTCCCACTTCTGACACCACTGTGACAGACCGAACAAGATGAGGACAACTAAAACAAGAAGTTATGGTGCTCAGGTAAGTGTTTATTGTTTTCTAACCAAATGGAATCAATCAAGTGAAAGTTCGTTCTGTTGTTGCTCTTAGTTTCTTGTGCAGTTCTTCTTGTCACTGACGTGTTTTCCCCTTTTCTTCTCTTTAGGTGGAGGTACTGTCAGTCTCGCGGTCGTCCCATGCGGATATCAAAAAGGGAAATAAGGAAAAACGAGGGTAAGTGGGACGTTAAGAGATACGTCTTTCTTATCAAATTTTATCAGACTGGGGTGGATAACAGAGGGGAGGGGGTGGTGTCTGTGCGGAATAGAGGGAAGTGCTTGTTACTAATTTTTACTCGTGTTTTATTGTGTCGCTAGTCCTTCCTTTGTGCCCTCCCACCTCTCTTCCCCATTCACCCTCTACCCCTTCCCTAGTTTCCTTCCCCAGTCCCCTTCCCTGCCGTGCACCCTTTATTTGTCCAGAAGGACCGTACCTTCGTGAGCCACGACCCTCCGGGGCCGTGGCGGGCGTTGAGGTGGTCCTCGCTGAGGTAGGGTTCGTTACGGCTTCCTGGTCCCAGTTCGCCGTCCTCCAGGGGGTATTTCTTCTCTTGGTCTCTCGCCTCGGTCTCCCTCCGTTCGCCGTCTCCTTCTCGCTCGTCTCCGGTCTCTTCCTCTTCCTCCTTCCTTGCCGGCTCCACCGGCTTTTCATCCGTGATGCCGCGCTCCTCTGGCCAATCCGGGGTCGGAAAACCTATCCAGGTTTCCCCGGCAACGTCCTGACGCCGGCCTCGCTCGGGACGCGTTTCCCTGGTAACAGGGAAACGCGGAGATGACGTGTCAGAGGAGTCCGACACGTCAACTCCGGTCTCCCGTCTTGCGGTGATCGGGTTTACCCCGTCACAGAACACTTGACCCTAATCGGGGCAAAGTTCGATAGCAAAATCATGTCCACACAAGAGGAATACTGAAATGTTGGCACTAAGTGTATTTATTCACAGTAGGCATATATAACGTGTCTTAACCAGTGCGGGCGCCATCTCTTATGGACCCGTAACTGCCATGAGATTACGGGACCATACCATCATCTATGTCCATGTCCCACAATACTTTTATCCACAGAATCCATTTGAGACCGGCCATATTGCCAGGCCATGTATAGAAAAGAGATGAGCCTGATTGTGAAAGCATACACTGAACTGAACCGCCATCTTGAGGAATACTGGAATGTTGGCACTAAAAGTATTGAATCAAAGTACGCACGTATAGCGCGTCTTAACAAGTGTGGGCGCCATCTCTTAAGGACCCATACATGTCACGAGATTGCGGGACCATACCGGTGTCTCTATCCATGTCCCACAATACTTATATCCAGAGCCTAACACACAATCCATTTGAGACCGGACACATTGCCAGGCCATGTACAAAAAGGAGAAGAGCCTGATTGTAAAAACAAACACCAAACTGAGCCGCCCTCTTGGATCAGTCGCGTCTCTGTTAACAAAACCAAAGCCTATTAAATCGCACTAGGAGAGTTGAAAGGGGAAAACCCAAAACACACAATGGTCACACAAGACCATCAAAGAATCTTTTATGATAACCCCCTGCATATAGTGACGCCCTCATCAGACCAAAAATTAACCAAATGCAGTACCATTATAAGGTGAAGGTGCTTTTAGTCCGAATAGTAGCCAAAGATATGTAGTCTACGTTGCTGACAGTATTGCTCATAAAGAAGAACTAACCAGTGCATTCAGAATATGTAGTTTGGTGAAAAGAACTTGATATAAGGAGAACATTAGAATATCCACAGGTAGGCCAGGTGCGCAGATTGTTATAAGTACACATTATTTCTTTACTCTATGCACTTGGCATCCATTGGATGTCACTTGTACATTCCATATACATGAAGTGAAAGTGGATGGTGGTATATCATGCAGAGGGTTGTGAAGCATGCCTAGATATGTGAATATTAGCTGTGTTGAGCAATTTACTACTTGTTATTCACATACATCATATTGTGGTAGCATGGTCTACCTAAAGAAACAAGTTTGCAAAGTAATATACAGTCATAGGAAATAATACATTTCATGGTCTAGATTCATGCCTAATTTTATACTCCTAAGCCTGAGTATCCATTTTGCCTTGTTTCTTCTAAGTTCCAATTCCGGATTCCCTCCTCTGGGGTGTGCCCGTGTCTGGCTAATACCCATGTATTTAAGCCTGGGGATTTCCAATGTGGAATGTTCCCTGCTGACATGACACACTATAGGTGATAATGGATCATTATTTCTCAAGGCACGTACATGTTCTTGAATCCTCTCCTTAAGGGGTCTGATGGTACTCCCTACGTAGATCTTACCACCTTCACATATCAGTATATACACTACATATTTGGTATTACAATTGATAAATTCTTGAATCTTGTATGTTTTGCTACCATTAAAATTAAAGTTGAAGGTCTTGTGTAGAGCCAGATTACATATATTACATCTACTACAGTTGAAGAAGCCTCTGGGTTTGTCAGGTAAGCATTGTGTCGATTTGTCTTTGGGGAGTGGTAAAAAGCTTTTGCATACTAAATCTCTAATAGTGGTACCTTTCTTATGAATCATAGTGGGTTTGGCAGATAAAACATATTTCAAAGTATTGTCAGTATGTAGGACATCCCAATGTTTGAAGAAAATCTTGTAAATCTCCTGACTATTTTGGGTATATGAAGTGCAAAATGACACTGTTTGAGGCTATTGTTTGTCCCTCAATACTTGCAGGTGACTCAGGCTACCCAAACCTATCATGGATCATGACCCCTGTGCGGTATGCCAAGACAGGGGCTGACAATCGTTATAATGATGCACATGGGTAAATCAGGAGAATTATTGAGAAGGCCTTTGGCCTCCTGAAGGGCAGGTTCAGATGCCTCCATCTAACCGGTGGATCCCTGTGCTACTCACCCGAGAAGTTCTGCCAGATAGTAGTGGCATGCTGCATGTTGTCCATCAGACAACATGTGCCTTATCTGCAGGAGGAGGAGAGTGGAAATGCCCCTGTGGCAGCAGTGGACCCTGAGGACAGTGAGGATGAGGAGGCAGAGGATGAGTATGTTGACACCAGAACATCAGGTATATGTCAATACTTCCAATGACACACAGCTGAGACAATGGAAGTGACCATTCCTCTGATTATTGATGTGTTCTGTGTGGCTGTAGCAGGATGGCATTCACTTCCATTGCATCTCTACTTACTGTCACCTCTGGCTTCTCATTTTGCAGATGTTGGTGATATGACACTAGTGTACTGATATGATGTCTACGGACAGTTATAGGTTTTAAAATGTATGCCATCACAGTGTTATTTGGAAGCTAATGCAAATAGGCTTTTAAGTGTTTTAGGTAGGCAAAAGGTGACTTCTTAAAAGTATTTTTGTAACATTTTTAGTACAAATCTGGCTTCAACAATGAATTGAGATTGTAGCAAATACATTATAAGTAGAAAGATTTTACTTTCAGCTGGTCCCTAGGCAGAGAAAACTATATATAATTTTAATAATAACTCCCAGGGCTATCCTATGGAACAAGTAACTTTTCAGCCGTAAAAATAGCTGTTGAGACCTTGTCACTGTAAGGCAGTGTTTTACATTAAATGTTTACTTGATCTACTTTTAAATACCATGGAACTTTGCCTTACTGTGCATTAAATAAATATCAAGCAACAGGGGTTCACATCGGAATTTTTTACAAAATAATTAGGTAATCAATAGACTAAATAGTCTCATATAAGTAATAGCAAAAATAATGAACGTGTAAATTAGGGCACAACAAGCCATCTCTGGTAAAAGAAGAAATTTTTATAGATACAGCTCACTGAACCTAGAAAACTAGCAGAGACAGCTAGCCAAAATATGAAAGGACTTAAAGGTCAGTGGAAACTCAAAACAGTAAGTTCCAGCTCCCAGAAATTTCCCCAGACAGCAACATGGGATACAACACTGCAAATTATCCCTGAGTTCCATAGTGCAGAAAATCTACAGATTTTTTAAAGTCCTGATCGTTTTCAGATTTCTTGACCTTAGTGCTTAATTTGTCCTTGTGTTTGCTGATGCCTGGCAGAACACATTTCTCAACATCAGACCATGTTAATAAGATTCCACCATATGGTACTGTAGTGTGTCTAGTTTGTCAGCACAGCCCATCTGTACTTACCTAATTAAAATACGTTTTTTATAAAAAGAAAAAAGCTGAATATTCCAGACATTTGAGATGACCTGGAATACTGCAAAATGTGACACTTGTTTGAGCAACATCATTAGCAAGTAATGCTGGCAAGGGTCCTGGCACCTACATATTTACACAATAAGTACTACTTCACCCCAGCTATTAGAGGCTAAATACCTCATGGCATGATTAGCTACAGTCAAAGTAACCGGTAGCTACTGGTGACTTACGATAAAAGGCAGCTCAGAGAAAGCATAGGAGCTGGAGTGTGCCATAGTTTATCATGAAAGCATTTCTCTAAAGGTTGAGTGGTTTACTCTGAAGAATAGTAGAGAAAATCCTACTTAGCAACCTCCCAAGCAATGCTGCTTGCCACCTTACAACATAGAGGTGAAGCTGAAACAGAGAACATTTTCGAGCTAACACATCATATGGCCAATCTTCTTTAATTTCCTCTAGGCATCAGCATAGTAACGTCAATCACACTTTCCCAAACGTGGTATATAACTGTATTTTGCAGCTTATGTTAGCAATATTAATACACTAACAATGCAGAATAATGACCTTTTTAGATGTGTACAGTGTACATAGTGTTCCCACATGATATAGCTTTTATGGGTCAATGAACTTCAAGCAGTGAAAGTACCTGCCTGTGCATGATCTCTTCGGTAGAATTATGTTGTTTTTGAAGACCGACTTGTGGTAATATATGTACTTCTAATATTATGAAGAATATTGGGGTGACATTTGAAAATAAATATTTAACAACACTTTTGATGACATTTCAGGAGTAGTCACCAAGGCTAGAAACTAACTGATCAGTTTAACTCACACAGCAGCAATGCTAGCTACATGGATCAGTTCATTGAAATCTCTGTTCAAGCCCTGAATGGCAATGAATGACATGTTTTGGCGACTCTCTTGTGTTGAAAGTGATAACTTTGTCAGTCTATTCCTGGATCTTTGTTTTTAGATGATGTGAAATTATTCTGAAAGCCCTGCCATAACAACTTCAACTAGTAACCACATAACAGAGAGGGAAATCAGGTTCAAGACAACACCACTGTTGCTAGTCAATATTAATTCTGGGTTTTAATTTGCTAGAGGTCAAATTTTACTAATACATTAGTGGCATAGAAGTTAGCTTGTGGTAACTTGCAAACATACATTTAAAAGCCTAAGAGAAAAATTACCACAAAATGTCAAATGTGCACATTTTATTTATAGTGGACAAGATGGCCTCCATTCGTAGTTGACATCAGGTTTTGCCATAAAAGATTTTGTGCTTACAAAGTCAAATGAGCAACTGACATGAATTAACATTAAAAGCATTATTTGAGTGAAATGAGTTTGAATGACAAGCATAATATGAATATTAAATGAACGTGAGTTGATCATACTTATATTGATTTCAATGATTTTATTAATGCAAGTTACTTTTGTGCTGAAAAATAAATGCACATTTAAATTGTTTATATGTTGTGAATAATGTTTGCAATTAAACAATTTGCTTTGCATATTTGATTGACATTTTAAGGTGCACAATAGGAGTTATGTTTACTAAATGTATTAAGGTGTATTTAACTTTTTAGCTAGACTAGGCCTTAAGATTCATTTTTTGCAGCAGTAGAGGAAAACGACATGTTCCCTCTGACCTGAATTCATTCTGTTGAGATGGTGAATGTCCTATTGTATTAAAGACCAAGAACATGTCTCAATGTTAACAAACATAATAATATTTGTTCTAGGTGTCGAAGAAGACAGGAAGCCTCATTAATTTTCTATAACTGTTCAACTCATCCTGTGTACTGTGGGTAAGGATCCTAAAGTTTCAGTCAATAAATATCATTTTTTGTATGAATTCATCAAGCTGATTACACATCTTCCCTGAGAAAATCCTGAATGTTTGCAAATTTGATCGTGTTAGGGTTTACCATTGAGTGTTGGTTATCGTGCGCAAGATGAGCACACTTGGAGGACCAATCAGAAACTTGTGCACATTTCTAGTTAGGGAGAGACTTTTGGAAACTGGAAGTCAGTTCCTCTTGGGTGTTCATGCTGTCACCTCCTGTCCCTTTTCAAGTCTTCTGCCATATTAAAGGGGTAATTTTGACCCTGGCTGTCTTTTGACCACCAAGGTAAATGTGGCGGCCCGACCATCAACAGGCTGGTAGTGAAGACCGCCACATTATGAGTGTGGCTGGTTGGTCTCTGCCCACTGCCACATCTCCACTCTTACCAGAGATAATCTTCTCTGACCCAGCATTCCCCAGAAGACCGCCGGCAGTATTAAGAGCCGGGTTTCCACCATGGTTTCAGCAGCAATAGTACTGCCACAAAAACCATGGCAGAAAGGTTACCGGTGACAGAGAATTTCTTCCCTGTCACCAGTAGACAGCTCCCCCACCCTCCAGGCAAGCACTACAACCCCTCCCCCAACCCCCACCACCCCTACAGTCACAGCGCCTCCCTCCCAGCGTACATGCATACATTCACAACAACATCCCTGCACACATTCATGCATGCATTCACAACATCCATAAACGCACTCACATCTCCATTCATACATGCATTCATGCACGCATACTCACACCTATCCATACATGCATACTCATGCATACATGCTGACATGCAGCCACACACTCACTTCAACATACAGACACGTATACAACCACCAACACACACATTCATGCACAAATGCAAAGACCACACACTCATACATGTACACACAACCTCCCCACCCTACCACCCGCCACCCCTGTCGGACGATCACCTTACCTGGTCCAGGGAGAAGGTTGTCTGCCAGGGAAGGGGCGCTTCCACCATCAGCAGTGCCCTGACAGCAGGACACTGCCAGGCCATATTATGGCCCCTAATATGGCGGGCCATGTCCTACTGGTGAGGCAGTTCAGGTGGAGGGACCGCCAGGGTGCCTTCGCCCACCAACATGACTACTGCTGGATTTCCGTCCAATGTGTGACAGAAATCTAGAAGTACTTGTGACATGGTGGGCGGGAGACCACCAGCACTGGCAGTCTCCTGGCACCCGTTGCTTTTGCGGTCTTCATGGAAGACCATCAAAGTCATAATGAGGGCCTAAGTCTTTATGTTATGAGTTTCCTTTTTGTCTTACATGTCCACTTATTTAATGCTGTTCAGTACTAATATGCCCCATAATTCTGAACTGCTGACCTGGTCTTTGTGTAGCCCATGTTCTGCACTGTCCTGATGTTGCTGTCTACTGATGCAGCGACACTGTGAATGCTCTACTTGATTAAACTTTCCTCTCTGCTGACCTATGAGGAGAACTATAATCTATAATGTGGTTTCTCATTTTCCTTTTCAGCTTAGGTAATTACACCAGTGTATTATTATAGTGAGTTACCCTAGTTAGATGATTTTTTCAAATTATTTTTGTCTTTTCTTTGTTTTGCCTGTATGTGTTAGCACTTTCCCACACATGCAAGTTCAAATTCATATTAGAGAAAAGGATGGCCCAGCTCTGAAAACTGATTGGTATTGACAGAATCTTTATGATTTACTGATGTCACTATCATCTACTTTGAAGTCTGAATTGAATGTGCGTATTATAGTTTTGTTAATTTGTGTTATTCTTTTGGAATGTTTAACTGTATTGATGTTCGGTATACTTAATCTCTTTGGACATTTTGGTCAGCCTATGGTTTTCTTTTATATTTGCAATTTAGATTTGCACACTACTTACATTATATTAGCCCCGTGGTTGTAATAAAGCTTTGAAACTTTATTTAGTTTGGGGTTTCTTTTTGTGGTTGGATTTGTAATGGATGTGTAAAAGAGTTTGTGTATCTCATGATGTGGGTTTTAATTGCATGAATCCATTTACCACACTCCTCCCTAGGTCCAAAGATGCTGTTGACTTATAGCAGGTGGGATAAGGTATGGTGTCTCACCAGGTCGTTTGTGGTTTCTGAACCCGAGGTAGGTGTTCCAATACTTTTGGTAGCAGAGGTATGGTTTTTCCACATGAGGAGAGGAATGGGATTTTTCCCACATTGTTAGTTGTTCTTGGTGAAGTGTAGGGGTTGATGAAATTCCAGCGTTGTGTTACAGGTGTATGATATGAGTTTCGACTAAGGTTTGAGCTTGCAATGCTTTTGGCTAAATTGCGGTGAAGTGTGATGTATGAAGTGAGTAGGGAGTTTGCGTACTCCAAGTAAATGAGTAGGGAGTTTACAAACTCCAAGTAAGCGAGTGGGGAGTTTGTGTACTCCAAGTGAATGTTGCGCCTTGTGCTAAAATTTGCTCACATGGTTGTTGTTGTTTATGGGACCTGTATTGCACAAGTGTATGGAGACACTTGGTTAATTTATTGTTTGCAGTGAGGTGTTGGTCGATTGAGTGCTGTCGTCAATACCAGGAGATTCCTTGAATGTGTGAGCTGTTGGCTGGTATTAGGTGAATCCTGAGTACACATGTAGAATCCATATCAACGGAGTGAAATTTGCTTTTCAAATCTTACTTGCCTATGTGCGAAAGCCCCAGTCGGAAGTGTAACAGTAATGCTTTCAAAGCATTTGAGTTCTATCCGTAGTGAGCAGACAGGCTTGATTTTGTGCTCGCAATATTTGTATTTAGTGTGTATGCATGAGTGGTGTATGAGACAGCTCTGCAGCTGCAGGGTGAAGTGAGTGTGGCATCATTTGGTTCGTGCTGGGATCGGTCAGCTGAAAAAAGCCGCACATGTATTGGTGGACAAGACTGTGCTGCTATAGGTTGAGAACAGCTTATGAAGAGGATCAAAATTTCTTCCTGGATTTGTAGAATTTGTATTTGTGAATTAGATTTGCATAAAAATTAAGTTCTTCAAAGCCTTAAGGTGTGCATTGAGAGGATATGTCTTATTCCAGTCAGAGAGGTTGAGCCTACTCCACCTCAGGGTATGCCAGGATTTGAAGTAATGGAGGAAAGAGGAGTTTTGGCATGTCTTTGGGTAAATCAGTGGTGCAAAATAACTGAGAAGGAAGGTATCTTAGCTTTTTCCTGTTACAGAACTTTAAGTTTAAGGTATTAAAGAATCTGAGGAGGGTGTTTTATTAATCAAAATCTCTTTATGGACCTGCACAATTTGAAGTACTTGCCATATGGGAATTATGTCAGAGGCAGAAAGAGGCTCAGAAATTTGAAAGGAGGATGAGGGAAGCAGAAAAGACATTGACAGAAGCTAGATGGGATTAGGAGCAGAGAATGTGGAGAGCAGATACATTACATGCAGTGAAAGTATTCCCGGCAGTATCACAGGAAGGTGATGGAAGTATTAGATCTAAAGCAAGAGGAATTGTGCAGAAGATCTAGAGCAGAAGTTTGATGAACATAAAAAGATAAAAGCTATGGAAAGTGATTCAGATGATGAATATATAACTCAGCTGTTGCAGAACCTCCCCCACCTTACAATGCTGTTGAATCAGTAATTTAGAATGTAGTCCAAGTATTGTCACAGCTCCATTTGAGAAAAGCCAGATTCAGATAGTTCCAAAAGTACCTTTGGCTACTGTAGCAAAGGTACCAGTGGTTCATCCGACAGTTCCAATTGTTAATACATCCAAGAATGTCACGGTTTCAGTTATGTCACAGCCAATACAGAATTCAGGATTGACCCAAATTGAGTCAACATCTAATGTACAGACACATGCACAAACTGTGAACAGAAACAGACAATACCCATTTATTTCCAAGAAACAACACCACAGGATGTGGCTCCAAATCAGTTGAATCAGACATTTGGTAAAGTACTAACTGGCCAAGGTAAAGGAGTAATGTTTCCATCAAGTCAAACTAATTTGTCGGGACCAGATGCATTGACAGTTCATTTGACAATAGGCCCAGTTGTCCCATTGTATTCCCAGGGTAATAACAAGAGTGGTCCACAGATTTCAAATCCAGTATCAGCAAATAATTTTCCTTTTAGAACTAATGCAGAAATGAAGAGACTGACCACTCCTGTGCCAGCCAATACTCCTATGAATTCTTTTGGTTTTAACCAGACATGTGATAGGGTAGGTCTACCTATTGATATAACATGTCCCCCACGATCTACGGGATCATCTGTACCAGCTCAGGAGCAAGCTATGAGAGCATCTTGTACTCCTCCACAGCCCATATCTCAAAGCAATAATACTAGTTTACAAGGGTTGTTAGCACATCATTTAACAGATTGGTTAGACAGTCTAAATAAAGGGTAACTTTTGAAAAACACACCAGAGGGAGAAAAGACATTGAATATGGCTAAACTAAAATTGGAATTGAAAGAAATGGTTGAGGGAACATTTGCATTGGACTGATTGGATTGTTACAATGAAAATGAGCTGTGCTTTATGTGCAAGGACATTACACTTCATGCAGGACAGATCTATGAGAAATTGGCAGATTTAGTCAAGAAATATGAAATTGAGATGAATAAATCTAAACAGTTAAAGAGAAGTTACAGATTAGATTTTGATTCGAGAGACATTGCAAACATGAGATCACCTGGAATTCAAGTTCACATTAAGGAATTGATTCAGAGCATTCAAACATGGGGAGTATTCGATAAATGGGAAGGCAGATGGGCTAAGAAAAGAGAACAGAAGAGAAAGCCGACTGCAACTTCAAATGGTGTACAACAGGTTGAGGAAGCTGTGAAAATTATGCCAATGAGAGACATTCCGTGAGGAAATTCCATCCATGCCCTATGGAGCAGAAGAGATCTTTTGTCATTTACTGATGATTACCCAAAGTTGGGGGAGAAGCTAGTGGAATGGTACTAGCAAACAGCAAGGTTTGTTAAGCTTGCAAAGTGTTTGTGGGAAGATTTTGAAATTGTAGTTCCAGCAGACTTATAGATTGTATGTAAGAGGAGTGTTGATTGGCCAGTGGTCGAGCCACAAAGGAATGCAGTACCAGGTGCGCCTTCTGAGGTTATGAAAAGTGACTGAATTTCTATAAACTAGAGTTTCCCCCAAAGATGTTGATTTGCAGAGAATTGAAAGGACAGCTCAGGAGTCAAAAGAGTCTGTTCATGCCTATCATGAGAGATTGTTACAAGCATTCAAATAATACAGTGGCACAGAGATTATTGAACCAAGAGATATGATACTTTTTGTGTTCAGATTTATTCAAGGATTGAAGCCTAAAATTAGCAATATGATTTAGAATCATTTGATTTGCTGGCAGGGAAAACCCATTGATGAAGTATTACAGTATGTAAAATACTGTAATGACAAAATTGGATTAAAGCAGAAACGATTAAAGGAGAAGGCGATGGTTATGCAAGTCAAACCTGCCCAAGCAGCAGGTACTCAGGGATTGCAAGGAATGGTGAACGCAGAAGCAATACAGGGAGCATGACAGCAGGACAATATGGTGCCTCACTGAAAATAATGCTTCCTTGTCATGCATGCTGCAAGGGTGGACACTGGAAATAGGAGTGTCCATATAATAGCATGAATAATTTGGTGCAAGGTGGTGGTGTTACACAGATGGTGGACAACAGTCAATTTCAAAATCAAAGAGTTCAAAGGCCCTGAAATCAAAACATGAAGGTTCCTACTGGAGCATAAAAATGCAAGTTCCCCAGCAACAAGTACAATTTATCCAAGTGCAAGTTCAGGTCCCACAGCAAATGCAGATTTCTCGAGCTCCGATGGTACAGCACCAGGTGATGATCACTCAGCAGAATGCCATTGAAAGAACAAACGCAAATGCAAATCAGTTAATCATAGAATGCTCATTAATGGATTTCAGTTATGATGAAGTGAGTGAGGAATATTTGAATGAGCATTCAGAAGAGGAAGAAAGTGTGTTGACTGCCTCACTAGAGGTAGATCAACGTGGTACTTATGTAAATGCAAGTGTTATGGGTCATGATGTTTTGTTTCTGGTTGACACTGGAGCGACTCATTCCACTGTCAGATCTGCAGAAGTACATAATATGTCCCTTTCTGGCAGGGCAGTTCAGGTAAAAGGAGTAGCAAATCAGCATTTCGTAAACCCCATTACAGAGTTTATTCCATTAAAAACAGGGACATTTGGGGATTTGCACCAATTTGTAGTCTGTGATTCAAGTCCTGTGAGTCTGTTAAGAAGAGACTTGCAATGCACACTAAAATGCTCCATCACTTGTACTCATGAAGGGATAGCAATCCGAACAAATAGTGATGATGACATTTCCAGGCAAATTGTTAGATGTATCCTCTAATTTCAATGTTTCCTGCAATGACAGTCAGAGACTTGCCTGATGAATTACACAATACAATAACTGTTAAGCCAAGTGCAGTCTTTCCCAAAGCAACACAGCATAACGTGACCCCAGAAGTAATTGGAGGAATTACTCCAATAATGACAGACTTTGTCGAGCAGGGATTTGTAAAGGAAATGATGGGTAGCCTGTGTAAACCTCCAATTATCGGATTGCGAAAGCCAAGTGGGAAATACTGGGTAGTCCAGGATTTGAGAAAGGTGAATGAAATTGTGGTATGCTTACCTCCCATAGTGCCAAATACTGCAGTGATCTTATTCCAGATTCCATGTGAAGCAGAATAGTTTGCTGTTATTGATTGGTCCAAAGTGTTCTTTGTGCCCTTACAAGAAGTTAATCATTTTCTCTTTTCATTCAAATTCGGTATCTGTATGTATTTATTGTGCTGTACTCCACAGGGTTTTTAAAGAATTTCCATCCTTGTTTTAATCAGATCCTGAAAAAGAACTTAGAGTCCTTAAGTATGCCACTTCAATCTGCTTTGGTACAGTACATTGATGACTTGATGGTTGCATCTAATTCACAAGACTCTTGCAAACAAGACACTATACGATGGTTGAATCATTTGGGTGAAAATAGACATAGGCCCTCATTATGACATTGGCAGTAAATCCCACTTACCGCCATGCTGACTGCCGCCAACATACCACTGCCGCGGCAGATATTCACTTACCAAATTATGATACACACGCCAATCCATCACTATTCAACCACAGACACAAATTCACCACACCAAAGGTCAGTGATAAACTGGCGGTATCCAAACCCACACCGTTACGCCAACAGAACTACCCCACAACATTATGACCCACGAATCACCACAGTGGACTATCAATGGCGGTAAAACATTGGTGGTACATACCGCCGCGCTCAAAATACACACACACATACAAAACAATACCACATTGGACAATTCAATCTACACACACCTGACACCCATACACACACCGCACCCCCACACCCATACCACTATAAAACACACACCCACATTACTCAAAACCCTTTATGACTACAAACCATTGGCACGAGACAGAAACCACAACAACAGACAAAACCAGAGCCAAACACTACCTACAACTATACACCAACCACGCACCCCACATCACACACCCCAACGCATCACCCTACACACCCTCACCCACACCATTAACACTACACCCATGGCACCACAACAACACCCCAGATTCTAGGAGGAGGAGCTAAGGGTCATGGTGGAAGAAATCATCCGGGTAGAGCCACAGATATTTGGATCACAGGTGCAGCAGGTATCCATTGCTTGGAAGGTGGAGCTATGGCGGAGGATCATGGACAGGGACAACGCCGTGGGACAACACCCAAGAACAAGGGATGAGATCAGGAAGATGTGGAACAACCTACGGGGGAAGGTACATTCCATTGCAGCAAGACACCAACTCACTGAACAGACGACGGGTGGTGGACCCCGCCTCCTCCCCCACAACTAACAACATGGGAGGAGCAGGTCTTGGCAATCATGCATCCTGAGGGCCTGGTAGGAGTAGGAGGAGGATTGGACTCTGGTAAGTCAACACTATACTACCCCCCTGCCTGCATGCCATTACCCCCACCCTCACTCTCACTCTCACTCCCATCACTCCACCACCTCCCAAACACCCCACCATCACAACCCACCCATCCCAATGCCAAGCCCTGCATGCACAACCAGTGCATGGAAACCACTCAGAGACCTGCATGGACACCTATCAATAAAGCATGCACACTAGAGACAATCAGCTAGCCCACCACATAACAACTCACACAAAGCAAAGCTGCCAGGGCAGTAACACCCATAGAGGACTACCCACCCATGCACAATATGTCACACACAGAAACAATAATACTGCTTTTACATCCCCACATGTATCCCAGCCAATGCCACCGGAGAAGCGGTGCCACCAACATCCAGTCCCCCCACAGAAGAGGCCCACAGTGATGACAGCAGCTCTGGTCACCTGGATCTGGATGACCAACCTGGCCTATCAGCGACCTCCGGGCAGTTACCCAGGCACAGTCTCACATCACCACAGAGCCTTCCCCCTCTGGAAACACACCACAGCACCCACCCAGTAGGCCCATACCTCTGTCCCCAGGACACGTCAATCAGCAGTGTGTTCACCACTACAGAGACCCCAGGTCACCCAACAAACCCAGGACAATCAGGGACCTGGGGTCAGTGGCAGTGGGCACACAGTTCAGGGGACAGAGGCACATACAACAGGGAAGCTAGGAGGACTGATGTGCACCAGGAGGAGGACAGGCCCAGGGAGCCGACTCTCCAGGAGGCACTGACCTCCTGGACCATACCAACATTCCCAGGATACGCTGGGCCAGATCATGGACAAGATGCAGGAGAACATGCGGCTGCAGGAGGGACAGTACCTGGGGACCAGAGAGGACCTGAAGTCCAATAACACCACACTGGTCTACATTGTAGGGGTGCTGGCAGACATGGCCAACAGTATGAGGGAGACAGTGGCACACCAGCGGGCCCCTGCCACTAGCCAGACTACTGATAAGCCCTCCACCTCCACCGCCGCTAGTTGACAGGAGGCCCCACCACAGGACCAACAGGCCACCAGCACCCCTCCCCCTGCAGAAGGAGAACCACACCGCAAACGTTCCCTGTGAACCAGGCAGAAGCCAGAGACTATTGCCAAGACCCTCCAGGAAATAGGACTGTCACCCGTGTGTCTCACTCTGTCACCCTGTCCAGCTTGAACTGCCATTGCTCCCCTTCCTATGCCCTCTTTGACAATACACCTGTGCTACAAATAGACTGGACTCTAATCTGGACTTTCCTCCATCATCACCCCAGCCCATTGCACTTCCCCCTTTTCATCAGAGCACTGCAATAAACACACTTTGAAAAAATACAAGTATGGAGTATGTCAAATGATTTAGGTATGTATTCGTTTAACAAGGTTTATGCATTGCAATTCAACTGTACAGTAATGTATACATAGGAAAGACCTGTAGTTGGCTGCAGTGCACAGACCAGGAGCAATAGTGGGGCACCAATATCTGCAAAAAGAGATGTCATAGTGTACAGTGAGTGGGCATAGAAGTAGGAATTAACAGCCTGCCAGTGACAATGTCAAACATGAAATTGTAAATGAAATGTGAAATAAAACATTCTTACCTGTGTGTCATTGGAAGTATTGACGAATCACTGCAGTTCTGTTGTCCTCATCCTCATCCTCATCCTTTGCCTCCTCATCTTCACTGTCCACAGGGTCCACTGCTGCCACACAGCATGTGGTGTCTCAAGGCAATGTTGTGCAACATACAGCATGCCATGATGATCTAGTATAGGGATCCACCTGTTAGATGGAGGCACCTAAACCTGGCCTTTAGGAGGCCAAAAGTACGTTCATTAATCCTTCTTGTTTGCCCATGTGCCTCATTGTAACGTTCCACTGCCCTTGTCCTGGCGTTCCTCACAGGGGTCAGTAGCCATGATCGGTCGGGGTAACCTGAGTCACCTGCAAATATCGAGGGACAACTGTTAGCCACATACCTACACTTATGGCCCACACCATACCCATACACCAACATCCACTGGGTGGGAACCAGGGCTCACCTATTAGCCACACCCTGTGCCTCTGTAGTTGGGCCATCACATTTGGGATGCTCCTATTCCTCAGGATAAAAGCATCATACACTGAGCCTGGATACCTAGCATTGACATGGGAGATGTACTGGTCCACCAAACACACCATCTTCACATTCATTGAGTGGAAACCTTTTCTATTTCTGAGGACCTGTTCATTTTGCCGGGGGGATGACAAATGCAATATGTGTTCCATCAATCGCCCCAATAATGTTGGGGATATGTCCCATTGCATATTCACTGTGGCCAAATCCTCCACCAGGGGGGAAACGATGTAGCTGCACATGTGTTTTATCAGTGCAGACAAAACTCTGGTCAGCACTATTGAGAACATTGGCTGTGAAATTCCTGCTGCCAAGCCCACTGTCACTTGGAGAGAACCTGTTGCCAAGAAACAGAGTGTTGATAGCACATGCACAAGAGGGGGGATCCCAGTGGGGTGATGGATAGCAGATCAGGTCAGGCTCCAATTGGGCACACAGCTCTGTGATTGTGGCCCTGTTAAGTCTATAAGAAAGGATAATGTGCCTGTCCTCCATTGTTGCCAATTCCACCAGAGGTCTGTATACGGGGGGGATGCCTCCATCTCCTATTCATGCGAAGCGGTTGCAATCTATGGGGCAAAAGAGTGAGCAGCTGGTCATAATCTGTACATTGTAACCACTAAAGTTCAGTGCATATTATTACAATTGATTGGTGGCATATGTCCAGAATGTGAAATTGACGAACTGTGACACAGTTAGGATCCATGCGCTGCCCCCCTCCTGAAATGGCGTCCACCTGTCCTGTATGGAGGGACAGGTGGAAGTGAGGTAATTCCGCTGACGTTGTGCACCGTTGCAGGAGGCGGTCGGGAACCACCGTGCAACTCCTCATTGGTTATCATTGGGCCCTATGTGGTACAGTGGCCAATGGTGATGTACGCCGGCGGTGACAGTATACACCACCGCGGATGTCACTGCCATTCTCTATCTGTTCACTCACTTACTACATGACCTTCAACAGGAGAGGACCTACACTGCATGTGCTGCTGTGATCTGTGTCTGGAACCCACCATGGCTCATGTGACGGGGAAATGGCCCCTGCCTTCACCTCAGCGGAGCTGGAGAGACTGATGGATGGAGTCCTACCCCAGTACCGACTGCTGTATGGGCCTCCAGACCAACAAGTGAGTACAATGTGAGCACAAGGCATGGGGCATGAATGCATGGAGTGGTGTGTGTGAAGGGCTTGTGTAGTGGGGGGTTGGTGGATGGGCCCTGGGCAGCATGCTGCATGTATGCTGGGCCATGTTTGTGCAAATGGGGATGGGCTGGGGTATGGTGGGCCATGAGTGTAACAGACAGGACGGTCTGACTAATACCTTTCCCTGTGTATATTTCCTCTGCAGGTCAGCGCCCATTAAAAGAAGGGTATATGGCGTGCCATCGCCAAGGACATGTGGACCCTGGGGGGTCTACGTCAGGCAGAGCACCCACTGTGGCAAACAGTGGGAGGACCTGAGACGCTGGGCACGGAAGACGGCGGAGGCCCAGCTGGGGATGGTCTCCCAACGAGGAAGGGGTGCCCGTTAAACCCTGACCCCTCGATGGCCCTCATACTGGTGGTGACCTATCCAGAGCTGAATGGGCACTTGGGTGCATCAAAGCAGCAACAAGGGGGTGAGTACAGTGCACTTCATTACTACATACGCCTAGTGGAGTGGTATCCGGGTGAGGGATGTGTGCCTGTGGGTGCCCCTAGGCCAGGCCTGACATTGCAGAGTAGGTCCCATGTTGAGCAGGGTTCTGAAGTGAAATTCCTCCAACCTAGCTACTAGGCATCCACTTCTGGGCAGGGGTGTGTGAGTCCCAGGTATGCTGCAGTTGACGGTATATGTCCCTCCCCATGCCCTGGTGACTAGCATTGTAACTGGTAGTTCATTGCCTAGTGTGTAGGGCTGTTCCCTGTGTGTGAGTGTGTTGTGTACGCCTATGGTGGTGCTTTGTCTCTCATCCCCTTTCTTATTTTGTCACCATGTCCTTATGTGCATTAGCATCATCTGGCAGAGGAGCAGAGGCACCGGTGACAGAGGGAGCTGCATCCCACAGGACCCAGAAGGCAAAGTCCACCGATGCTGAGTGCACCAGTGGGATGGAGGGCGAGGGGAGCACCACGACGGAGACTTGAGGGGACATGTCGGACACAGATACCTCCTCCGATTGAAGCTCCCTGGTGGTGGCGGGCACCTCTATGCCCATACCAGCTACAGGTACAGCTGCCACCCCCGTAACAGCACCACCCTCCCAGCAGCCCCTCAGCGAGTTTCCCGTGCCCACTCACCCAGGAGGGTGTGCATCTCCTTTGCCCCGGGCACCTCAGGCCCTGCCGCAGTTAGCCCTGCTGCCCGCAGTGAGGAGCATATTAACCTCCTGCGACCCATCTCTGTTGGGCAGTCAACCATTGTGAATGCCATCCAGGGGGAGGCAGCCCAAATGCAACAGTCCAATACATTTCTGGAGGGCATTCACACTGGCTTGGTGGCCCAACAGAGATCAATCCAGGCTCTGGGCTCCTCTCTGATGGCAGTCATTGCCCCTGTATCCAACCTCCTCCCTCCAACGTCGTCTACCCAATCCCATTCCCCTCAACCCCAACCCATCCCAAGCACACAGGCAGATGAGCATGCACACAGGACAACACACAAGAGTGGCAGACGCAAACACATGCACCACACTTCGTCCCACAGGCACTCACACAAACACCATCCAGATGCAGACATAGTAACATCCACTGCCTCCACTGTGGCCCCCCCTCCTCATCGTCCACCTCCCTCCCAGTTGTGTCTACACTTACACCAGCATGCACTACATCCTCATCCACTAGCTCCATCACCAGCACACCTATCATAACACACACCTCACTCGCAGTCACTACCCCAACAGCCATGCACACGTCCCCTGTGTCCTCTCCCCTGTGTCTGTGCCCACTCCTCACAAAGTACACAAACGCAAGCACACAGACACTCAACAGCCATCCACTTCACTACAGCATCCAACCCATGCACCAGCACCCAAACACAGCAGACAGTCACCTCCTAAAACCCCTCCCTCTTCCTCCACTCCTAAACCTTTTCCCTTTTCCGGCTCCAATGTCCCTAAGAAGCTTTTCCCCTCCTTCGTTGACCTCTTCCCTACCCCTCCTCCCTCCGTCCTTCACATCAGGCCAGGGTGGTCAAAACCCAGGCAAGCACCCATGCCACCTAGTACATAGGCCCAATAGTGTCCCCAGCAACTCCAGGTGGGAAAGGATCCCGGGCACCAGGCAGCCAGACAGAAAGGATGCCTGCCCCAAGTGCTACAAGGAAGGGCAAGGAGCCATTCCCAGCTGCTGCCAGGAAGGGCAACGAGCCACCCCTAGCTGCTGCCAGGAAGATTAAGGAGCCACCCCCAGCTGCTGCCAAAAGGAGCAAGGAGCCAACCTCAGCTGCTGGCTGGAAGGGCAAGGGGCCTGCACAAGCAGGCAGTAACAACAAGGGGCCTGGTGCTGGGGCTCTGTCGGAGCCCACACCACCAACCATGGTGGTGCAGCCATCCGAGGCTGTGGGGGATGGGCTGGAGCATCCCCCCACAACTACCAGCAGCAGTACCACCAGCACCACCACTGAAAAACCGTCACCACCGGCGGACATTATGTAGTCCTGCCTCCATGGGCTGTTGTCGGGCCTGCCCCTGCAAATCCTGTGGGATTGACACCCAGCTGAGAGACTGTGAACCTGCACTCCCCAAGATCTGCATCACTGGGCACGATGCCCCCTCCAGAATCAGTGGAGACGCCATCCACTCAACCCATCCTCCCCAGAATGAAGCGCACTGGGCCGATACCCCCTCCAGAAACCAGTAGAGAAGCCATCCACTCTCCCCATGCTTCCCGGGATGAAGCTTACTGGGCACGATGCCCCCTCCAGAGCATGTGAGAGACTGTGGCCTTGTACTCCCAGGACAGAGTAATGGGCATGTTTCCCCCTACAGGACCTGTGGCGTTGATCCATCTGCCGACTGAGGTGCCCCCCCTGTTCCCCATCCCCCTGAGGTGCCTGCCTATTTTCTAAATGATGCCCCTGCAGTGTTCTCTCCTTGTTGTTGCTGAAGTAAAGTGGGGCCTTGGACTTTGTAAAGTGGCCCTGTGGCCCACAAACATTGAGGACTGGGCAGTGTCCCTTCATTTGTAAATATGTATATGCTTTTTTATTTGGATGCACACATTGCTGCTATATTTATCTTAGTACACTCACTTTAATCTATGGGAGTTGTCCTTGCATTATTCCTGAGGGGTACAGGGTAAATATGTTATGTTAATGCATCTGCTTGTCTGTATGGTGTTGGGGTGGGGGTGTTGCGTGTTGCATGTGTGTGTCACTCTCCTTTTCCTCCCTCCCCTTTGTGCTAGGCGGCTGTACTCACCGTGGCCGTCTTCGCCGTTGTTGGTGTTTGTGGTGGACCAACATTTGGAATATGTGCAGCTGGGGCTTTAGGTGAGTCCTTTGACTTCTGAGCTGTGTTTCCGCCAAGCTTTTGATGTCATTGGTACCACCTCGGAAAAGATAACAGATTAGACTGTCATAATACCGTAGGCGGTTACCGTCATGGTGCCTGTTGATTCCTCTTGAAAACACAGAGCCTTATCCCCTAAGAGTAAATGCAGAAGGAGAAGGGGTTCAGATTGACCAAGCTGAGAGAACTGAACAAGCGGTTGAAGCAGAACTTGTACGAGATTGTGAAAATGCAAGCATTCTGATAAAGATGCAGGAGAGCAAAGTCAAAGCCAACTGACTCCTGCCAACACAGCAAACATAGTAAGTCCAGGGCACTTGAAAAGAGTACTGTTAAAATAGACCAATGCCTGTATCCAAACATGAACTGGTTGCTGATAAAGTCTCACTACTATAACAAAAGCAGTTGAAGAGTTGAATCAGAGTGAAGACAAACTTTGTTCTGTGAGAAGAACAAAAAGGAAAAGAGTACCAAGCACAAATACTCTTCACCTGAATGGAAATATTTTGTTGCAAATGAATGAGAGAATGAGTTATATGGCCTTTTGTTTTGCCTGTGAGAAGTCAGTTAAACATTCTGGAACTTGAAATAGCATTTGAACTATGTTTTTAAATAAAATTGCCTACTGATCAACAGAGACATTACACACTTTAAGTGACAATAAGTGATCATTAGACTGTGTTTTATTAAGGACGAACATTTTGAACTATTTCTTTAGAACCTTTTTTTTAGTTGAAACTTGCTGATCTTTCTTGAAGATCAAGAACTGTTGTAAAGAAGTGCAGAAAGACTTTTGAAAAGCCCACTTTTTGCCTTTGAATGTTGTTTCTTTTTCTTTTCTTCTCTAATTCTACTGATGCCATGAACCCACAGCAGGGTAAATGTAGTAAATGTAAATATGTATGCATTGTTTACTTATAATATGTATGATTGTTTGTATTTTATTGATTGTGGGAATGAGTGTTTTAGTGAAAGAGAATACGCAAAGCACAGGAACTTCATTGCTGGGGATAACACCATCTAAGTAGGATAAGTTGCGTAAGGATAAGGGACTGCTTCATTTAGATGACACATAGGGAGATTTGTCTTCCAATGTTTATTATAGTTTGCTGTATGAGTATGTAGATACAATGAATATTCGTGACTGTTACGTGTATACACACATTCCTTTGTCAGTACAGGAAGGGATCACCTATCACAGTTTACCACTGACTTGTAGCATTAGTTGCAGCTCACAGTTAACACTTTGTACTATCAAGAGTACATTTAGTATTTTAACTCAAACTTTGACTTAATTTTCTCTTTTGTTCCCATTGACAAGCATTTGAGCAGCATTGAAAAGGCTAAGAACATAGATATAGTAGGTGGGTTCTTTGAACTTACACTAAAGTTTGGAACAGCATATGCACGCCAGAATAATATAACATGTCTTCTCACACAAGTAGAAAAAGAGTTGAATAATCAAGTTAATGAAAGAAGAAAATCAATGAAAGAAAAGATAGATAAGCGCATAAGCGCATTGTTAAAAATGGGGCCTTTGGTTGTGGTAAGGTTAACCCGTGTCCCAGCAATGACCCTCACTCTAGTCAGGGTAAAGGAGAATCACACTCAGTTAACCCCCGCTCAAACCCTTGGTAGCTTGGCAGGGAGGCGTAACTCAGAGACAATGTGTTAAGTATTTGTACAAACACACACAGTATTACAATGAACCACTACAAAATGACCCAGCACAGGTTTAGAAAAATAGAAAATATTTATCTAAATGAACAGGACCAAATATGATGAAAATCCACAAAATACAGTTAAAAATACAAATTTAGCACTTAAAAGCAAGAAAACAGTGCCTTGAGGCACAAATACTGCAAGTTGGTAATATGCAACGTTGTGAAGGAGTCATTTTCTACAATGCAACAGCAATGGCACCGTTTACAGAGTTGTTCCACCCCTAGGTACAGTATCTTAAGAAACAAGTAGAAAACAGAGCGGTGCACGGAGTCAGGGAGAGAGGCTTCGCTGGGTCCAATGAGATGTTATTTCCGTGCCACGGGGCAGAAGGACTGCAGAGTCATGCAGCGGCGTCAGATTGTCACTAAAGGGAGGTGGAGATGAAGTGACATCAGATGCGAAGTAGGTCCCTTGGTTCCGGCAGATGCGAACTCCGGCAGAGTCATGATGCTGTGGGGCAACTGGGGTCAGCAAAGTTGGACAGGATCAGTGGCTGCAGCAAGGTGAGGCCTATAGGGTTGTCGGACTTCTACGAAGTCCACGGCCTCCGGGCAGGTGGTGTTGGGGTTCCAGGGTAGCGGTGTCAACTCAGAGGGTCGTCAGCTCCATCACACTCAGTGAGGTCCAATGCCTCGGGGCATGCGATGTTGCGGTTCCAAACAGCGGCATCCTTTGCGAAGTCGCACAACATCATTAGACTAGTTTTTCTCCAGGAATTCACTTCTAGGGGTCTAGGGACTAGAATGGCACCCTCGCAAGTGGGTACACTTGCCAAGTAAAATTGGTAGTGCAAGACTGCACACAAAGACATTGCAGTGGCAGGTCTGAGACAAGTTTACAGGGCTACTAATGTGGGTGGCACAATCAGTGCTGCAGGCCCACTAGTAGCATGTGCTTTACAGGTCCTGGGCACCTCTAGTGCACTGTACTAGGTACTTAATTGTAAATCTAATATGCCAAACATGGAAAGCCAATTACAAATACATTTTACATAAGAGCACTTGCACTTTAGCACTGGATAGCAGTGGTAAATTGCCCAGAGTAACAAAAACAGCAAGAATAGAGTCCAGCACGCATCACGAACCTGGGAAACAGAGGCAAAAAGTTAGGAGAGACCACGCCAAGGATGCCAAGTCTAACAAGCATATTTTCACAAGATTACAAGAAGAAAGCTGCTTATAATACACCTGATACACAGGGGTGTTTAGATTTTAATTGGTAACATGTAGGGAAGCTTTGTATATGTAGGCCACAATCAATACTGACAATTAGTTAATGGATATGAGTGAATGCAGACATGTTTTTGTTTAAGACTCCGCTGTGCCTGGTATGTATTACATTTCTGGAAAGAACGCTTATTCCAGGTTATCAAAAGGTTAGTGTGGCACATGCTATTTAGGGGTGTTTTTTCCAAAAATGTAATAGATCAACAATTTTTACATTCCAGCAGGGATTGAGAGACTTAAAAAGAGGATTAAAAGAGGAGGTAGTAGTTCAGAAATTACCAGAGATATTTTGGGAGCTTTTATTCCATCAGTAGGTGTGAACTTGAAAAACATTAAGATAAGGCTGTTATTATTAATTGAAAATACTTGTCAACTGATTTTGCAGGTGTAATGCTCCTAATGGACACGGGAATGGTTGCGGTAAGATCAATGGTGTGGCAGAATCCCCTTGCGTTAGACAATAAATTAGCAAAAAAAGGTAGAGTCTGTTGAGTTTTAAAGATGCAACTTTGTTGCACGCACATACCTGACAACAGGAAAGAGAATAAGGAAATACCTTTCTAACCAGACAAGTCTGAAAAATAACTTGAATGACCTGAAACAGACAAATATTTGGGAAACAGTAGGTCAGGGATTCTCAAAGGTAAGATCTTGGGTTGAGGATTTGGGAAATGGATTTCTGGAAATGATCCTGAAACCTTTGTAGACTGTGACAGTGTCCATAAATTGTGCATTTGGATTTTACAAATTTTACAATATCTGGGAGAGACAAAGAGTAAAGAATAGACAGAGGAAGGAAAAGATTGAAATGGAAAATATGAGAAACATTCATTCCAAGACCATGAAGAGAATAGAAATTTATCGCAGACCTATGCATTATCAGACTACAAGATTTTGATTTGTCTCATTGTGAATGACAATGCTCTTTTAAGATGACACAGATTGCCGTCAGAGGAGGGACTGATAGAGATCAAATTTTACTAAGGCATTAGTGGCTTGGAAGATAGCATGTTGCAACGTACAAACCTTCATTTAAAAGCCTAACAGAGAACTTAACACAAAATGTAAAGTATGCACATTTGAATTATGGTGGACAGTGGGGGACCCATACATATTTGACATCACATTTTGCCCTGAAAGATGTGCATACATAGCCGAGTGAGCTACTGACATGAATTATGATTAAAAGTATTTTTTTATTAAAATAAGTAGAGATAGCAAGCATTTTATGGGTATTAAATGAACATGACTTAATCATACTTATATTGATTTTAATGATTTTATTAACACAAGTCGCTTGTGCGGCATTAATAAATGCATGTTTTAATTGTTTCTAACATATCATGAATAATGTTTAAATTAAAAAAATTGCTTTGCATATTTGAATCAAATTGTAAGGTGTGCAATAGGATTTATGTGTACTAATTTATTAATGTGAATTTAAGCTTTCTTAGCTCCACTAGGATGTAAGATTCATTTTTTGCAGCAGTAGAGGAAAATTATATGTTCCGTCTGATCTGAACTAATTTTTAGGGTGCTGACTTGTTGGTGAATGTACCCTTATATTAAAGACCAAGAACATGTCTTGACGTTAACAAATGTAATAATATTTGTTTTAGCTATCAAACAAGAGAGGAAGCCCTATCATTTCATATGAGAACTGTTGAACTCATCCTGTGTACTGTGGGAAAGAATCCTAAAGTTGCAGTCAACAAATAAGTATCATATTTTGGTGGAACTGTATGAATTCATCAAGCTGATTACACATTTTCCCTGATAAAATCCAGAAAAGTTGCAAATTTGATGGTGTCAGGGGTTACCATTGGGTGTTGGTTATCATGTGCAAGATAAGCCCACCTGGAGATCCAATCAAAAACTTGTGGACATTTGTAGTTAGGGAAAGTCTATTTGAAACTGGAAGTTAGTTCCTCTTGGGTGCTGATGCTGTCACCTCCTATCCCTCTTTAAGTCTTCTGCCATATTAAGTCTTTATGTTATGAGTTTCCTTTTAGTCTTAATTGTCCCGTTATTTAGGCTGTTCAGTACTAATATGCCCAATAATTCTAAACTGCTGACCTATCCTATGTGCAGCCCAGGTTCTGCACTGTCTTGATGTTGCTGTCTACTGATGCTGCGAAACTGTGAATGCTCTGCTTGATTAAACTTTACTGTCTGCTGCCCTATGAGGAGAGCTATAATCTATAATGTAGTTTCTCATTTCCTTTTCAGCTTAGGTAAATACACCAGTGTATTTGTATAGTGAGTTACTGTAGTTAGATGATTTTTCCAAATTATGTTTGTCTTTCCTTTTGCATGCATACATGTGTTAGCCCATTCCCACACATGCAAGTCCAAGTTCGTATTAGAGAAAAGGATGGCCCAACTCTGAAAACTGATTGTTATTGACTGAATCTTTATGATTTATGGATGTCACTATCATCTGCTTTGAAGTCTGAATTTAATGTGCATAATGTAGTTTTGTTAATATGTTTTATTCTTTTGGAGTGTTTAACTGTATTGATGTTAGATAAACAATATCTTTAGAGGTTTTGATCAGCCTATGGTTTTCATGTATATTTACAATTTAGTTTTGCACAACATTTATGTTATTTTATCCCTGTGGTTGTAATAAAGCTTTGAAACTTTATTTAGTTTGGAATTTTGTTTTATGATTGGATTTGTCATGCATGTTTAAAAGTGTTTATGTATCTCATGTCGCCAGTTTAAATTAAATGAATTAATTTACCACACTCCTCGTTGGGTCCAAAGATCCTGTCGACCTCTAGCAGGTTGGATAAGGTATGGTGTCTCACCAGAGGGCTGAACCCGAGGTGGGAAGAAGACCTCAGCAGGCACTCCAGCAGCTTGAAAACTTAATTTCTAATTTAGTAGGTGTGGGTGACTTAAAGTTCCTCAGCATATATACAGAGGGCTCAATCCTCCATTAGAAGATTCCCTTTTAATAGAGAATCTGACAGCAGAAATCCATCTTCCTTAATATATATGTAAGGTAGAGGGATTTTTTTCATATTTTCTCCTCTGGCTCTTGATTCTGACAGCTGTCAGTGGCCTCTGTTGATTGTTGTCGTTATGGGCAGAGTTTTCCATCACATCATCTTGTTTGCCATGGTGATATCATCTGCCTACTGGGATGCATCAGTGGGGAAGCTAAAGTTAAATGCCACATAGATGGCTTCTGCAAATGAGGCCATCACAGTGTTCAGGAAGATATTGGCTGAGGGGTACCAATAGGTTCAAGGGAGTTTGTAACGTGCAGGTGCCACTTAGGAGGCAAATTGAACATGTTCTATCTTCTAAGCAGGGAAGCCCATCAGGAAACTGGTTAGTATAACCTAGTTATTTGCTTAGGGAGTATGTGTTCTGAATTTGCTTTTCATGCAGTGTCACACAGGATTTTGTTTTTGTCTTGTGTACTGAGTCCTTTTTTGCTTTTAAATGTGGCTATGTTGACTCTTCTATATGAAACACTGAGTTACACTGTACCAACTTATAGTGGTTAGATTCAGTTTGGGATCAGCTAAAAAATGATTTGAGGATTCACTTTAATAGTAATTTAAAGTTCAACAAAATGGTCAAGTCGGATTTTGGTTATTATTTTGGAAATTACACTTTTAGAAAATTGAGATTTTCTGCCACTGTCCACCTATTATCTGATCCCTGATGGCTTCCCTATGTTAAGATGTGTATTGCTCCCAGAAAGTGGACAAGGGATGTGAGAGTGGGTAGGTGACTGCCTCCTTGAAAGAATGGCCCGAGGGCTGCACCTAGTCCCTTCCTGAGGATCAACGGATGCCTACATTGTCACTGGTAGTTTAAGATCGCACCTAGGTCTGTCGCCCCTTTGTCTCGCTAGTCATGCTGGCGCCAAACCCAGTGAAAGAGGAGGAACTGTCGAGAATTGCATTAGGGGGTGGGCAAAGATTAACACTCCACCTTTGGGCTGGCATTTGACATAAAAATGTCCCCCCACAGAACTCTTCTCAGAACACTTCTGGATCCATAGAACATGAAGGAAGACTGGACCTGCTTGCCTTGAACCCAAGCCCTCAGCAGTGACTCAAGTGTTGGTTGGCTGACCTCCTGTTTGAGTTATAGGTATACTACAATTTCCCAGAGGTCTCTCTCCATGCAGCTGACCAGCTGGACCTAAACTGAACTCTGCCTAGAATTCCGATGAGTTACTTGAAAACATCCAAAGATTTTGCAGAGTTCTGTAAACAGGCAGAAATAGGCATCTCACTGCTCATGCTGATCTTTAGCACTGGGAGTTTGTTCCATGCTGAATAATCAGCGTGACTGTCACCACACAGCGCCCCAGAAGGCGCTGCTTCTCAAGTTGATTTTACTGCTTCTTGAGCAGATTTTCTACTCAAGCGGGAACTTTCCAAAGTGTTGCCGGGTGCCCTCCTATTGACTAAAAATTGCACTATGGTATGTAAATCTCACTCATGCTCGCCAGCTTGCCATTGGTGAGCTGCTTGCACAAAAAAACTCTGCCAAGTGGCGCTTGGCGGAATTGGGCTGGAACTCTCTTTTACAAGGGTAACATGGAGTTGCTGAAATTCCAGCAATTCTGCCAGTGGAATTTATCACCCATCCCTAGGCCTAACTCCTGAGGGGTGGCCCTAGGTCCTGACCCCTTCCCTGATATTTGAATGTACCTTTCCTGTAGCCAGAAAAAAAATAGTGAAACGTAGAAACCTTTTGCTAACCTTTTGGCTGGAGAACCAATAGAGATTAGCATCACTGTAGAAGCTGCAGCCACTGATGTAGAATCACCACTAGGTCTCAACTTGCCAGTTTGCCCCGCTGAAGGAGATCTGATTTCCAGAAAAGTCTCTAAGTCTGAAAATAGAGGGTTTCATCAAGACTGACTTTGAGTCAAAGTCGAACAGCTTCAAGACCCTCCTGGGTACAGACTCTGGACCCCACCTGCTTGGAGCATTGTCAATTCGTTGACAACTGAGCTGCAATATCACTCTTCAGCAACCCACTATTGTTGAGCCCCACTTCTAATCTAGCTTGCAGATTTACCTGCAGTCAGCTTGTCGCTAACTACTTTTGTCCTCCTTAAAAGTTTCTACGTTAGAAGGTAAACTTTCCACCAGGATGAACCTGATCTCACTATCTGATCTGTGGTCATAGTTTGCGGTAACTTTGGATTTGACCCCCGTCTACCACAAAAGGATACCCATGGATGGCAATAATTCACATCTCTGGGTCTACTTTTTTGACTTTCGTTACTTTGGTTCCAGTTTATTTATTAAAAAAGTCTCCATTTAATTTTTCTAAACTGGTTTTGGATGTACCTTGTTTTGTGTTTTCACTTTATTACTGTCTATTAAAGACAGGATTTTTGCAAAGCTATCATAGGGTTACTCATAGGATTGTCTAGTAACTTTAGTGGTTTAACCTGGCAAGGATTGTAATTATTACTTGAGGTGGGATCTCACTCTTATCAACAAATGCTCAATTTTCTTATAGTGCTTTTGTAGACTATAACATAGCTAGTGCTTCACATAGTCCTTCCATTGCACAAAGAAAGATAGTAACCAATAACATTAACAGCAATTCACAAAATGCTGGTTCATACCAGTATTGCTGAGACTGGGTATTCTTTAAGGGATTATCAAAGGAATTGAAAGTGAATGAGCTCTCACACATAAACTGATCACCCGGGAGCCCCAAGTTAAGATACAGACTCTACCACAGTTTTGGGCAGACTGTCTTAAGCAGTCGGAGAGCTGGACCAGCACTACTTTACCAACCTATGCAGTGGTAAATGGTTTCTTTTCACAGAAACCTTCAAGGCATGTACTGGTTTGGGTGGAAATGTATTAGCACTTATGACATATAAAAAAAAAAAACAGAACATAACAGAACAGCATACATAAAGTTATGAAACAACACAATTAAAACATAACTGGGCACCTTACAAAAAATATTCAATACAGAATGCTGCACAACAATTCAATCAATCAATCAGTAATTTGTAAGCGTGCTACTCACCTGGTAGGGTCTCAAGGTGCTGAAGGGGGGGTGCTACTGCTCGAAGAGCCATGTCTTGAGGCGCTTCCTGAAGGTCAGGAGGTCCTGGGTCAGACGTAGGTTGACGAGGAGGGAGTTCCCGGTCTTTGTGGCAAGGTGGGAGAATGATCTGCCGCCGGCTGTGGTACGGTGGAAACAGGGGGACGGTAGCGAGAGTGAAGTTGATGGAGCGGAGCTGACATGTCAGGGTGTGGAAGTTGAGACGCTCGTTAAGGTAGTAAGGTCTGGCGTTGTGGAGAGCTTTGTGATCGTGGGTTAGGAGTTTGAAGATGATCCTTTTGTTGATGGTGAGCCAGTGGAGGTCTCTGAAGTGGGCGGAGATGAGTTTGTGGCAAGGAAGGTTGAGGATGAGTCATGCAGAGGCGTTCTGGATGCGCTGAAGTTTCCTCTGGAGCTTGGCTGTTGTTCCCACAAAGAGTGCGTTGCCATAGTCCAATCTGCTGCTGACGAGGGCGTAGGTGACCGTTCTTCTGGTTTCAGTGGGTATCCATCTGAAGGTATTGCGGAGCTTGCGAAGGGTGTTAAAACATGAGGATGAGATGGCATTGATTTGCTGGGTCATTGTGAGTGATCAGTCCAGTATGAAGCCAAGCTTGCATGCGTGGGTGGTGAGCGCTGGAGCGGCTCCCAGAGTGGCAGACCACCAGGAGTCATCCCATGCTGATTTGTTGGAGCCGAAGATGATGATCTCAGTCTTCTCTGAGTTCAGTTTGAGGTGGCTTGCCTCCATCCAGTTGGCGATGGCGTGAAGTCCGGAGTGGAGGTTGGTCTTGGCGGTTGCGGGGTCCTTCATGAGAGAGAGGATCAGCTGAGTGTAGTCCGCGTAGGAGATGATGTTAAGGCCATGGGAACAGACGATGTTTGCGAGCGGTGCCATGTAGACATTGAAGAGGGTGGGGCTGAGTGAGTTTCCCTGGGGGATTCCGTAGATGGTCTTGGTGACTTTTGACAGGAGTGGAGAGAGGCAGACTCTTTGGGTTCTGCCACAGAGGAAAGATGTGAGCCAGTCCAGGGTTTTGTGGCAGATTCCAGCATCGTGGAGGCATGTGCGAAGTATGTGGTGATAGACGGTGTCGAAGGCCGCAGAGAGGTTGAGGAGGATGAGGGCAACGGTTTCCCCTTTGTTGAACCTGCTCCTGATGTCGTCGGTGGCAGCAATAAGGGCGGTCTCGGTTCTGTGGTTCTTGAGGAAGCCAGATTGGGAAATGTCGAGCAGGCTGTTGTACTCTAGGAAGCGATATAGTTGGCTGTTGACTATCTTCTCGATGAATTTTGCAGGAAAGGGGAGTAGGGAGATCGGCCGGTAGTTTTTGAGGTCTTCGGGGTTGGCTTTGGGCTTTTTGAGCAGGGCGTTGACTTCGGCGTGTTTCCAGGTCTCCAGGAAGATGGCGGTCTCGAAGGAGCTGTTGATGATGGTCCGGAGCTAGGGAGCGATGATTTGGCTGGCTTTATTGAAGACGTGGTGAGGGCAGGGGTCAGCGGGTGAACCGGAGTGGATGGTGCTCATAGTCTTGGTGGTTTCCTCGTCATTGGTGTGGGTCCATGCACTCAGGATGTTGGTGTGGCTGGGTGCGATGGGGTCGGTGTTGGCGGTGGTGGTCATGGGGGACGGTGGTGGGAAGCTTCCATGGATGTCTGTCATCTTGCGGTGAAAAAACGTGGTGAGGGAGTCGCAGAGGTCTTGCGAGTGTGGGGGGTCGGCAGAGCAGGACTTGGGGTTGGTAAGTTCCTTGATGATTCTGAAGAGCTCCTTGCTGTTGTGTGCGTTGTTGTCAATTCATTCTTTGTAGAAAGATCTTTTGGTGGTCCGGATGAGCTGGTAATGTTTGCGAATGGCAGATTTGAGGAGGGCGTGGTTGGTTTCTGTTGTTCTTGGTGCCAGATCTTCTCGGCTTTCCGGCACTCCAGCTTGGAGACCTGAAGGTCTGCTGTGAACCAGGGAGCTTTCTTGCTGGTGCAGGTGTTGGTGGTTTTCCTAAGAGGAGCGAGGGAGTTGGCGCAGTCATCGAGCCATTGCTTGAAGTTGAGGGCGGTGTTGGGTGGCGGGGCGTGGGCGAGGGTGGAGATCAGTTGGTCCTTGGAGATCTTGTTCCACTTGCGGTGCGGGTCCGATGCTGTTGGTGATGGGCGGTGGGCTTCTGGAAGGAGAAATGGATGCAGCAGTGGTCGGTCCAGTGGAGTGTGGTGGTGTGGGTGAAGGTGACGTGGCTGCTGGTGGAGAAGATGGCGTTGAGTGTGAGGCCGGCTGAGTGGGTGGGCGTTGTAACGAGTTGCTTGAGGCCGAGGTTGGCGAGGTTGTCCGGTAGGGCTGCGGAGTTGCTGTCGCCGGTGTTTTCCAGGTGAAAATTCAGGTTGCCGAGGAGCATGTAGTCCATGGAGGCGAGGGCGTGGGTGCTGATTGTGGTGGCGATGGCATTGCAGAATTGTGGGCGGGGGTCAGGGGGTCTGTAGACGAGGGTTCCTCTCAGGGTGGTGTGGGCGTTGATTTAAATCTGGAAGTGCAGGTGTTCAGCGACATCTAGGGCGCCGTGGGTGTTGGTGGAGATCCTGTGGACTATGGCAATTCCTCCTCCTGGTTTGTTGGTTTGGTCTCTTCGGGTGATTTTGTAGCCCTCAGGGATGGCTATGGGGATGTCGGGTTCCGATGAGGGGTTCATCCAGGTTTCGGTGAGGGAGGCGATGTCTGGGGAGGTAAAAATGTAAATTAGCACTTGTATAGCACACTACTCACCCGTTAGGGTCTCAAGGCGCTGTACTCATACCGCTATGGAACCCCTCCTGGCTTTTCCCTGTGAGGCACCCACTCCTGAGCACCCCCAGGGTGAAGCCAGGCATCCGAGCGCTGTTGGGGCCATTGTGGAGATTAAGCAAGCTATTGCCCAGAGTTGCAGAGTGGGACCCATGAATTAGATTAGGCACTGAGGCGAGAATTATCTGGTCAAGGGGAATTGAGCCCAAGACCTGCCAAAGCGGGACTTGAACCTTGGTCTTGAACCAGATCTCTGCTTCAGGGTCTGCCGCTCTAACCATTGAGCCACACTTCTCCAATGAGGGCAGGTCCCAGAGTTCGACGGAGTGCTTGTTGATGGAGCGGGTGTTGAGGAGGGTGCAGCTGAGGTGGTTGTGGTGGATGGCGTTGTTGTGGTGCTTGAGCGCAGGTGAAGTGGCACGTCCGGCATGAGAAGGGTCCGTGGGAGTGCCTATGGGAGGTCTGGACGCAGGTGGTGGGGCGGCCGGGGTTGAGCGCGTGGAGTTCTTCTGCAGTGTAGTGGCGTCTGATGGCGTGAGGGGTGCGAGGGGCAGGGGGATTGGTGCTGGGCACGGTCCAGGCATGGACGGGCGCACAAGAGCTTGCCTGTGGCACGCCAGCAGCGTGACCTTGCAGCAGCTGCCATTAAGAAGGGGAGGTGGGAGGGAGGAGCAGCTGGGAGGTGGGAGGTGGGGAGCGGTGGGCAAATGTTGGCATGAGGGGGCAGGGCCGCAGGAGAAGCAGCGGCAGGAACGAGGGGAGCGGGAAGAGCCAAAAATCGGCTGAAAATGGGCACAAAAGATGACGAAGGCAAAAAAAGACGAGGAGAGTCACAAAAAAGAGCCTAAGAGCATAGAAGGCATAGAGAGTAAAGTCAGAGAACGGAAAGGCACACAAAGGCACAAAAAAGCACAACAAGAGGTAAAACGGCACAACTAACGCACAGACAATTACAGGACAGACACACAATACTTACAGCAACCACTAGACACCAGGGATGAGGCGCAGGCGGGTGCCTGCGGGTGGTGGAGGGCCTCAAACCTGCGGCAGCAGTGAGGGCGGGGTCGGGGGCACGGAGGCAGGCAGGTGGAGCTGCGCAGTGTGTTGAGTCAAACCTGGCCTTAAGACAGGTCAGGGGTCACAATTGGAGTACAGCACAACAAGATCACATTGAAAAAAGGCAATACAAAAAGACAGCCACACGAATAAACAACAGAACACATTACCACTATAACAAAATGCCACACAACAAATATACACAAATGTACTTGTCACATATCACAACCTCCAAAATCCTGTTTTTCTAATACAGTGGTAAAAAGTTTTTGGAGCATTAACATACTACCAAGCACATTAAATAACGCAGTGAGCTGGGCTAAAGTCTTTATTCTTATAGGAGATTGCTGCTTCTGCAAACATTTATTATAGTCTGGAGTTCTGTCTGAGTTCTGTCATTTAGATATGGCTTTTCCCATAAAAGTCATAATTGTCATTGGATATTCGTCCACAGTGAAAAGCACTGTTTCGTCTAATCCCTTGGCATAGACACTTACTGTAATAAACTACACCGAATACTGTGTTCCCACAATACCTGCTTGAACGGTGACTTGTAAGTCATCGATCTCTTGGCAAGAGGCATTCTTCCTGAAATGGATGTAATGTGAGCATGAGCTACTGTAAAGTGGCCATTTATAATGGCATGCTATTGATCTACAATTTTTGGCTTTGTCTTTCACTGATTTTAGATAATGTCGAATTGCCCCAGTTGTAAAAGAAATCAAACAGTTATTTAATATTTAGTAGGCTGTTACCCAGGAATTCCAAGAAGAATCACATACTGGATATTTACAATCACTAAAGCATTATTAATTCAGCTTATCGCAGGGAGAAAAATTAATTCCCACCAATGTTTGTTTCTGATTGTTAGCTCGATGCAGCAAGACTACTTTAGTAGTACAGATCATGCTTGCAAAATCCCAGTTTGGATTCGATACATGCCGATGGACACTGTATTGCTTTAAACGCTCTTTTTACATCGTTGAAGGGAGTTTGCGAGGGTCTGTCATTTATAGAGGCGCCCAGGGAAGAGTATTTTGTTATTGCTTTTCGAATTTACAAGCTGATTGATTGTGTTTTGACGAGAAATTTTATTTTTGGTGCCTACAGTCTAGTTCTTTCAATTCCAAATTAGAATCGCTTTAAAGAGGGGTTATCCGATGTGCTGCATACACGTTTTTTCTTTTTTGGTCTCCAATACAACAGCGGTTATTAAAGAATTTAGCTCCAGGGGCCAAAATAAAGATGTTTAAAAAGGCAATTTGAAAACAGCCCTTCTTTAAACAATATGGGTTATGGTGTTTTCTTTGGAAACACTGGGACCAGGTACCACCGGAAGCAAACATAATCGTCTGTTTTTACCTCTTTTTCAAGCAACAGTCTAGTTGAACACTCAAAGCTTTCCTTAGGAAGGTGGAGTGAAGCGGAGCAGAGTGTTTAGAGGAGCTTAAATGTATATGTAACTCACATTAAATGCAATTTCCAAGACATGCTATCATTACAGAAAAAATATATGACACCAGTTAATAGTGCCAATCACAGTCTTCACAGATACCACACATTAAAATAACATCCCAAAGCTCCCCTCTTACAGGGAACTTATAACCTAGCATAATTAAGTTTTGCAATGGAGAGAATTATACACTTTTCCTCAGTTTTAAACAGTGCTAAATAAAAGCAGCCATCACATGCCTGATGACAGGGGCATACAGGACCATATTTATACTTTTTGACGCAAAACTGCGCTAACGCAGTTTTGCGCCCCAAAAATTAGCGCCGGCTAACGCCATTCTGAAGCGCCATGCGGGCGCCGTATTTATTTAATGGCGTTAGCCGGCGTTAGTCGACCGGCGCTGCCTGGTGTGCGTGAAAAAAAAACACGTACACCAGGCAGCGCCGGCGTAGGGAAAAATGGCGTTTGGGCGTCCAAAAATGGGGCAAGTCAGGCTGAGGCAAAAAAATCGTCTTAACCCGATTTGCGCCATTTTTTTTTGCCGCCCAGACGCCATTAACATGACTCCTGTCTTAGCAAAGACAGGAGTCATGCCCCCTTGCCCAATGGCCATGCCCAGGGGACTTCTGTCCCCTGGGCATGGTCATTGGGCATAGTGGCATGTAGGGGGGCACAAATCAGCCCCCCTATGCCACAAAAAAAAAATTCCGAAAAAACTTACCACAACTTACCTTTTCTTCCCTGGGATGGGTCCCTCCAGCCTTGGGTGTCCTCCTGGGGTGGGCAAGGGTGGCAGGGGGTGTCCCTGGGGGCTTGGGAGGGCACCTCTGGGCTCATTCTGAGCCCACAGGTCCCTTAACGCCTGCCCTGACCCAGGCGCTACAATCCAGCGCAAATGCGGGTTTTTTAGTCCCGCCCACTCCCGGGCGTCATTTTTGCCCGGGAGTATAAATCCGATGCAATAGCATCGGAGTCATTTTTTAAGACGGGAACGCCTACCTTGCATATCATTAACGCAAGGAAGGTGTTCACGCAAAAAAATTACGCTAACTCCATGAACTTTGGCGCTAGACGCGTCTAACGCCAAAGTATAAATATGGAGTTAGTTTTGCGTCGAATTTGCGTTGAAAAAAACGACGCAAATTCGGCGCAAACGGAGTATAAATATGCCCCACAGTTTCTGTTGGAAGGAAGAAGTCGGTCTTCATTGCAGAAAAGTATAACACTTTAGAAGGGAAACAAGATTTTTCCTCTCGACCTCATAAAACCGACAGAAAAAAATAAATGCAAATCTGATTGAGGAGATGTTCCATCTAAAAGGCAGGGCCCTAACTCCTTCAATGAATAACACCTATGGGATGGCTCAACATTAGGTTGTAAATAATTGAGGCAAAACCTAGTACGAACAAAATAGTGCTGTAACTTTTGAATACCTAATAAATAGGGTTGAAGGCCTTCATATGAGGGAGTCTGGCTGTAAAGATGTACCTCTGTTTTTTTTTTATTTGACTCCACACTAACCTCCCTCGCAAGCACCAGAAACGCCTGCTTCAACACGGTCTTATTATAGGAAAGGCATAGTTGGGGCGAGGTGAATAACTCCAAAAACGGAATCGCCTCTAGGGACGATTTCACATTCAAAACCCAGGGCAGCTTGAGGGCTGTGTCAAGATTCAAGCAGTCCTCTTGCACCTGCTGTATCAATTGGACTGATTCCCTTCTCCAAAAACAGTGCCAGAATTTTCCAACCATATTGGGTATCAGCTAAGAAATTGTTGGCTACGGCCCCTTCCTCCAACCTATGTAACAAAATCTTGGCCCTGACCTTGGCAGATGAATCAAATAGGGATATACGTCTATAGTTCTTTGGTTGTGACTTAACCCCCTTCTTCGAGACTGGAATATTATTCAACTGTTGCCATGTACACGGTGGGTCCATCCCTTGAAGTAGCATTAAAAACATTCAAGAGGATGGGTGCCCATAATGCCTGACACATTATGCCTGCCAAAACATGCGCCAGTACCTAATCTGGGCCAGGGTCCTTGCCCCTACTATGTTCCCTAAGGCCCTCTGTACCTCTGAAAGGTCAAAACTAAGACGTGTTTGATCACTCCCTGACTTAATTATATCAAACTTCTCTTTCTCCTCTGAACTGCTTGCATAGATTGCATGAAAAACTCTATCTGTGCCTGAACATGCACATCTAGGGTGGGGTAGTGGAGCTCCCTAAAATAGGGGATACTCAACACCTTTCAGAAGGTGGCTCAATCCTTGTTCATACTTGCTCCTTGCAACTTCTCCTATGCCCTATCTTACGTCTCCTTAATTCTAGCTGCCCCAGCCTATTTATATGATCTGCTCAACCTCCTTATAAGGACCCTAACTTTCTGGTGGCCGCATAATGCCCAATGTAATTGCGACTGAGTTTTTGTGCTGGTAGAGTCAAACCTTCCCTGAGCCTTCTGGTTTCTTAGACAGGTTTTTTCAAAAGAGCATTCTTAATATTAGTTGTGATTCCCACAAAGGGCAGAATTACCTGCGCAGGGGGCACTTCAATATTTAGGCACAGGGAAACCTTGGCGTGGCTGATGGTGAGAACACCAGAAAGAAAGTTGGCTTTGTCGACTTGTTCCCACTTAAGGGAAAAGCCATTCTTCTTGTGTTTAAAACCGACACTATGCAGCAGTTTACACACCTCTTCCAACCTCACACTACTGGACAGTCTAGCATGATCAATGAAACTAGTAATGACCACCTCAAAGTAAACTAGCAACCTGCCAAGGTACCCTGAGACTAAAATAAAATTAATGGTTGACTAGCAGTTAGTCCCCCTAAAAGTGGGAGCAAAGTGACCTGCTTGGTCCAGAACCTCTTTTATCAGAACCAGATCAAATCTAACCGTAATGTTATTAAGGGTTTTACCATACTCGTGGTACCCCTAGGCAGTGATGAACATTACAATTGCCAACCTAAAGTAACTTCAAGGCCTTAGGCTATGTATTATTAAATGACAAAAGGGCTTCATCAAGCTCAACCTCCACCCACGAAGTTATACCATCAAAACAGTTGGTATAAAAATTGATGATTAACAGAACCCAGTCCCAGGCCCAATGACACACAAAATAGTGAAAATAAGGGGACTTATTGCAGAATTGTGTAACCCTCCCATCCAAGGTATTCACAATCAATGTGAGTAGCTCCCCTTTAGCTCTACTTGCATTAAAGGGTAGGGCAGAGGAATGGTAGACCCAGAACCCATCCAAATGGCTGGGCTCAATCTCTCATGTTTCCTGAAGACAAACCACATGATGGGCAGCAACCAAATTAATCCACCCTTGATCACTTAACTTCTTTTTCAAACTGACAATATTCTAAGACAAGACCTTGAGTGACTTTCAAGGATTGGCATTCATACAGAGAGGAACCTGCGCACTGACTGAATTCTCCTCTCTACGTTTGGAGGCCCTTGATTTCTGTTGAGGAGGAAGTCAGTCAGTTCCCTCCAACCCCTCCAGAGGTGCATATTTGTTCTGAATGGTCTGGGGGGATTAGGGTCCATTCCCCTGGTCTGAGCTCCCACAAAAATTATACATTAAGTAAATAGGCAAACATTCAGGAAGGAAAACTGGACCCTCAACTGCTCTTAGATTTGTTCTGAAGGGTCACACCTGTAGTACTATAAACACAGACTCATACTGAGCGGACCCTCTTGGAGTGCACGCCTGAACTAAATGCTGCTGCCTGGAAAGAATAGGGTTTATAACAGAATCCAGTGGAAGAGCGGAGATCTGAGAGACACAAGGGAAGAAAAGAGGGATTGAATTAACCAATCTAGAGGGATTCTTGTGTTTCTGAAGTTTACCTCAACACAATCACCTGGGAAAATCTTAGTAGTGGGCCCCACCCACTCAACCCTTCTAGCCATCAAAATATACTCAATTGAGAAAGTGTCATAGCTACTGCTGTGCATCAACCAATGATAGACTTTTGATATCAGTTGGTCTGTTATTTCAGACTGCACCAGTATGAGCTTAGGTGCATTCACTAATACAACAATATAGGGCCACGCTGTTCGGGGAAGATTCAGGGGGTCATTACAACATTTGCGGTAAGAGGCGCTTACCGCTGTGCAGATGGCCGCCAATACACTGCCGCGACCGCGGAATCCCGCCACAGCTATTATGACCCACATCTCGGAATCCGCTGAAATTCAGACACCCACACAAGTCCGCCACAACAAAGGTCAGTGTTAAACTGGCGAAAACAAAACCTCCACCTCCACGCCAACAGAAACACGCCCATGCTATTACGACCCACGAATCCACGCAGTGGTCTTTCAGCTGCGGTATTCCATTGGCGGTACACACCGCTGCGCTCAAGATACACACACATCTCCAAAACACCGCCACATTGGACAATTCAAAATACACATACCTGATACACATACAAACAACACTCCCACACACCCAACACAATATAAGACACACACCCACATCACACACAAACCCCTACAACCAAAAAATAGAGACAAAGGCCAGAGAGAGAGCACAGAATAGACAACCCCACCACACAGAGGCACACAACATCATCACCCACACAACATCCACGCACAAAACACCACACACCACTACACATCACCACACTCATCAACACATACACCACCCCACACATCACCTACACCACCCCATGTCACGCCAAAGACACCCCCGGTTTTCCAAGGAGGAGCTCAGGGTCATGGTGGAGGAAATCCTACGGGTAGAGCCACAGCTATTTGGCTCACAGGTGCAGCACACATCCATAGCCAGGAAGATGGAGCTATGGCGCAGAATCGTGGACAGGGTCAACGCTGTGGGACAGCATCCAAGAAATCGGGAGGACATCAGGAAGAGGTGGAACGACATACGGGGGAAGGTGCATTCAGCGGTCTCCAGGCACAACATCGCGGTTCAGCGGACTGGCGGCGGACCCCCACCTCCTCCCCCACAACTAACAACATGGGAGGAGCAAGTCTTGACCATCATGCATCCAGAGGGCCTCGGAGGAGTGGGTGGAGGAATGGACACTGGTAAGTCAAATCTTAACTATCATATCCCCCACCCTACCTGCATGCTATCACACACACCCACTCTCACACCTTCCCCTATCACTCCAAATCCTCACTAATGTACTAATAACACAAACCACACATCCCAACACCAAGCCCTCAATGACACAACTAAGCATGGTCACCCCTCACCAAAGCATGCTCACTGCACATACCCAGAACACCCTCCCAACCATCATCACACAGGCCCCCCCACAGGAATGCTTGCACTGGTGTACACGGTGAGCCACCCATTGCACACCATGACACACACACATGCAATAATCATGCACTTATGCCCCTGCAGGATCACAAAGGACCGTCACCACACCGGAGGGTCCAGACAACTCCACTCCACCCACAGAAGAGGCCCACAGTGACGATAGTAGCTCTGCCCTACTGGATCCTGATGACCAGCCCGGACCATCGTGGGCCTCGGGACAGTCGGTTCCCCATGCACAGCCCAACACTGACCTTCCACCCTCTGGTAACACCAGCACAGCACCCACCCAGCGGGCCCATACCTCCCTACCTAGGACACGTCAATCAGTGGTGTGTCCACCACTACAGGGAACCCAGGATAACCCACCACCCCAACAACAACAGGGACCTGGGAGCAGTGGTAGTGGGCACACGGTCCAGGGGACGGAGGCACAGGAACACAGGGGAACTGGGAGGTCTGCTGTGCGACAGGGGGCAGACAGGCCAAGGGAACCCACTCTCCACGAGGCCCTATCCTCCATCATGGGAGCATACCACCACTCCCAGGAGACGATGGCGAAGGTCCTGGCCAAGTTTCAGGACACCCAGCGCCTGCAGGAGGAACAGTATTTGGGGTTCAGGGAGGAGCTCAGGACCATCTGCTCTGCCCTGGGCACCATCATAGGGGTGCTGAAGGACATACAGCAGACCTTGAGGGACACGTGACACTCCAAGGGGCCCCTGACACTAGCATGGACGATGAACTGCCCACCACCTCCGCCGGCGCTAGTGGACAGGATGCCCCGCCACAAGACCACCACACCAGCACCCCACCCCCTGCAGACGGACAACCACCACGCAAGCGGTCCCTGAGATCCAGGAACAGGACAGAGCAAGATGGCAAGACCCCGCCAGGAAATGAGACCACCCTGATTGTCCTCCCACTGTCCCACTTTGTTACCCTTTCCATACTTTAACTGCCCCAGCTCCACTTCCTTTGCCCATATGGCCAGTGTACCTGTGTGACCAATGGACTGGACTCTGCCATGGACATTCCTCCACCGTCCCCCATCACCATAGTACAACCCCCCTCCATTTTTGAGCACTTCAATAAACACCCTTGAACCACAAACAAATCTGGAGTAAGTCTGTTATTTGGTAAAATGTATTATCAATGACAGTGTCAAAATGCGTTTCTAGTTGTAAAGCCAACATACCTATGTCACACATCACAAGTCCTTGAAGGATGCAAGCAGATAACACACGTTGGTAACCACACCTGTGAAACCGTAATGGAAAGGTACAACTCAGTTACCAAATAATGCTATGAAATTACACACAGGATAGAGGAAGACGTGTGACAGTGAATGTAATGGTAAAAATGAAAATGTTCTCACCTGTGTGTCACTGGAAATATTGCTGTATGACTGACTCCCTGTTGTCGTTGTCTTCTTCATCAGCTTCCTCCTCATCACTGTCCACAGGCTCCACAGGCTCCACAGCTGCCACAACACCGTCATCTGGACCATCCTCCTGCAGAAAAGGCACCTGGCGTCGCAAAGCAAGATTGTGAAGCATCGAGCAGGCGATGATGATCTGGCACACCTTCTTCAGTGAGTAGAATAGGGAACCACCTGTCATATGGAAGCACCTGAACCTGGCGTTCAGGAGGCCGAAGGTGTGTTCGATCACCCTCCTAGTCCGCCCATGGGCCTCATTGTAGCGTTCCTCTGCCCTGGTCCTGGGATTCCTCACTGGGGTCAGTAGCCATGACAGGTTGGGGTAACCAGAGTCCCCTAATAGCCACACACGGTGCCTCTGGAGTTGACCCATCATATAAGGGACGCTGCTATTGCGCAGGATGTAGGCATCATGCACTGAGCCAGGGAACATAGGATTTACCTGGGAGATGTACTGGTCTGCCAAACATACCATCTGTACATTCATGGAATGATAACTCTTCCGGTTCCTGTACACCTGTTCACTCCTTTGGGAGGGGGGGGAACCGGAGCTACATGGGTCCCATCAATAGCACCTATGATGTTGGGGATATGTCCAAGGGCCTTTCACTGTAGCCAAATCCTCCACCTCAGGGAAAATGATGTATCTCCTTACGTGTGTCAGCAGGGCACCCAACACTCTGGACAACACGTTGGAAAACATAGGCTGGGACATCCCTGATGCCATGGCCACTGTTGTCTGAAAAGACCCACTTGCAAGGAAATGGAGCACTGACAGCACCTGAACGTCAGGGGGGATTCCAGTGGGATAGCGGATCGGTGACATCAGGTCTGGCTCCAACTGGGTACATATTTCCTGGATAGTGGCACGGTCAAACCTGTAGGTGATGATTAAATGTCGCTCCTCCGTTGTCAACAGGTCCACCAGCGGTCGGTACACCGGAGGATTCCGCCATCTTCTCAATTGTCCCAGCTGACGGTGCCTAGGAAGAACAACAGCGACCACAGAGTCAAAAAATTTCCAGGTATGTACCCACAGATGCACAGAACACGACACCATACACAAAACCATTCCTTTATGTGTATTGAGTGTAGGCCTAGCTATGAGTGACGCAGAAGTAAATGAAGCCATGTGGGCCCCTGAAATGGCGGCTGCCTGACCTCTAAACTGGGACACGCTACTCTACGGTCCTCCAGACCAACAGGTAAGTACACAGGGAGCACGTTGTATGGGCTAGACCTGGGTGGAAAGGGCTGGTTGTAAGAGGGAAGGGGGCAGAGTTCAGGGAACATGAATGCATGTGAATGCATGTGCCACATGGCAAGGGTAGGACTGTCATCAGTTGGAGCCTGATCTCCTGCCTCAAAACACAAATTCCACATGTGTAACTCCAATAGTGAAATTGATAGAAGTATTGTATTTTCTGGCAACAGATTCCTTTCAATACACAGTGGCAGTCTGTGTTGGTATGTCACAATAAGTGTTCTGTTGTGTGCTAAGAGATGTGCTCAGCAATGATACAACACCTGGACAGCTACATCCGGTTCCCCAGGCATGAGGATTTTGCTAATGTGAAGGCTAGATTCTAAGGAGTTGCAAGAATACCACATGCAGTGGGAGCCATTTCTAGCACCCATATTGCCTTGGTACCACCATATAACAGGGAACAAGTTTATACCAACAGGATGAACTTCCATTATATCAATGTCCAAGTTGTCTACTTGGCTGATCAGTACATTTTCAACCTCTGTGCCCACTTCCCTGGATCTTACCATGATTCCTTTGTCATGCGGAACAGCACCGTACCACAGCTGATGTCACAACTCCAACCGGAGATGGCCTGGTTCGTTGGTAAGTACGATGTGAGCTAACTTTGTGTGGGTGATGTGAGGTAGTATAAACAGAAACTGTGTAAGTTATTGCTGCACCTAACTGTCTACCATCTAGGAGACTTAGCCTATACCAACCAGCCATGGTTGTTGGCCCTGCTGAGAAATCCTCTTATGCCAGAGGAAGTCTAATTCAATGAGGGCCACAGAAGGACAAGGCAGCCAGTGGATTAGGCTTTTGGGCTCCTGAAGGCCAGATTCCACTATCTGGAAAAAAACTGGAGGTGCCTTCCTCTACTACCCAGGAAGGAACAGACCTTATATCCCAGAGGATGGAGAACCTGAAGTGCCACCGGGTGAGGATCATGAAATACCAAATGATGATGATAATGGTGAGGAGAAAAGAGCTTACTTGCGACACAATCTCATCAGGAACTTCTTCCAATGAGTGTTAGTATTTTACCAACATGTCATGACTTGGACTGTGCCAACTACTGTTGTAGTGATGATGGAAGGGGTATGTTCAGGGGAAATACCATGGAGCACAAGCTCATGTTAATCTGGGTTGCAGGTGCTTGTTGATCAAGGAACGACAGATGGTAAATAGTTTTGTGCTGCTTTGTTTTACTCATTCAAATTGGAATGGACCACGTTCTCCAGGATTTGTCTGTCTTAAATGTCTTACCTCAATGGGGTGTCAGCTAACTTTCCTTTCTGCTCTGTTTCAGGTACCTTCAGCATGGCATCATCATTTGTCGCTGCTGGTGTGGGAGGTGTTGTTTTAGGCCCAGTGATACTCACAGTTGAGGCCTGCCCAGGCTGACCAGATGGGCCAGGACCATCCTCCACATCCAGTTCCGAGGGTGGTATGGGTGTTTCCTCTATTGGGCCAGGTGTTCTCCTTGACAAACCTGCTGTAAAATAGTGAACAATGTTATTGTTGGAAGTGTGTTGGCTACATTCTGGTCTTTTGTGACATAGTGAGTACAAACCTAGGAGAAGAAAAAAGGTAGAGATTACTATTGTGATATATTGCATTGGTCTTAAACTTGTTGTGAAGACATTTGCATACATAAGATTTGTGTACTTAATTCATGAAGGTCTTTGGATGTCCTGAGGTGTTTCCCTTTTGTATTGATGTCTTTACGTGACATCTTTCCCCAACATTCTGGATAGCACAGTGGAGATTTAACATTTGTATCAACCATTTCAAAGGCCTAGCTGTGTACCATACAGGCAAGAGCAGAACTTTTTTGCATATTTCACTTTACTCATCATGTGGCCAGTGCTGTGGTATTGGTTCACCTGTAATTAGTAGAGAACTGAATTGACATCATGCCTCGCTAAACTATGGCCCACACACTTGCTAAGATGTCAGTCCTCCCATCAATTGTTTCAATTGTAGGGACCAGAACAACTTGAAGCAGAGTAGGGAGAAATGTCTCTGAGTGGAACATTGTCTGTTGATTGGTCAATCCAAGTGAAGAGGGCATCAGTTGTGATATGTCAGACAAGTGAGAATATCCATAACCACATTTTCTGAATAATTTGAGTTGGAAAAACAATAAAGTTAGCCGCCGATATACATTTAAAAAGTAAATAAAATTGTTTGATCTCCTGACTGCAGCTGTTCCTTGCTTCTGTTCTCCACTGAAACACTCCACTGACTGCAGAAACAGACACACAACCGTGTACATCATGGATGAAGACAAAAATGAAAAAAAAACAATTCCTCCCATTGAAATTAATGCAAAACCATAAGAAAATGTATTACTCATTTTTTTTTTAAATAAGCTATATTTTATTTATTGTTTTATTTGTAATAAAATACCTTATATTTTTACTTATTCACTATACTTTTTACCAAATTTTATATGTTTTTATAATAAATATTTTAATAAAAAACTGGCTTGCCTCTTATTTATTTTACTAAATAAAGTATAAATGCAAAAGTATTTTATATATCTGTTAAAAAATATTTCTAATAATGTAAATTTTTTTGCAGCAGCATTCAATCTAGAAATATTTATTTAAGTAAAATAAATTATTAATACTCAAGTATTAAAATAAATGTTGAGTACCAGTACAACTCCCCATATTATATCCCTATATGTGGAGCCGAGTCCAATGCCAATGCATGTTTTCCATTGGGCTGACCGGCGGAAACATTGGTTACTGCCAGTCAGCCCAGTGGAAAACTTGTAATGGGGCCGGTGGGGAGACTGCCAGCACCGTGTTGGTTTTCTCATTGGGAGTTTGGTGGTCTCCGACAGCTGAACTCGTAATCAGCCCTTCAGTGTTACACATTACTTAGTTGATAATAATAAATATTATCATTCATTGATTTATTGTAAAAATTAATACTCATGTACTTATTTGAAATACCTGAGTATTAAGGCACTTCCCCACCCTAAGCCATCCATACTTTGCATCATGGTCCTAAAATGTAATGCTGCCATTTACTTAGAAAATGTTAATAAATATGAGTAGTGATACTAAAAATCAGAAAAAAATAATACCCAGGTACTCAAATAAATACCTGAGTATTAATACACTTCCCCATCCTATGCCACTATATCCCTGAAATTCTGTGCCAAAAATTAAATATTCAAAATTACATTTCAATAAATATTAATACCAGGTATTCCCAAAAACTGTCTGAATATTAATACACTTCCCCACCCAAAACGCCTATATCCCTTCCATCCAGTTCCTAAAATGTAGTGTCACAAATTGCCTACCACATTTCAATACAAATTAATTACAAATAAATCATTGTAAAAATTAATACCTGGGTATTTATTTAAGATACCTGAGTACTAGTACACTCTCCCACCCTACAACCTTCTATAACTTACATTCAGTGACTCATTTTTAGTAGAATAAGTTCATTGGGATTTTTCAAAAAAATATTACCATTTAAAATGTATTAAAACATAATACTTAATATTTTAATTAGATACAGCAGTTATCATTTATTTTAATTAAATAAGTCAATAATGATACACTTATCCTAGCCATACTGTTAATTTATTTTTTTATTAATTTAAATTGCCTCAACTGTCTTAAAAAATGAAAAAAAAAATCCAAAAATACTTCCCAATTTATTTACCTATATACTTACATATAAAATGTGTGGTAATGTTGCATGCATGGCAAAGACTTTGCGGTAAATGTATGTTGTGGTTAAGACTCCATGGGAAAGGCTGTCTCTGTATATATTATTTATTAAGAATTTCATATTTTTTCTACATTAATGGGGTTACTCATATTTATAATATCTTTTAAGTAAAGTATTTTCCCTACTCTTGCTTAGACTGCAGTAGGAGTAGTAAAATGTACCTCTTTGCTGTTCATCAAATTCCATACTGTTTGGGGTGGGAAGAGTAAATGTCACCCTTTCCAAATGTAATGCTTTCCCTACTGTTGCACAGACTGGAGTGGGAACAGTACATTTTACCCCTCCAAAGACAAACAATTTCCTCACTGTTGTGCTGTTTGAAGTGAGAATTGTAAAATATATCCCTCCAAAGTCCTATACGTTCCCTACTTTTCTGTAGACAGGAGTGGAAATAGTAAATTTCACCCCATTGGAATCCAACGGTTTCCCTATTGTTGCTTAGACTGTAGTGAGAAAAGTACATTTCACCCAATCCACCCCCCCAAAGTCCAATGATTTTTCCTACTGTTTCTCAAACTGTAATAGGAATAGCAAAACTAACTCCTCCGAAGACCAACATTTTTTCTATTGTTGCAGGGACTGGAGTAAGAATGGTATATCTAACCCATCCAAAGTTCAACATGTTCCCTACTGTTGCATAAACTAGAGTGGAAATAGTATATTCAGGGGCATATTTATACTTTTTTTAGTGCAAAACTGCACTAACACAGTTTTGCATCAAAACATTTTGCACCAGCTTGCACCGTTCTTGAGCGTCAGCTGGGCACCATATTTATGGAATGGTGCAAGCTGGCACAAAGGGAAGGCTAGCGTAAAAATAAAATACATTAGCCAGGTGGGGGTGGCTGTATGGGGGGAGGGGGTTTTGCACCAAAAAATTATGTTAGGCAGGTTAGAGTAAAAAAATAATAACTTTAACCAGCCTAGCGTAATTTTCTGGTGCAAAACTATCTATATCACACGACTCCTGTTTTAGAAAAGACAGGAGTCATGCCCACCTCCCAAATGGCCAGCACAGAGGACCAGGGTCCCCTGGGCACGGCCATTGCTCCCAGTGCCATGTAGAGGGGCCCATTTCAGGCCCCCCTATGGCACTTAAAAAAAAACAAATACTAACCTGTGCTTACCTATACTTACCCGGGATTGGGTCTCCCTTCCTCCGCTGTCCCTCTGATATGGGTGGGGGTGTCCCTGGGGCCTGGGGAGGGCACCTGGGATCTTATTCCATGATGTTCCACCATGGAAATAGCTCCACAGGTCCCCTAACATCTGCCCTGACCCATGTGTTAAATAGTGGTGCAAAGCAAGCTTTGCACTATTATTTGACCCCTTATACCCCCGTGGGTGATTTTAGAACAGGAGGATACATGTGGCGCTAAGGCCATAAAGTCATTTTTTGCACGGGAACACCTACCTTACATCTCATTGACACAAAGTAGGTTTCCATGTCCAAAAAATTACTTTAAATCCATAACTTCGGCGCTGGATGGGTCTTGCGGCAAAGTATAACTATGGAGTTAATTTTGCACCAAATTTGCATTAAAAAATGACACAAATTTGGAGCAAAACAAGTATAAATATGCCTCTCGGTGTTCTTAGAATCGACTAGTTTTTTATAATATTGGTTAATAGACTCTATAGCATTAATTTATTTTATTTTTTCTATGTTCTGTTACTTGTTTTTATTTTTACATTTATTTTCATGCGTATAGTATTTTTAGAAAAAGTGCAATAGGTAGTTATTATTAGGACCTAGTTTCAACTGAAAAAGCATTTTGTGACTTGGCTGCATCTTTTGCGCCATTTGATGAATCTCCCCAAAAGTTTCCAAAAGAAGAGTCAAGTAAGTTGTTGTTTTGTGCCTGGAAAGTTTCGAGCTGACTTGCCAAGCGGGAGCTGAGAAAAAGGGGGTAAAAAAAAAGTACCTTTCTCATGTTAATTCCAATAGACTGTTTAGAAATGTCTGCAGCCCAAACCACTGTACGGAATTACAACAAATTTGGCAGAAAGGTAGCTTTGGGCTCCCAGATCTGCTTTTTATTGTTTGGTGTAAATCTGTTGGGGTCTCAACGACTTTGTGAATACTCCTGATCACGTGCTGCCAACACTCAGGGCCTCATAATGACTTTGGCGGGCTGATGGTAAAACTGCCACGGTGGCGGCTGCCAAAAGACCATTGTGTTGGAGGTCATACAGACCACCAAATTACAAGTTGCACAGCCAGGACTGCTCAAAACCCAGCAAAATGACGACACCGCCATGACTCTGGAGTGCGGGAAAGAGGCGGTTTCACCACTAGCGCATCAGAAATTCTCTGAACGAATTATAACTCAAACATCACAAACAATGGTTCTCTCATGGCAGAAAAACAATGGTGGTGTGAGTGGTGGTGGTCGATAGTCTACACAGTAATACACTACAACACATTGGATAGTTTGAATTCCACACACTAACACTCATCCACACACCCGACACACCTACAAACTGCACTATAAAAGACTATCCTTCACACCCCACAATCCTTTGCTTCAAAAGCACCATATACAAGTAGTCAGAGGCCACACACCAAAGTTAGGATCCATACAATAGGCACTCCTCACCACTCCAAATACCACTCATCCCATTCGTGCACCACTACCATGTCGCCACAAAAACATCCCCGTTTCACAGACGATGAGTTGAGGGTCCAGGTGGACATAATCCTCAGGGTAGAGCCACACATTTTTGGAGCCAAAACCCAACAAACCTCAATTGCCAGGAAAATGGAGATATGGCAAAACATTGTTGACAGGGTGAATGCTGTAGGCATCTATCCACGTACAAGGGAGGACATTAGTAATAGGTGGAATGACTTCTGTGGGAAGGTATGCTCAATGGCTGCTAGGTACCAGCTGGCAGTCCGCAAGACTGGCGGTTGGCCCCCACTTACTCCCCCAACGTTCACATCATGGGAGGAGAAGGTCTTGGACATCTGCATCCAGAAGGCTTGACAGGAATACCTTGGAGAGTGGAGTCGGGTAAGTCACAACACTGGGAATGTTATCCTAAAGTTCTGTCTTGCATGCTTGCTGATCACCTTTTGGCATCTTAAGACCCAGCACACTCACCACCTCTGTGTCCAACAGTCCAAATACCCCTCCCTGCCATATCACATGTCAACTAATCTCACCTAGGGGCACAGTGTCTGTGTATGGCATAGATAATACAGGGACTAATAACACTACAACTCCTAGCAGGTACTGTTCTACCATTAAGAAAACCAGAACAGTGTACGACGATGAAAATAGCCCTGTATGTAAACTACACAATCAACTCAACCCACCTGAATCACCCACATTTTTACAGTATAGGGCAATGACAGCAATGCTATGGGCATCCGCCAGTACAGTACCACCAACACACAGCTACTGTTGTATCTTCTGCTAAAATGGCCCTGTTACCCACCATCATCCATTTGTGGATACTCACCTGGGGGGAACACACATAATTGCAGTGTTGTGTACCAGGTGTAACCTGATATATAAGGCAGGGTGGAATGATTACTCCAGAGCTGATGAACAGGTCAGTGTCCACTTTATATTATGCAGCTGTCTGGGGACTTAGAACTTAACTACTGCTAACTGAGAGGCACCATGACAACATCAAGCTACACAGCTGCCAAGACATGCATCTATCAACAGGTCTCCAACTGCCAAACTAATCTGATACCTTGCAGCAAAGTGTGTGACATAGGAAGTTTGTGTATCCCATATAGCCCAAATTTGAAGCAGGTGTCACTGTCATATCAGGGAATCTAGCTAAGCCTTTCTGTACATAGCTTAAAGCATATCTACCTGTCAAAGTTTGATACCACATGTTGCATTACAATCTGTAACTGTCTGTCCACTTCCTCAACAGGTCACCTACCCATTATGAGCATGGAGAGGACAACTGAGATAGCCAACTTCCCCTGGATAAGGCCCTCAGTGAGGACAACACCCCTGGATTTGAGGACAATGAAGGCAACTCTGACCCATCTGGGATACCTGGCCAGTCTACCTGTCAGCCTCACCCTGCCAACAACTACTCATCCCAGCCTTTTTGCTTCAACATCCCAGGCAACTATTTGCTCCAAACCTATGTCCCAAGAACAGTTGATATCATCATGTGCCCCCCATTACAGGTACCGGAGTCACCACTAGAGAACCCTGACAATGAAGGACCTGCCAACAGTGGGAGTGGGCAAACTGTGCCAAGGGCACAGGCACATGGGGGTAGGGTGCTTGTGAGGGATGTTGTGGGCCAGTTGAGTGAGGCTGCAAGGGCTTCAACTGGCCAGAACACCATCTCCCAAGTCTTGAGGGCCTACCAACAGAACCAAGTTGTGATGGGCCATGATGGGGGAGATCAAGCAGATACAGAGGAACAACCACCAGGAAGTCATGTAAAAGTGGAAGGCTCTCAATGCCAATATGGCCTCCCTAACAGGGGTACTGAGAGACATTAACACCACCCTGAGTAGGTTATGTCCACCACAGCAGGCCCCTTCAATTGGACATATTACATCAGGCCCCTCTACATCTGTGGCAGCCAGTGGATTCGAGGCTCTGCAAGGGGAAGGACATGCCACAGACACCCCTGCCTCTGTAGCTGAAGAACCCCCACCCCAACGTGGACATCAAGAAATATCCAGGAGGAACAGATGCCAAGATCTCAACCACTGGCAGGAAGTGATCCTCTACACATTGGTTCCCCTGGTGTGTGACAGATAGACCCTGTTGACTGGCGAAAAGCCATTGCAACGCAGCTGTTTCCCCAACTAGCCTTTACCATGCATGTGTTACAACGCATGTGTCATTACAATGAATAGCCTTTACCATGAATACCATTACATCAATTGTAATTGTATGTATGGTGAGTGCCCTGAATTGTAATGATGGTAAAGGCTATCAGCATTGTTAGCACAAACAGAAAGATCATTCTGTTTCCTCACAATGGGCCAGATGTAGGTAGACAGAAAATTGCGACTTGCAATTTGCGAGTCCGAGTGACTCGCAAATTGCAACTCGCAATTTGCTATGCAGAAAGGTGTCTCAGACACCTTTTGCGACTCAATATGGGGTCACAAAGACCCACCTCATTAATACTAATGAGATGGGTCGCAGTTTGCGACCCCATGGCAAGTCTGGGCACTCACGGGGATGGTGGCCTGCTGGAGACAGCAGACCACCATGTCCATGACTGCTTTTAAATAAAGCAGTTTTTTTTTTCTATCTGCAGCCCGTTTTCCTTAAAGGAAAACGAGCTGCACATAGAAAAAAATACCGAAACCTTTTTTTTTTTTTTTTTTCAGAGTAGGCAGTGGTCCATGGGACCACTGCCTGCTCTGAAATTTATTTTTGTGATCATTCACAAAGGGGAAGGGGTCCCATGGGGACCCCTTCCCGTTTGCGAATGAGTTACCATCCACTTCAAGTGGATGGTAACTGCGAGTTGATTTGCGACCGCTTTCGCGGTCGCAAATCAACTTACATTGCGGTGCGAGTCGCAAATAGGAAGGGAACACCCCTTCCTATTTGCGAGTCAGAAACGCATTTTTCAAGTTGGTTCCGACTCGCAAAATGCGTTTCTGCATCGCGGGCGGGCATTAGCACCTCACAAACTGCGTTTTTCGCCATTTGTGAGGCACTAATGCCTTGCTACATCTGGCCCAATGAGTTGTGACGCGCCTTAGGAGTGAGGTAAATGGGATTGGGTCTGGGGTGAGGGTGCTATTTTAAGGAGAGGCAGGGGTTGGGGGTTATGTTTTAGGGTAGGGGGACAGTTTTCAGGTTAGGTGCAGGGTGATTGGGCCTGGGAGTGGGGGGGTTCTGTTTTAGGGAGGGGCAGGGAGTGGGGGGGTTAGGTTTTAGGGTGAGGGATGGTTTTCAGGCTGTGGGTATTGGGCCTCGAAGGGGTACTGTTTAGGGTGGGGAGTTAGGATTTAGGATTGGGGAGACAGTTTTCATGCATAGGGCAGGGGAGGGGGTTAGGTTTGGGGCTGAGGGATATTTTTTTAGGGAGGGGCAGTGAGTGAGGGTTAGGTTTTAGGGTGGGTGTGTTTTTGCAGCCTTACAGCAGGGAGGATTGGGTCTTGGGGATGGGGGTACTGTTTTAGGGAGTAGTGGGGCTTAGGATTTAGAGCAGGGGGTTGTTTTTGGGCTGGGGGTATTGGGCCAGGGGGATGCTGTTTTAGGGAGATGGCAGGGGGTTAAGATTTAGGGGAGAGGTAGTGGTTTTCAGGCTCAGGGCAGGGTGTTGGGCCCACAACTTTGGGAATTCTGACATAACAATGTGTTAGACCTACAATAGGAATTCTATCACATATGTACACTCACAGTGCATACATTGTACACATGTGGAAACATGTATGTGGAAAAAGTTTTCATACACGTGCACATTTGCAAACAGTATCAGTCCTCCCAGGCACACACACGCCATGGGTGGCCGTGTGATAATGGGCTAACGGACGAAGGCATGGAAGCTGTGTTGGGACAAGGTGCTGTACCAGCTAAAACATATCTTCTCGGTCCAGTGCATTGACCACCAGTTGAAGCACTGGTTGGCAGACCTCATCTTCAGTGAAAGGGATCTCCTGAATCACTTGTTTTTTTTCAGGTCAGCAGAACTGGTGGTAAGTACCCCTCAAATGTATCAAAATCCTTATTTTCATTTACATGACAGTAGGACATAAGGATTACGTCAGCATCCCATGACAAAGATGAGGAAAGCAATTAATGTGTCTCTGCCAACCTGCATTCATGAGAGGTTAGCAATGCACCAGTTGCTGGCAATTTGAACATTCCTCTCTTTGCACCTTGTGTATTGCATATACATGTTGAAGTACAGTAAACAAAACATACATGTGTAAGGGTTCATGGAATCATGTTTTCCAGGGACAACTGTCCATGTCGATCATGGATTTATCAATTGTGGAAATTTGCATAGTAATGTTTAAGTGATGACAAACATTATGCTGGAGGATAGGTAGCTATGGATGTGTGTTTACCTTGAGTCATTTATGTGCAGATTGACACAAAAAAGGTCTCAAATGTCAGAAGGGCTTAGGGGTTCCTACTGCAACAGAGGTGTCATATATTTTTTATGTAATGTGGCTGATGGAGGCAAGTATTACCACACCATATATCAAAAATTGCACAATGCAAGCATTGTGCACTTTTAAACCCTGGTGCCACATAATGCCTGCACCAGGCATGATGAATGCAAGAGTGTGTTCCGGCGGTAGGAGGCACACAAAAATGGAGCATTTAAATTTACTAGATTCCACTACCCCAATTTTGGAGTTTACTTGGATGCGTGCCTAAGGCAGAGTGGTAAGATGACACTCCCATTGTTTTTAATGTGCCTAATTTCAATAAGCAGGTTTGGCATCTTCATGTATGGTGCAAAGCATGCAAAGTGCCCACATAATGTCATAGTTTACAATGCTAGGGTCCTAACATGTGCCATGGTGTGCCATCTGTCAAATACAGCACAAACATGGTGGAGTTAGGTGGTGGCAGGGGGCCACAGCAACACAGGAGCCTCAAAGTTGATGCTCCCTTTTCACATAGATTTTCAATATAGTCCTAAGCTTCTACCAATTGAAAGCGTCCTGTCCCCTAGAAATTGGTATGTATGTATTTGAGACATGTACGTATGGGTGAATCCCATATCTGCACATGTTTTTGTGGGCTAACAATGTCTGTCTAATTGACACTGTATAGATGCCAGTTGGCCATTCCTAAACCTAGGTTAACTAGGTAAATCAGCTAAATAAGTGGAATGTGTAATAGTTGTCCATGCTTTTCTTTGTTCTACAAGCACAAAGCTATGTTTTCCTGTCATGTGTGCAGGTGGATCTGCACCCTACACCATTGAAGACCCTGATGCAGCCAGTAAGTGTTACCTTGTATGTCAAATTTGTAGATCAAGGGTTGTGTGTGAGGTAGTATGATGCCACAATCTATCCTTGAGTATTGAAAATGATGCACAGGTGCCAACGTGTGCTGCAATGGATTTGTGAGGCTTTTGAATAGGTAAATATGTGCAGAAACAGTGATGTCAGTCAAGAGATGTGTCAGAGGTGCTGGTTTTCAGAAATGTGTGTATGTGGATTACATTGTTGTCACAGCATGTTACTGCACTGTGTGCAACACGTAGCACAAAGTTACTCAGGACATTGTACAATTTATGTCCATGTGCAGAGGTCTCCAAGGGGCTTATCAATGAGACACTTGCAACACCTGTGCTTCACTGCTCTTCAAAAATGAAGTGATGCACCAGCCACCTAAAGAGATTTTTGAGAAGGCCAACAGTTAGTTGAGTACACATTGAGATTTCAGCTCTTGTTCTGATGATTGTGGTACATGTCTATGGATTGAGGTAAAAAAGATGTGTGCAGGTGAACCTACATGATCTACCCATCATGATGTGTGCGACCGAGCATGGTCACATCACGTGTGTATGAGATGTGCATGCTGAGTGTTTACCTGGTATTTAGAAAATGTTACAAGCTTGTGCACAGATGGTGTGCAACAATAAATATCTGTTATCCCTGCATCATGAACAACATATTGTAGCTTCTTAGGAGGCAGATTGGTATAGACTTTGGGCTTGAAAAGGTATAATGAGGTCTGGTGGACAACATGTGTCATCTGAAGATGCTGCTTCCATTGCATGTTTTTACATCCTCTGCCCAACACAGTTTTTGATGACATGTTCCCCTCGTGGTTTAGCTGCCTCAATGACTCCAGCACATAAGCATGGCTTTCAGATAAGGGCAGAGAGATTCTAGCACATCTGTGAAGTTTAGTGAGTGTACCGCAGGATGGCCAGGCGATACACATGTGAAAAAATATCAGAGTTGTGGCAGGCTTTTCCTCATGAGGACCAGACAAACAGCGTGCAATTAGCACACACACTAATTGAACCTCAACAAGCATCCCAGCCACAGCCAAGACCAGCTTCCACTGCCTCCAAATTTGAGAATGAAATGCAGAAGGACATGGCTGAGATCAAGTTGAGATTTGCCAAATTGGAGGAGGTAAATGCGAGAAATTATAAACTATTAAAGTGTATCAAAAAGAAGATGAAGAGGCACTGACTTTGGCCCCTTTCCTCTTCCCAGTACCTTCCTTCCCCTAATTTTAAACGTAAATAGTTTTAATGGGTTTTAGATGGGCAGGCATTGTTAAGCTAGCGAGTAGGGTTGTTTTAGGAGACAGGAGTAGGATTTAGGGTTCTTTTTTGTTTTGGTGGGTTTGGGGGGTTATATATAGGGGTGTATGTTAATAAAAAATATATAAATTCATAAACATTATGAAAAATATATTAGTTTATGCAATAAGTTTAGTTAGTCCATGCTTGGCTTTAGTTCATATTGTCCTTCTCGTCTATTGTCTCTTAAGGGGGGATAGGAGGCCAATATTTATTGTGTGGCGTTACATGTTTAACATAAGTTTAGATAAGGATAATTAACTGTAGAGATACGTTAAGATTAGTTAGTATGGGTTAGGTTAGTGAAGGTTTGTGTGTAGTTTAGGTTTTTGATAGGTAGAAATTTGTAGTATTAATAAATCATGTTAGTTTCCAACAATATGGTACCCATGATGAATGACTGCTTGGGTGTTATCATGTCTACACTGGTCACGTTAGACAAATGCCTTTGGATGTGCATTCGGTATTGATTAACATGTATGACTATGTATATCCCCTATGACTAAGTAGCTGTCTGATTGACAGAGGTATGACATCAGCTACTCAATACACTATTGAGCACAGTTCCTGACACTCTCATTGTGCATGGATACAAATTCTAAGACAGATAATCAGATACCATCTATTGTTTTTGGTAATGTCACATTCATTGTTCAAACATTTAGACCATTGCACTCCACATCATTTGGGGAATAGATACTGGTCCAGTAATGGTTTCCCCTTATAGTCTTACATATGCCTATTTTGTTCATCACATCAATGTTGTACTTGTACAATCATTAGAGGTATTTCCAGACACTTGTTTTCTGAACCAAACATGTATCTGAAGAGATACTGTCTATGTGGCACAGACTGTAGCTACTGCGTGTTTTTTCTGGTGAATGTGTGTGGTGCCTACTGTGCCATGGATGGTGCTGTTGTTGAAGTTGAGGGGGGCACACACAAATCAGGGTACGGAGTTGTGGAATCAAATGTCCTGACAGCTGCCATTGGTGGGAAAGCAAAAGGCATCACTGCAGCAAAGAGGAACTGCTGGTTTCACAACACAGCAGCTATATCACAGTGGTAAGCAGCCATGTTTTCAAGAAGGGAGGCCATATTCTGCTGCATGGACTCCAGGGCATTTTGGATAGCCCCTAACCTGTTGTCAATCATGTTGCTGCCACTTTGGGAGGGCAATTGGTCCAGCCTCAGGACAGCAGCTATGTCAGTCAGGAACTGCTGGAGTCCACGTAGCGGAGAGTGGGTGCCTTTGATGGCAGAAGAGTTGTCCTTATTCAGACTGAGGCACCTCTGCACTCCCTCTAGGCTGCCCGCCATAGTCTCCATCCCAAACTGCATCTGCTGTGCTTGCTCCCACTTGACTCCTTCCGCTGTCTTCTGAAATGTAATGTTTGGGTCTTAGAGTCCAGGGCTGTGGTTGTACTGGTCAGTGCTGTGTGTTAGTTGTTTAGTGGTTCATTTGGAGACCCTGCAAAGCTGTGTGTCCTCCCTGTGATTGGAGATGGTGTCTGGATGGAACCCAGGGCATCCTGGAGAGTGTCAGCATTGATGGTCGGCAGCTGGTCATCCAGATCATCAGGGAAATCCAGCACAGGCAGGAGGTAATGCTTCATCTTCTGCAATGGGATAGTGAAATGTCAATCTTGGACTGTAGTGGCTGTGACATGAGTCATAATTTACTTGCTACTGGTGGCTTAGTGACATGGTTCAGACCCACACATTTATGGACTCCTAGTGGCACACTGAGCATCATTTCTATGGAGACACCATTGGCACAATCTGTCAGTCCACAATTCCTAGTGTGTTCCACCCACCTTGAATAACTTATCATGGCCTTCTGCATATGTATCCCTTTCATTGATTTAGCTGTGTTACATATGCATGCTATGGGCATTGTTAGGGATTTGTGCACACACTACAAATGGAGATGTATAGAAGAATTTGCATGTGGTTTTACAGATATTCGAGTAACTGGCTCCTCTGCCACCCTAGCAGTGTTGTTAGATGATGGAAGGGTGTGAGCTGTCCACATGCATCCTCCTAGCCGTTTTTTAGTCACGTACCCAGCATCCTGTACCACCATTGTGAGATTCAACCACCTCGTGTGTATGTGTGCAAACGGAAATTTCTCTCTTCTTGCAGAACAACACTCATCTGTGCGTCACAGGTTTCCTTGTTGCATAGCTGCAAGGATGTCTGCATTTCTGAATTGAGTGTTGTTTTGCTGGAAGTTAGACGTTCCTGTTTGCACACATACACAAGAGGTGGTTCATAGTTACGATGTTTGATGCAGGATGTTGAACACATGATTTAAATGGCTAGGAGGATGCATGTGGAAAGCCCACCCGCTTCCATCACTTTGACAACCAATGTAGGGTGCTAGGAGGACCTGACACATTTTGAGGCTTGTTGATGTGTGGATGCATCATGTTGGGACACCACATCAGGGGTAGCATTGTAGTAATGGTACTAAGGACTGACATTGATGTAGTCCTATTGTGGATTACTTTTAATGTATGTTGCAATCATCATCAAGCATTGTAAGTGGCAGACAGCATTCCTGTTAGTTGAATTTGCAGAATGTGTACCTTCCTGCACATGTGCATTTGGACCAGCAAGATGGGCGCCCCTACACCATGCAGATTGTGTAGCAACATTGGTATTGTCTGTCATTTCTTTTGACACACCAAGGTAATAGATGGATGCATTGACTATCTGTGACAACTACACATCCCTGCATATTTGAAATGATCCTGCACAGCACAGTTGAGCTGGTGCACTGTGTCTTTCTTCATAAATGGATAAGTATGTGCCACAATGCCGAGACTCAGACATCATAGTGCTCTACCAATGCAGATTTCTTTACCTTACACGCCAATGGTGGATTTTAGTAGCTCATAATTACCATACCAAGGTAAGGCACCTTGCATACCTTACCCATGCCTAGTTCTCATCTGCCCTTCTCACACCTGACACTGCATATAGTTAGCATTTCATGGCATCTTCCCATGCAACACATGTGTGACCCACCCAGCCTCGGATGTCTTTGAAAATATACACATTGGGATTTGGTTCAGTGTAGTCTAAGAACTCAACAGTGGTATGGGAGTGACTACTGAGTGTGTGACAAGTTTATATTTCCAAAGAATTTAGTTGTTCATTGTGTACTTGTAGGAAAGTACCCTCTTCTTTGGCATAGCTACCCCCATTATCTGCCTGTTATCATTGTGTTTGACTCTGTTTAATGGGACCCTACTAACCAGGACCCCAGTGATTATGCTCTCTCCCTTCTAACTTGGAAACTTGTACCATTTTCACACCACATTTGGCATACTGGTGACCCCATGCAAGTCCCTAGTATATGGTACACAGGTACCCAGGGAATTGGGGTTCCAGGGGGTCCCCAAGGGCTGCAGTATGTATTATGCCACCCATGGAGAGCCCATGCAAAGTGTTCTGCAGGCCTGCCATTGGAGCCTGCATGAAAGGGTGCATGCACCCTTTTTCACAACAGGTCACTGCACCAGGTCATTGTAAGTCACACTTATGGCAGGCCCTCCTACCTCAGAGGGCAGGATGTAAGTTCCTGTGTGTGAGGGCATCCCTGGTTTCCTTTCAGAGTGGAGGGTAACACCCTCTCACTTTGGAAATAGGTGTTACATTGCTTAGGAGGGGTAGCCTCCCTAACCCACTGGTATGCTTTGAAAGGCACATTTGGTGCCATCCGTGCATAAACCAGTCTACACCGGTTCAGGGACCTCCAGTCCCTGCTCTGGCACGAAACTCAACAATTGAAAGGGGAGTGACCACTTCCCTGTCCTCCTCCTCCCCAAGGGGGGTGCTTAGAGCTCCTCCACAGGGTCCCTTGGATCTGCCATCTTGAATCCAAGGTTGGGAGGGACCTCTGGGAGCATCTGAGTGACCAGGCCAGGCAGGTGACGTCAGAGCCCCCTTCTGGATAGGTGGTCATCTATCTAGGTGAGAAATCCCCCTTTCAGGGCAATTTAGAGTCTCTTTCTTGAGTAGGGGCCTCAGATTCAGCTTTCAAGATTACAGGAGGACTCCTCCGCAACCTTAGAGTTCTAGCCACTGGAATCGTGACTGGACCCTCCAGAAACCGGCAATCTGCATTCATGAGGAAGGCTCTTCTAGCAACATTGTTTCCACAGCTCCTTCCAATTTCTGCAACATTTTCCCGATTTTGCATCCTATGAAGGCAGCATGTCTCGGAAGGAAGAAGGTATCTCCCTTGGAGTCAAGGAGTCACTACCCTGCAACCACAGACACCTACTACAATGATGACCGGCTGCGTCGATCTCATCTCATCCTGAGCTGTGTGGATCCCCCTTCACGGTTGGTGGTCCAGAGTAGTCCTTTCGGTCCTTTGTGCCACCTGTACAACTTTAGTGGAGGTCAGCCCCTGTCTTTCAATGCAGAACAGTACCCCGTGCACTGCGTCCCCTTCAGCTTCCAAGGCTTGTTTAAATCTCCTCAAAGTATCTTCAGGATATGTGTAGCACCAGCCCCCAGCACTCCTTCCTGTGATGCACAGACCTCTATCTGGTTCGACTGTGGCGTTGGACCCTTCTCCAGTTGTGCTGTGTGGGCTCTTCTGAGACTCCTGTGTCCCCATCCTCTGGGACTCCTGTGGGTGCTGCCTTTGCTCCTGTGGGCTCCATGTGTTGCTGAAGGTCCCCTCTGACTCCCTTTTCTGTGTTGAGTCCTCCTGGGCCTTGCTGGTCCCCGGCATTTCCACTTTCTGCCAACAGCAACATTTGCCCTTGCCAAGGCATGTTGTTGGAATTCCTGTACCAACAGCATCTGCAATTCTTTTTCAAGTGAGGGACGTCATCTGCATCCCTCGGGAACTCTTCATTGACTCCAGGGCTGCAGTGCTGATCTTCTTCACATCACTGTCAACCAGTAACTAGTGTATATATTTGATGTGTTACTTACCTCCTATTGGAGGGTTGCCTCTAGCACTTTTTGGTATTGTGTCACTAAAATAAAGTACCTTTATTTTTGTAATACTGGGTGTTTTCTTTCATGTGTGTAAGTGTTGTTTGACTACAGTGATATCGCATGAGCTTTGCGTGTCTCCTAGACAAGCCTTGGCTGCTCATCCACAGCTACCTCTAAAGATCCTGGCTTCTAGACACTGCACTAATAGGGGATACCTGGACCTCATATAAGGTGTAAGTACCTTAGGTACCCACCACACACCAGGGCAGCTTCCTACAGTTTTGCATTGTGCATCACACATAGGGCAAACTTTCTAGGTAGCATTGATCCCAAACTACCATTTTCCTTGCATCCCTATTGCCCCAGCCAACAACACCATGGGAGCACCTTATTTACATTACCAGTCACCATGTTGGATATTTTCACAGCAGCCTCATGAGTTTGGCATTATAGCGGTGCTTTACTGAATTGGCACCATACATGATGGCACTAGTGCTGCAAAGCACAGGCAGACCCATAGCTTACTATGCTTGTGTCACTTTCACATCTGCTTTTGGAAGGCCTCACAAATAGGTTTAACAGATAGCACAGTGCAATCTTTGTTGATTGTCTGTCCTATTTGCTCTTCCCTCTCTGCTTAAGAAATATTTCTTTCAATACATCATATCTGGCACAGTCATGTTGCGGTGCAAGGATGTACAAAGTGGACCTATGGTTTGATAGTTTGGCACAAGGGTAATGGGTGGTTTGAGTCCACATTGGTATCAATCAATATGATGTTAATGTTGCAGTAAGGACTTGTAAATATGGGCCCCTAGTGAGACAGTGAGACCACTTGTGGCTGTTGTTACGCATGAAGGTGTCCATTTGTGCACAACACCAACCAACCATCACACACATGTCTCATATGTTGTGTATGATCACTTTTGTGCCCATTTCCAATGGTGCATGGAGGTGTCTTGCAGTTCTTGTTGGCCTGCCCTGTGCAACAGGCATAGTACATGTTGCCCAGTGAGTTTTATCCATGGGCACATGGTTCAGTTGCAACAGTGAATGGATTGTTCTGAGGGTTGAGAAATGGTCTCTGCTTTATAGGGGGGAAAGTGTGAGTGTGTTAGAAGTGTTTGGCCATTGTTGGCCATTATTGTGTCCCCATGTGACCCTTTTGCATGCATTCAGCGTGTTTTCACTGTCCTGTCCTGAGACTCCATTGACCGACCAGCTCTTTTGGGATGACTGCTGCCACCATCTCCTTTAGCTCATCCCGTTCTCCTGGAGTGTGGGACTTCCACCTTCAGCCTGCAGTGTTGCCTTTCAGTTCCTGGCCAATTTCTCTTTAGTTCTGTGCTTGCAATCATGCCAGTGCTTCTTACAATCAGTGACAGTCCTCTTCACCTTTGCCACACTGTTGACTTTATTGACAGTTGACTGCCATGTGGCCTCCTTCCTACCTATTGGCAGTGTAGAGGTGACAAAGAGCTAGTGTTGGTGCTCTGTCACTTCTCTGACCAAGATGGTATTCTCTTCCTCACTGAAGCAACACTTCCTCTTCCTTTTCCCCTTTTCCTGTGATTTTGCTTGTCCATCCTGGCTTGTACTGGGCAGATTGTGGTCTATCTGGGGTCTCTCCTGTCCTGCATTTTCCATCTTGAGTCGTTGTGGCTTTTTTGGCATTCTTGTGGGATTTTTTTATGCTTTTGAAGCAAAAATGGTGCAAGCACGATTAGCGTCACAAACGTGCCACAAATCATGCTAATGCCACTTTTGCAGCATTAGCGTCATTTTTCTTTACGATGTGATGCAATGGTTAGTGTCATTTTTTACGCTAACTTTTCCTTAGCGCCATGGTGCGTCGTTTTATAAATACGGCACAGGGATGGCGCTAAGGAATTTTGTTCTGTGGGGTTAATTGTTTTGACGCACAATTGCGCTAGCACAGTTGTGCATAATTTTTTTTTTTTATTTGTCCCTTTGTTTCTTGAAGAAGCAATCTCAGTAGACAGCCCTTTCAATCAGCTTCAGATCAAAAGCTCAAACAGAGCTACCAGCTCCCTCTCTTTGCCAGCTCTCCTAAGATGCGGTAAAACATCGTTCCCTTTCTTTCCACTTCCCGTTACCTTCCACAGCCAGGTTTTTGGCGGTTAATCATGTAATTTGCCTCATTTATTAAGAATATAGTGCATCAAAAATATGGAACAGTAAAAATAATATGAAATAGTAGCTAAAAATGTTCATCATTGAAGTTGGAAAAGAAAATTACTACACTATTGGGCACAGTATACATAATAAATATTGTATTCGTTAAATTGTAAACAAATGAAAGTAGTGTCATAATTGTGTTAGAAAATATTCGTTGCATTGTATATCACAGTGGGAAGAGTGTGTATATGTCCCGACTACTTTATGAACAATAATGACTCGTTTATTCAATTCGAAAATACGTTGACATGTAAGAAATGTATTATGATGGGAAAAAGTCAAATTTAAATGCTCTTTTGTCATTTTTTAAAAGAAAGCATTTAAAGTTAAGTTTGCAGTTATCTACTGGTGCCCGCCATGAGAAAAGATGATCAATGAGGGAAGGGCTTGGCATTCCAGTGCAGTGACATGAGTTACTTTCTCGTTTATCAGAGGGTATCTCAAAGTACCTCCAGTTAATTCATTGCATTTAATAGGATTTCATGGAGTACACTATGATGTCTTGTGATTAATGAGTACAATCCCTTATCACATCTACACTTTCCAAATTGGTTTTGTGGTATAAAATGGACTGACTTAACAAGAGCACACACATGTCTGATACAATCATACACAGCTTCATTATGTCACCTAAGAACCGGAACTCAGGAGCTGCTACTGCTAAGATAAATAATGCCGGGTTTTCAGAAATCCAATTACTTTTATATCATAGAGTACTTAAAACATTGCCTGAACTTACATTTAGGATCACTATTTTTCTAGGGTGTCATCTAATCCGATACTGTGTGGTTTATACTTTTATCTTGCATTGTTTTTCTACAGAGTTGCATATTTTGCATACTTATTGTACCATGAAAACAGACACATGCTAACCAAAATAAAGAGGAATGAATCTTGATTTATAAAGCAATCCCTTACTTATTTATTGATTTTATGAACAGAATTCGACTACGATTAAATGTACAGGACTAATACACGTGCAGGCTCCATCTTTTAAACATTTGATAGTATAACATACTCCCTAAATCTTCCTTTTACATTCTACTTTCATTTATTAGTACTTTAGTCATTTTCACCAGAAACATTGGATAACACGTTTTGTTAGAAGAAATACGAAATGGTAGCATACATTGGGGGTGTTTAAGATTTACGAGAAGTAAAGATTGAGGCCCTCATTACGAGGCTGGCGGTCTTAAGACGGCCAACCTCGTGATGGTGGTTGGACTGGCGGTCCACGCAGTTGCAATTCACCAGGGCAGCGCTGCAAGCAGCGCTGGCTTGGGGATTACGAGTCCCTGTCCGCCAGCCTTTCCATGGTGGGAAACACTGTCCTGGAAAGGCTGGCAGAATGGGGATGTCAGGGACCCCTGGGGGCCCCTGCACTGCCCATGCACAACCCCATTGCGCATTTCACTACCCAAATCAAGGACAGTGAAATGCACGAACTGTGCTACTGCACCCGACCAACCTCAACATTGCTGCTGGCTCGATTACAAGCCGGCTTTAATGTTGTGGAGAGCTTTCCGCTGGGCCAGCAGGCGGAAACTCTGTTTTCATTCGCTGGCCCAGCCAAAAACTCCTAATAGGGCGGCAATCATACCGCTAGCACTGGTGGTATGATAGCGCCCGTGGCTTCGGCGGTCTTTGAAGAAGACCGCAGAAGTCGCAATGAGGGCCTCAATCTTTTGAAACCTAATTTGAAAGTCTATATTACTGTCAGCGCAAAGAGCTTGTAAATATCCCCCCATTGTTCTATCTGTCATTTAGTGAGGAATATCTCATTTTAGGCGGCCTTCAGCGGCAATCTCAATTTCTCTCTAATAGGCGTCTGGCAGTTTGTTAATTTTTGTTGATGTCCACCCAATTCCTCTGTATTTCTTCACACTTGGTTGAGGGCGATCTGTTGTATGCTCTTTATAATGACCAGAACTGTGTTTTGCAGCAGCCTTTGTTGACGATGTATCCATGTCTGTTTATTCACACTTAAGCAAACTATATTTAAGCTGGGGCAGGAATGTTGAATTTTTTGGTTTGTCCGTCTGTGGTGACTATCATTGTCCATGGATCAAATTAATGTTCAATTACTCCAATAGTGGCCATAGGGAAAATAATCTCTTCTTTTTCCCCCATGTGAGAAGCCCTAAGTGAAGTGGATTTTTTGCTCACTCTATATGAGAGGACCTTTTGTCTGACTGCCAGTCATGCTTCACAAAACTGCTGATGTCATAAAAAACAGACAATACTTGCCTCTGCATGTCTCAACCATTCCTAATGTGTGACCTAATACTGTGCAGTCTTAGCAACTCTAATGCTAGTTCAATGTTCAGTTTTGCAGGTTCCAGGATGAAGCGGTGCATGAAGGCCATCACATTGTCCTTGCCCAAGTCTTCTGCATTCCAGAGAATCATCCATTGTCACTCCTGTTTCTGTTTTCCAAAACAGCAGGTTGTGCCTGCATATGGAAATGGTCTTGTTCACAGTCCATCATCATCTCCATTTTCTGTTGTACTGCTGTAAGGCGTTCCTCCATTGACTGTAGCCTTGAATTAAATGTGGCTAGGTCCAGTATTATGGAAAGTACTTAAGATGCTGTATATGCGTATTCTCTTCAGTCAATGAGACTGATGTCCTTAACGCGAACAGTTCTTTCAAAACTGTTTAGGGAGCTGCATCATGTGGCATAGTGTATGGTTCATGTGCAGGGCTTGAGATTTCCTGCTATTGCTGGTTCTACAAATAGAAGTTGCTCGGCTGATTTCGACATAGGGATTAAGCACTAAGGGTGTGTGATAGACGCTTTTTAGGGGTGTGCAGATTATTCACAAATCATGTGTCAGTGTACCTCTGCCACATAGAGGATTCACAAGAGTGCTCTTGTGGCAAAGTAGTGAACAATGACCAAACAAACAAAGTGGTCCATGTTAGATGTGACAGTCTTAGTGTGATCTTCCTCTAACTTGTTGCCTGCCTTCCTCCCTATTTCTCATCTCATTTTTGCTGGTTTTAGGACTCTGGTGACCAGTGCTAAAGTGCTTTCTACCCTAAACATCGTAACATTGGCTCCTACCCAATTAGCATATTTAATTTACTTAGTAAAGTGCACTATATGTGTCTAGGACCTGTAATTTGAATGCTACTAGTGGACCTGCAGCACTGATTGTGCCACCCATATGAGTGGCCCCTTAACCATGTCTCAGGCTGCCTTTGCAATGCCTGTGTGTGCACGTTTACTGCCACCTCAACTTGGCATTAAAAACACCTTGCCAAGCCTTAAACTCTCCTTTTATTACACATTACATATGTCATCCCTAAGGTTGACCATATGTGACCCTATGTGACTCACAGGGCAAGGTGCAGTGTATTTAAAAAGCTAGAAATGTACTTTTAAGTTTCACGTGTCCCGCTAGTGAAAACTCCCAAAGTAATTTTTCACTAATGTGATGCCTGCTACCCTCAAAGGCCAGCATTGGGAATTTTACTCCTTTTGGATGCCTGATCCAAAAGGAGTAGCTACCTCATGTTTCATATCCTTGAAATGGTAATGATAAATCCTATGTACAGGTAAAATCGGATTTAACTTTACTATTTTAGAAATGCCACTTTTTAAAAAGTGGACATTTCTCTGCTCTTACTGTTCTGTGTGCCTTACAGCCTATCTCCAACTCACATCTGGATAAGTGACAGTTAAACTTTGTTCATTCCCCCCAGACAGTCTCAAATACAGGAAGGTTAGATGTGGCTGAATAACCATCTACACACAACTGCATTATGATGGCCCTCCCTGGGCTGGTAGAGAGCAAGGGGCCCACTTACATTTCAAATGGCCAGACCCCATACAAAGGACGTATTACCCCCCACAGAAAGTCTGGTATACAGGGTTGGGTTGAAAGGGCTAATTGTGCAGTTCACAATTGCTCTTTGAAGTCTCCCCCACTTCAAAGGCATCTGGAATTGAACCCATGTCAGAAGAACTGCTGTGCTCCACAAAGGACTCAGTTGGACTGCTTTTCTGCAAAGGACTGCTCTACCGCTTATTGCCCTGCTGTCTGCTGCTCTCTGATGCCACTAGAAGGATCATGCCTTCCCTCCCAGAGAGATCTCCAAGGACGTGTTGGCTTGCCTCCTGTTCTCTCTGAGGTCTCAGGGGCATAAAATACTCACTATCAGCCTAATCTTCTTCGCCCCTGGGAGAAACCTCCCTGTGAACATCAATGCTCTGCTTTGGGATAGCCAAGTTTGTGGTATTGTGAATGACTGCATTGGACTCAGCATGCTTAACTCAGACAAGTTCCTGCTAGCAGCCCCTCTTGCTCGTAACTGCCATGCTCACACCTCCAGGATTAGACTGATCAGCTGTCCTGAACTAGGTGACAAGTGAAGGCACCACCGACTAGGACATTCCAATTGCTGCAGCTGTATGAGGAACCCTTCTCAGCGTGCCTCACCCACATTAGCACCTGGTTGCCAAGCGATGCTAGGAAGCCAGCACCAATCCCCAGTTCCAGCTGAAGGATCCTGAGCATGGCACACGCTCCTTCCTGAGGGAGCCCATAAGACAATGGAGACCTGTGTCGAAGCTGTTGACTTCCTCACTTGGTCCACCCCACAAGGTACGCTGCTGGTGTGATGCTGGTGGGTCCTGACCTCAAACGGCTTAACCCTGCCCTGCTGCTGTGTACAGAGGTACTTTGTGGTTATTTGGGACTGGCCCGACTGGTCCAAACATTACATTTTTTTAAGCATTGCGTTTACCTTAATCCATTTAACAGTGATACATCATGATCTATTGATCGGTGTGTTATCGTTTTGGTCTCCTGCTATATAGATAACTAGTTTTTATTCTTCATTCCTGGTGTGAAGTCTGTCAGTGGTGTTACTGTATGAGTTATTGCACAAATACTTTACACTTTGCCTTCTAAGTTGCCTTCTAAGTTAAGCCTGCCTGCTCTGTGCCAGGCTATAAGAGGGTGGGCACAGTATACTTTAGCTTGTGTTGTGACTTACCCTGACTAAGTTGTGCTCCCTACTTGGACAGGATGCTTATCTCTGCCAACTAGAGACCCAGTTGCTAACAGTCCTTATTTCACCGATGTTAGAAATGGGGTTTCTAGGTGGCAGAAGTATACACCTTTATCCAAATAGGGACCACAATTCTAGTCAGGGTAAGTCTCACACAATCCAAATTATCCTGTGCCCATCCTCTTGTAGCTTAGCACCGAGCAGTCAGGCATAACTTAGAAGGCAGTGTGTAAAGTATTTGTGTAATAAATCATACAGTACCACAGTGAGAACACCACAAAAATACACCACACAGGTTTAGAAAAAGATAGGATATTTTTCTGGTTAAACTAAGGTCAAAGTGATAAAGATTCGATAAGAATAAGTTGAGATATCACTTTTGGAAGATTAAAAAGAGTTTTAAATCTTAGAAATCAACAGTTGTCTCTTGTTTGCACAAAGTACCTGGTTTGCCTCAAAAATAACATGAACGAGACCGCAGTGGAGGAGATGCATGGAAAAATAGGGTGTGAGTCAGAATTTACAGCTCAGCACAGACAATGTGTGGTTTCTTTCCACGCTGCAAGCGGCTTTGCATCGGTTTCCAGTGCGCAGTCTTGGTTCCTCACTGCGATGCGAGGATCTTTTTGATTTCCAGGGACGATGCGTAGAAATCCTGGGCATGCAGGATGAGGTGACGGGCATTGAGTCAATCCAGTATGACAATGCATTGAATTTTCTGTCGCACGGCAGACGCTGCATCAATTTTTCACTTGGGAAGTCAGGCTGCATCATTCCGGTTTGGCTGTGCGTCGATCCGGTAGGGCTGTGTGTCAAATTTCCGGCTGCAAGGCAGGCGCTGCATCTATTCTTCACTCAGGAGTCAGGCTGCGTTGTTCTGATCCAGCTGTGCAGCGACTTTCTCGTCGCAAGGCGGGCTTTACATCATTTCCGCCAGGCTGTGCATTGATTTTCAGCGCACAAGAAATTCCTTGATGAAATGAAGTCTTTTTTGCCCTGAGACTTCAAAAAACAGGAGACAAGCTCAATCCAAGCCCTTGGAGAGCACTTCTCAGCAAAGTAAGAGGGAAACAGGGCAGCAGGGCATCAGTCCTTCTCAGCAGTCCAGATAAGTTCTTTGGGCAGCCAGGCAGTTCCTCTTGACAGGTTGCAGGTTTAAGTCCAGAAGTTTCTGACTTGTGGGGTGAAAGACCCAGTTAATATACCCAAAAATGTCTTAGAAGTGGGGAAGACTTCAAATAGTGGTTTTGAAGTGCACAAGTCCTCCTTTCAGTACAGTTCTGTCTGTCAGGGTCCCAATAGGGGGTTTGGCAGTCCATTGTGTGAGAGCAGACCACTAGCCTTTGAAATGTAAGTGTCAGGCCCTCCACCCTTCCAGCCCAGGAAGACCCATTCAGTATGCAAATGAGTGCAGGTGTGACTGAGTGTCCTGTGTTTCTGGTTGTCTGGGTGGAATGCACAAGGGAGCTGTCAGCCAGCCCAGCCCAGACGGTAAAGAGAAATGCTCACTTTCTAAAAGTGCCATTTCTAAAATAGTAATTAAAATCCAACTTCACCAATATGCAGGATTTTCTATTACCATTCTGACCATGCTAAATATGATGTGGTTACCCCTTTCTGATCAGAATCTACCACTCAAACAGTACATGAGTGCAGCCCTAATACTATCCTATGAAAGGAGCAGGCCTCACAGTAGTGGAAAACAAATTTATTTAGTTTTCCCCTACCAGGGTAGATAAAACACACATGTACGGTTCTGCCTTTTATCCACATAGCACCCTGCCCTATGGGTTACCTAGGGCCTACCTTAGGGGTGAAGTGGCAAGGGAAGCTGTACACACAGGCCTTGCAGTGGCAGGCCAGAGACATGGTTGAGGGCCTACTTATGTACTTATGTAGGTGGCACAATCAGTGATGTAGGCCCACTAGTAGTATTTAATTTACAAGCCCTAAGCACATGTAGTGCACTTTACTAGGGACCTACAAGCAAATTAAATATTCCAATTGGGTATGAGCCAATGTTACCAAGTTTTGGGGAGAGAGCACCTGCACTTTGGAACTGGTTAGCAGTGGTAAAGTGTCCAGAGTACTAGAGCCAACAAAAATGAGGTCAGAAGAAGAAGAGGAGGAAGGCAAAAGGTTTGAGGGTGACCCTGCAGAGAGGCCATTTCCAACAACCAACAACTCCTGTTTTATTGGTCAATAGCCCTTTTCTTCTGAGCAAAGTTAATCAGACCCCTCTAACTATGGACTAACTTCCTTTCTAGATGGTGGGATCAGACGCATACACCTATATTCTATTATGGGAGCTAGAAGAAAGGGCTGGAAAAAAACAGACAAATATCAAACATGGTTGAAACCTAAATGTGCTACAATTGACAATGCTCTGTCATTGGCCCAAATGTCACATAAGTTTTATTTTCTGTAGAAAAACGGCTTTTCTTACATGATCATCCTAATTTTGTGGGCTGATGCGGCAGTTTTTTGACTCTGTGTACTGGCACTCTGCTAACCACACCCTGGTGCATGTGCTCTCACACCTAAAACAATCCAAAATTCACTAGAATGTTTAGCTTAAGGTGTTCAGTTCTTCTGGCAGGATGACCATTCGGGCATTGCCCAGGAACTTAACTTCAAAGAGGTCAGTCCTGTCATGGGCAGATGTAGCAAAGACCTGGGCCTGCCCTTTCTTTTGCCTCACTAGCCAGCCAGGTATCAATCTCAATGGGAGAGGAGCTGGCCCTAGAACCAGTTTTGAGTGTCCAAAGAGTAAGGGTTACACATTTTCTTGGCCACACCTCTGGGGTGGACATAGGAGCTCTTTGTAGGAGAAGAAATGTTCTGGAATGTTGGGTGTAGGTATAGAGGTGTATTGGAGGACTGTTTGCAGTAGAGCACACAGTTACTGCTGTAAACTTGGATATGCTTATACCTGGGATCTTTTCCTTTCTCTGTTGGTTAGGAAGGGGCCACTCACCTGCATAAATATGGCACCCCTGGGCTCCCCCTTCTGAACACTACTGCCCTGCTAAAGACAGAAGAAGGACTGCACCCATTTTTGAGAATTGTATTGAAACCTGAAAAGCTGGCCCTGCTCCCACTTGGACTCCAATGGTCAGTTAGCTGTCCTTCTGTTAGGCTACAGGTATACAAAAGCTGCAAGAAGCCACCTTTCCTGGAAGAACCCAGTTCACCATTTTCAAATCGACCTGACCCAGAACCAACTGGTGACTTCTGTTGGAATGAGTCCTGACTTCCAAGTGCTGTTCTTGATATCCTGAAACCTTTGGCTGGTGTCAAAGTGTACTGCTCCTACCTTAACCTATGAACCTGGGGCCAGATGTACAACCATTTCATTTTGCAAATCTCTAATTGTGATTCATTGTGAATTGCAATTTGAAAATCACAAAATGAAATATGCAAATGTGTCTCAGACACATTTAGTGATTCCCTATTGGGTCACAAATGACCTACCTCATTAATATTTGTAAGGTAGGTGACAATTTGTGACCCAATTGGGAATGACCGCACTCATAGGGATGGTGGCCTGCTGGGCTCAACAGACCACCATGTCTTTTCAATAAAGCATTTTTTTAAATGCAGCCCATTTTCTATAAAGGAAAACATGATGTAACTCAAAAAGAAAAATGAAAAGTTGACCATGGGAACACTGCCTGCTTTGAAAAATATTTTTGCATGCATTCACATATAGGAAGGGGTTCCATGGAGACTCTTTCCCATTTATGAATGGGTTAACACCAATTTGAAATTGGGTTTGCGTCAAATATCCTGCCACACGGTCTCAGCAAAACCGTGCTATGTGGGTTGCAACGTTATCAGCCTCCGCTAGTGGGTGTTGCACGTCGTTTCTCCAGCTACGTACGTCGATCTTGCAGCCGCTATGTAAGTGAAGTGTTGATTTCTGCCACAAAGCTGACCGCGCGTAGTTTCTCAGCCACGTCTCGGAATGTGCGTCGATATTTCCACCGCACAGCGGTCTGTGTGTGGATTTTCAATCTTGGTCTGCCAGCTTCACCAGTCAAGGCCCCAGCAACTGGATAGGGCACCACTTGGCCAAAAGGCCGCCCGCCCGCCCAGCGGGAAAGCACCAGCAATGAGGAAGCCGGCTCCGAATGGAGCCGGCGGAGTTGCTGGTGTGCGACGGGTGCAGTTGCACCCGTCACGATTTTCAGTGTCTGCCTCGCAGACACTGAAAATCAATGTGGGGCCCTGTTAGGGGGCACCTGCAGTGCCCATGCCAGTGCAGTGCCCATGCCAGTGGCATGGGCACTGCAGTGCCTCCCAGGGGCCCCATGACACCCGTTCCCGCCAGCCAGGTTCTGGCGGTGAAAACCGCCAGAACCAGACTGGCTGGAAGGGGGTCGGAATCCCCATGGCGGCGCTGCTTGCAGCGGCGCCGTGAAGGATTCCCTGGGGCAGCGGGAAGCCGGCGGGAAACCGCCGGCTTCCCTTTTCTGACCGCGGCTTTACCGCCGCGGTCAGAATGCCCCCGGAAGCACCGCCAGCCTGTTGGCGGTGCTTCCTCCGTCACCTACCCTGGCGGTCTATGACCGCCAGGGTAGGAATGACCCCCACAATCTCAAAACCAACTTTACAAAAAGATGTATTTTTAAATTGTGAGCCCAGAGACCCCAAACTCCACATGTCTATCTGCTCCCAAAGGGAATCTACGCTTTAATCATTTTTAAAGGCAGCCCCCATGTTAACCTATGAGAGATATAGGCCTTGCAACAGTGAAAAACGATTTTGACAGTATTTCACTGTCAGGAGATCTAAAACACATTACTATATGTCCTACCTTAAACATACACTGTACCCTGCCCATGGGGCTACCTAGGCCCTACCTTAGGGGTGTCTTACATGTAAGAAAAGGGAAGGTGTAGGCTTGGCAAGTGGGTACACCTGCCAAGTTGAATTAGCAGTTTAAAATTGCACACAGACACTGCAGTAGCAGGTCTGAGCCATGTTTACAGGGCTACTATTGTGGGTGGCAAAACCAGTGCTGCAGGCCCACCAGTAGCATTTGATTTACAGGCCCTGGGCACCTCTAGTGCAAAGTACTAGGGTCTTACCAGTACATCAAATATGCCAATCATGGAAATCCAATTACACATACATTTTACATAGGAGCACTTGCACTTTAGCACTGGATAGGCAATGGTAAGGTGCCCATAGCAACAAAAACAGTAAACACAGAGTCCAGCACACATCAACAACCTGGGAAACAGAGGCAAAAAGTTAGGGGAGACCACACCAAGGATGCCAAGTCTAACACCCAAGATTTGTTTAGTGTGTGGTAGAGAGAGTTACCTGACTGCAACCCATTGGAGGCCCAGTTCTGTTACTGCAACCGCCTGGCCAATGTTCACTTGTCCAAAGTCCCCTCTTTGTCAACTCGCAAATGAAGTTTACTCACCTGGGGGGATAACATTTGTCAAGTGTGTGTAGTAGAGAGAATGGCATGACTGTAACACCCAGCAGGCCCTGATTTAGGATCTCCAACCACCAGTACAGTGTCCACTTCTCCAAAGACCCCTGTTTGTAATCTCCCAAATGAAGTTTACTCATGTCAGGAAATAACATTTGTTTAGTGTGTGTAGTAGAGAGAGAGAGAGACCTGACTGCAACTCCCAGCAGGCCCTGTTTCTGTTACTCCAACTACAAGCCTGATGTTCACAATATTCCTGTTTGTTAACTTTCAAATTAAGTTTACTCACCTGGGAGGAAACAATTTGTCAAGTGTTGGGAAGTAGAGCGAGTGGCATGACTGTAAAGCCCAATAAACCCTGTTTCTCTAACTCCAACCACCAGCCCAGTCTGCACTTGTCCCAATACCCTTGTGTGGCAACTCTCAATTTAAGTGTACTCACCTGGGAGGATGACATTCCTATAGTGCATGTAGTACAGGCACACACATTCTCACAACTACAGTTCATTGTATAGCCACAGTCATGACATCACATGACATAGTTACAATCATGAGAAGTAGCTGTGGATGAAATATTCTTGCAAGTCAGCTCCTTCCTCTTCAGCACTTTCATCCTCACTTGGCATTGCAGGATTCCTACCCCTTGGCACTGCAAGCATCCCCACTCTGGGATGTATGATATATTCTTCCACAGGACGATGTTGTGGAGCATGCAGTCTGTTACAGTGATCTGACACACATTACCGGGTGAGTAGAAGACGGCTCCACCAGTCCTATCCAGACAGCATAATGTGGCCTTCAGTAGCCCAAAAGCCTGCTCCACTGGCCGCAGTGTTCTTCCAGGGGCCTCATTGTAGTGGACTTCCCCTGGCGTAGTTGGATTCCTTGGTGGTGGCAATAACTAAGGACGATTTGGATGTGCTGAGTCTCCTGTTAAGGAATGGGAAATAAATCCAACAATGAATCACTGACTTCATGAATGTAGCACCTGACATTGCTCACACACAATCAGGACAGCCATGATTTACCAACCAGCCAAGCCCTCTCTGGTTGCAGTTGTGACATCCGCTGGGGTATGGTGCTGTTCTGCATTATGAAGGAATCATGGGCTCATCCACGATACCGGGCGCACACATTTGAGATGGAGAGATCTGACAAATAGACAAATTGCACGTTGATAAAATGGAAGTTCTTGCTATTGTTCAGTGGCTTGAGGTGGCACCAAGTCAATATGTGTGCCATCAATGGCCCCTGCCACATGTGGGAGGCGGTCAAAACCATAGAAGTCAGCCTTCACATTGGCTAAATCCTCACTCGGGGAGAATGAAATAGCTGTTAATGTGTTTCAACATTGCTGAGAGGAAATCCTTCATCACCAGACTGAACATAGATTGAGACATACCAGCAGATAAGGCCACTGCATTTTGGAAGGACCCTGTGAACAGGAAGTGCAATGCTGACATGACTTGTACAGTGGGTGGAATCCAGGTTGGATTACTGTTAACTGGCATCAGATCTGGATCCAATTGACGGCATAAGTCCACTAATGTTTGCATTTTCAGACGGTACAACTGTGATGTTGCATTCTTCCATTGTGTGAAGTTCTGAAAGTGGATGGTAGACAGGAGGTAGTTGCATCCTCTCCCAGGGTACCTATGCATGATAAGACCTGATTTGTAAGATTACTCAGTGTGTCCACAGCAACATTCATGATGCATTTCAACAATATCATGTAACAAAGCATTTCTAACTGGATTTATATGACACACTTTACACATCCTATCTGGCATCTACAACATGGTTGTCCACACATGTGTCCCCAACATGGAAATGTGTGATACCCAATTATATGGTAGACCATTGCCCCTCAAAATTTTACTGTATTTTCGGACCGCCAAAAACTAGTTGGTGGTGGTGGCACATGCATTGCCGTCATATGTCATCTGTGCCCAGCAACACACTAAAATGTGGTTGTGTAGTAGGACCTACATAACAAAACACAAAGAAGATGTTTGTGATGATCCCATACATATAATCTATGTGCAATGCAGTTTACATAGCAATATACAGGATTATCACCCCAAAAAATGGTAGATCCCTGACCTACTTCACTGGACAATAGGAACTGCCCACGACCAGCCATGACCGCCGGTGGAGGTCGTCCACATGGTAGGAGGTTCCAACCGAAGTGTACACAAATGTAGGCTAATGTTGTTGCCTGTGATGCTCACGATCCAATGGCTGTGTCCATCGGCGATGCTGCTGCTTACGTGCTGGACGCGACTGCTAAGTTGTGCAGTTTCCCTCACTTGACTCCTGACAATACTGCCAGGTAAACCTAGACTACCTGAGCTGTTGTGTGCTGCTTCTGGGAACATTCATGTCACGTCCAGCAGGTGATTAGGCCCCTGCCTTCTCTCCATAGGAGCTGGAGAGGCTTGTAAATGAGGTCCTTCCTCTGTATGGACAGCTCTATGGATCATCAGAGGAGCAGGTCGGTATCACATATGCACAATTGACTCTGTTCAACACAATCCTTTCCATCCTCACAAGCTACAATGTGCCCCCATGTTCCAGTTGAACTTCTTGTGTGCATGTTGTTGCAGTCTTTGTGGCATAAAAGTGATGGACATGGTGCAGGTGTTGGTGAACAGTACTATATATTGTGTTCATTAACATTGTGTTGTGTGGTGTGTTTTTGGGGTCCTAGATCCTCCTAGTTTTAATTACACATAATTAGGCACGGAGAATTCATGGACATCCATTGACATTCATTTCTTTATGATGGTTGCAAATGTTAGACAACATGTATATGTATGACAGTATGAGTTGTGTATGCGTCTTGCCTGAGTCATTTGAGGATATTGTAAGCAATGTGGATAGTGCCACAGAACTTTCAACCCACATCTGGCATTGCAATACTGTTGTTTGGAAGCCATAGCATAACTCACTCTGCCCTTCAGGTTGCCATGCAAAACACAAGCCCCATTGTTGATGGGCACATGGGTGGGCATTATGACCTCGGCGGTCTTTTTAAAAGACCGCTGAGGGACCGCCGTGCGGAAGACCGTCAGTGGTGGCGGTTTGCCGCTCGGCGCATTATCACTGTTGGCAGCTCTCCGTCCTTTTTCGTATGGAGAGCCGCCAACAGCCATACTGGCGGTCGGCGGGGAAGCGGAGGTTGTCTGGAAAAGGACGGAGGGCTGCCAGCAGTCATAATATGCCGAGCGGAAAACCGCCACCACTGGCGGTCTTCAGCACGGCGGTCCCTCAGCGGTCTTGTCAAAAGACTGCCGAGGTCGAAATGACCCCACATGTCTTTGTAAGGGGTGCTAGACATCAGTGGTGATTTCCCTGGGATTTGCTGATACTTTGTATTGTGGATTTTAGACACATATCTCCCAGACATTTTGCAAATTTTGACTTGAGTGTACATTTCCATTCCAAATATGTAGCATATCTGAGCAACATTAGTATAACCTCCATGACTCCTTTAGAACAAATTTCCCATGGTGAAGTGTGCATTGTTGATATGTTTCCAGTGTAACATGAGTATTTCCATGTAATCTTCTCCAGGCTACTGTACTGTTGTCAGCAACATGGCAGATTTTAGGGGCATCATTTCTTATTGTTGTGTTATTGTGTATGTGACAAAAAGGTGTCTGCATGACCTTATGTAGTATCTTTAGGAATGAAGTTGGCATTGGCCTACTATTGTATGACAACAGGTAACTGAGGTATGCTTCATGATGCAAAGCATTGAGGGTGATGTGGTCTCCTACTTGTTCAATGGTTACTGTGATAGGACAACTTCAGACATACAATTGTACTGTCTGAGATCCTGATTTTCCTGACAGTTCAGATGGCATGCATGCATATGGTGTGGTACATGTAAGAGGCACTTAAATGTATTTTTTTGCTAGGGCCTACTTGACCTGATGGTAATTTTCGCTAATAACAGCTGTTGTTCAAGTGTGTTCAGGAACATGTGGTGACCCTTTTTCTCTTTGTATTTTCAGCATCAGTCTAGGCAAGCAAAAGAGGCAGGGCAAACCAAGTGGGAAATCATCTGGCCATGGTACCTCAGTAATGAGACCACTGACACAGTGGGACCCAGTGGTCCGGAGGGTGAGGGGAGTGCCAAGGAGGAGACCAGATCTAAATCCTCATCATCGGATTCTCCTCCAGTGGCAGAGTCATCAGGACCAACTCCTGAACCATCTGTATGTCACTTCCAGTTCTATCGCCACCCTCCCTGTTGCTCACCATCCAGTTACCATGTCCACTCATTCATGAAGGTGGGTGTCTCCTTTGATGCAGGCATCACTGTTCCAGCCCCTGTTACCCCTGCTGCCCAGAGTGAGGAGGATATTGTCTTCCTGAGGAGCATCTCTGTAGGTCAGACTGCCATTGTGAATGCCATCCAGGAGCTGGCCAGCCAACATCAGCAGATCAATGCTTTCATGGAAGGCATTTATAGTGCAATGTCTGGTCTACATAGATCTTTTCAGGCTTTGGCCTCCTCACTGATGGCAGCCAGTCAACCCCCACATTCCACCCCACTCCACTTCCCTCTTCCCAATCCAAATGCCCTATTCCCCTACCTATCCCAAGCACACAAACACATCCGCATACACCCACCTTAACACACACAAGCAGCACACTTTGACACAAACACCACAAAGCACTCCGGCACGCAGGTACAAAGCATACACCCACAAACAGGACATCAGCCACCACTTAACCAGCCACCCTCACTGCCTCCCACACAACATCAGGCATACTCACAGACACCACCACAACAGCCAGTGACACATGCACCACTCCCACCATTCCCACAGACACCAGCACAGCACACACTGACACAGCAACCACATCCAGCATACCCACAGACACCACCCCACCAGGCACACACACATCCATCGCCTCCACTTTGCAGCTCACCAACATGCAAACACCCACACTTACCCATGTAACAGACAGGACCAAAAACATATACACCCACACATCAGTCAACCACTCCCTTAACCTCTAAATCTCCAACCCCTATTGCAAACTATCCCTGTGTTCCTAAGGCGAGTTTTTGTTTTGAGCTTGCCCTTTCCCCTGCTTCCTCCACCCCTCCTCCCAAACCCAAGAGGCCCCCACCAACATTCAACCTATCCCTTCCACAGCCAAGTCCTCCCCTGTCACACCTGCCTCCCTGCAAGCACCCTTAACCCTCCCAAGAAGAAGTCCACCCCTCCAAAGAAAAAGACCCCCTCCCAAACTAAAACCCAAACCCACCCATCCCAAATCTGACCTCACACCACCCAAAGATGGTCCCTGAGGTGCCTGCCTGCCCACTTGATGCCCCTTGCCATGGAGGTTTCCTTGCAGTAACTGGAGTCAAGTGTGAGCACAACCATTTGCATGGATTAGACTGGCCAATGGCCTTTGTTCTGAGGATTTTCTAGTTAATAAACCCAAGTAGCTGTTTTTGGGTACTCATTTGTCCCCTAATTCTACCTTTTTGTTATTCCTGACTAACTTGTTTGGTATGCCAACAGTAGTGTGTTTCAGCCTGATTGCTGATCAATTTTCTGTGGTTGGCAATATCTGGCTTTGTGGAAAGTGTTGGTGTCACCCAGGAGAAGGATAGATGTGCAGTGTATGGATATGTGTTCTGTTTGGTATGATAAGTATTTCATCTTGTGTTGTCCAATGTTAGCATGTATGGTGTTAGACTTGTCGCCCTCATATGGATTGTACATTTGTCTCATGTGTGGAAGCTAGAGTTTTGTTTCTCCATACATTGTGTTCAAATGAGCTAACTTCCTTTCCATTTGACTATGCATGTGTCCATTTTGATGTGAGTACCTGGCAGCTACTTCATCTAGATGTATGGACCAGTGGTTCCCAACCTGTGGTCCGGGGACCCCTGGGGGTCCGCAAAGCCTTCTCAGGGGGTGCGCGAGAGCCTAGAATATTTTTAATTTTTAACAAATATTGAGAAATTAGGTCCCCAGCTTCCAGTAATGACTCAGGTGGGGGTCCCCGGATTCCAATGATGATTTTGTGGGGGTCCCTGGGTTCCATTATTGTTAAAGTGGGGGTCCACAGAAATCAAAAGGTTGGGAAGCACTAGCCTATGCTGTTGCAGTTGTATGTGCTTTCTTGACTTGCACATTGACTTTCTGTAGATGGGAACGTCACTAAGCTCTATTATTGTTTGTCACAAAGATAGCTGAAGGGCCAGTTCCTATGCAAATGTTATTTTAGTGCCATGTGCAAAGTGTAATGTGTCCCAGTGCAGCATCCTTCTCTGAATGCTCCTGCTGCCCCATCCCTATTGTGCAGGAATTGTTTACATAGTGAGCTTTGTATATGTGTCTCTCAAACTATTGTGCATCCCATTGTCCTTCCATTGCGATGTGTGGGTCCATTGTAGGGCTGTTTCATGGGAGGGGTGTTTGTGTTCTATGACACATCCATACATGTGTGTTCAGTGTAATGACAGTCCATGGCATATGTGCAATGTGAGGGTGTCAGTTGTATTGGTAGATGTGATGTTGCTGTGTTTTTGTTGTTGTGTGACACAATGTTGTGTACGCTTCACTGTCTCTGTGTCTGAGATGGGCAGCCGTATGTTTTTGTGTAGTGTTGCGGTGCAGTGTCAGTGACCTGCACTAAGGAGGCCATTTAATGGCTGTGAATGACTCAAACTATGTACACGTTAACACGTGTACATGGTGTCCATAGCACAAGCCCCATATAATGTGGGTGACGGCGCAACGATCTGTTGATTAGCTTAATGACACAGGTAGGTGTGTGTACTTACTATCGTTTGCATCCACAGCAGCGTGGATTTTGTGCCCCTTCGATGAGCAGCAGCAGCAGGACGTGTGTGATGGGATCCATGGCTGCACAGGACAGGTGAGTTGCTCCCTTTATATTCTCCGTTTCCATCTGCTAGGATGTGGTGGTTGGAATGCCATGGTCACATTGGCAGTGTGCAACATCATAATGAGTCCCTCAGAAACACAGGCTCTGCTGGCCTTTTTGTCCTGCCTCATCACTTCAGCAGAGTGTGCTGCCTGGCAGTGCCAGCAGGACCATAGTTGTCTTTGTTCTAGCATCATAATACAGTGGTCCAACCGGGAAGCGGATGGCAGTTGGACCACCGCTGCCACGGCAATGCATGGACCACCAAACTCATTATTAGGCCTTCAATCTTTTTTTTGGTGTAAATTAAACTCAAAATGTTATATAGTTCACTGGTGTAATATTAAATGTAAAATTAAAAGTCATAGAAGTTAAACTCCCTCCAGCACACTTTTTTGCACAACCTAATTTTTCAACCAAGCTTTTAGATTGATACTGACCATCAAAATATCAACTGACAAAATATACCAATGAACCCCAGCAAGAGGCTAAACGCCACTACCTCTTAGATATAATGATGTTTCAGATTTTCTTTAAAACAGACCTTTTTATCAAAATTCTAAAGTGTGTCTCAGGAGTATGACTTTTAATGATGTGAAAGTGTTGAGCAAACTGTTATGAAAATGATTCATACTCATTCAGTCCAAAGTGTGTTGAACACATACATAAGTATTGTCCAATAAGACTAGGTTTCCAGTATACTTAAATAAAAATCTGAAATGTGTACCCCCGAGCCTTGGAGAATAAAAATGAAATATGTGTTCCTCGTTGGCCACATATAGATTGGCTAAATCATACTAATGCACACCCCAGCTTTAATAACTGATTATAGATTACGTTTGGAGATAAATATTTTCCTTCATCCGAGGATGTACAGACCCCGGTTATAGTATGCAATAACTGAATCTCTTTCAACAGCACTACAATAATACACCATTATAAAAGCTCCTACCACAATAGTCCTCAATCCACCAAGCCAAATCTCTGAAAAATAAATCAGTAAAACATGCATCTAGCTGCGGTTCAAACTTCATGTTCTGGTTAATCTTTATGGATTGGGACACAATGTTATCCAACGTCACTTCTCAAGAGCAGAGGTTGAACTCAGCCAGGTGCAGACATTTTTCTCTCTCTCTACCCAAGCCTGCAAGTCAGCTGAGATGGGTTTTGCACACACCTTAGTGTTGGGCGAAGTAAAGATATCATCTGAATAGTGATAGGATGTACATGGTAACATTTTATAGATGAAAGAGAGAGCTTTACCTTTGCTTGATTATGTAAAATGCCTTGTTTTCAACCAAGTTATAGAAGAGATTACATTCTGGGTCTACTATGAGGAGTCCTTTTTTAATACAGTTATGGGAATTCTATTGGGGTCTGGTGTCCTCAACAATTACAGCTCTTTTAACCTTTCAAATTCAACTAAGTTTTTGTTTAGGGATCCTAACAGTATCAGTGCCTCTTTATCAACAAACAGACGTGTTCCACCACCATTTTCCAGGACTTTAGCTTTGGGTGACGCCAAGCTATCATCTGAATAATGATAGGATCTGCATGCTAACATTTTATAGACAACAGATAGAGTTTTACCTTTACATGAATCTGCTAAATGTCTCTTCCCCAAGCAAGTCATAGAATAGATTAGAATTTTTGCCTACTGTGAGGAATCCTTTTTAGGTTGAGCGTTAGCGTTAGACCTGCTGTATACTTTTAGTATAATTATACTGTGGTACAAAGCTATTTGATTTGTTAGTTGCAGTGTCCTTCAAAAATCCTTGCTTGCTAGTGGTTAGTTCTGCCTCTTTGTCCTGCCTTTTTCTCTTTGGGAGCAACACAAAGTACTGTATAATTATGCTATGTCCTGCTTATCTCTTCTGTAAGGGACTTTTTTTCCTAGCATTTGCAGGTTTGTCTGCCACTGTGGGTGTGTGTTCAGTCCTTCCTCCCCAACAGCTCCCTCTGTAAACATAAACCAACAGCACTGGGGGGCTTTTTCAGGGCCTGCTTGCTCTTGCTCTCTTCCTCTTGTTATTTTCAGTCTGTATGGCAAGAAAAGTCCAGTCGGTAATTTATAATGCTAAGAGCTCTAACTTGAGCAAACAAGAGCCCATTGCATTCCAAATGCTTGTGTCTATAATGGTTTCATGTGAACATGCAGTGGCCATGAGGAGTTTTCTTAAGCGCAGTAATAAAGATGCCTGTCTTCAATCCACAGGGCTTTAATGTAAGTGTAGTATTTCAAAGCTGACAGATCAGCTTGCCATAACGGAAAGCAACCAAGCCTGCTTCCCACTGAGGTCTGTTTAATCTACAGGGCTACATAATCATACAGTGAAGTGGTGCAGTAGTATTTCTTGTTTATTTTTACAAGGGTTACGTGTGAGAGATATACATTCATGTGGTTGTAGTTTGTGGTGATTTATTGCTGTGGGAACGGAGAGTCATCACCTTCATTGTTCAGTCATGGGGCTGCAAAAGAAGCCCCCGCCCCTTACCCCGGTTATATCAATAAGCAGCTACTGGCTGCGTTCACTCTCGGACTCTGCATACATTTCCTGTGCATCTCTCCTTTTTAATGCAACTGGTCTTGCATTTGCTCGAGTTAGAGCTATTAGCGTTGTAAACTCCTAACCTGACTTGTCTTGCCACCCAAATGAAAAGAAAAAAAAAAAACAGTGCGATCGCACTAAGTAAAATGCAGTGCAATCGTGCTGAAATTGAAAAAGGAAAAACCGAGCACAATCACATTTTACATACCGTTTTTTCTTTTTTCATTTGTGTGGTTTGGAGTTTACAACGCTAATTGCTCTAACTCATTTAATGCACTTTGAGCGCTGTATCAGCCCAAACGAAAGTGGAAAAGTCACATGTTTTCCGATTGACAACGCAGAAACGTGAAAGTTATGTAACCATATAAGTATTATAAAATCCACGTGTTACAATGAGTGGAGGGATGTCTGAAAGAAAAGACCTGTTAATGAGCAATCTCATTTAGACCGCCAACCTGACAAAGCAGGTTTGAAGGAGATGATGATTCACCACCACCCCTCCGTCTTAACAAAAACACATTTGAACCCTAGAGCTCAGAAGACATTCTTTTCTCTAATGACATCTGCACCGTGCAGCTCATTAGGAGATTTGCATTAGATTGCAGCTTTGTGGGTTTTGTAAGTCTGCTAACCATGACTCAGGTAGTTTTGTAGTCAAATGGTTGAAAAAAAGAAGAGGAAACAAGCATTTTCAATGCAACGGGTCTCGCATTTGCTCGAGCTCGAGCTATTAACGTTGCAAACTCCTAACTGGACTTTTCTTGCCACACAAATGAAAAGAAAAAAATCGCAGCTCGATCGCTCTAGGGTTTACATAGCGCGATCGAGCTGCATTTTTTGTTTTTTCATTTGTGTGGCAAGAAAAGTCAGGTTAGGAGTTTACAAAGCTAATAGCTCTAACTCAAGCAAATGCGAGACCAGTTGCATTGAAAATGCTTGATTTAATACTGTCATGGGATGCTATTGAGGCCCGGTGTCATCAGTGATTTTGGCTCTCTTATAACCTTTCAAATTCCATTAAGACTTTTTTAGAGATCCTAAACATATCAGTGCCTCTTTATCAAAAAACAGAAATTGAGTACCATCTCCATTATCTTGGACCCAACATTAGATACTTTCTGCCAAACTTTCAGCAAGTATTTAATTTTATAATGTTATATATAAATGCCCATTTTTAGAAAGGTAACCGTGCTTGGCTTCTTAAACACACTGTCTGAAAACCTATTGTAACCCTTTTTCTCTTCACTGCGATGGTGGTGTGAGATGGGATCTCCCACAGGGAAATATTAGTGTGAGAGGTTTGTGGTTTTCATGGGGATATAATTAAGCCTGTATGGCCAGAAAACTCTCTTGTCCACAATACCTCATCTAGAGAGGAAAATATATTGTCTGTGCTTCATTTCTATATCTAGCCTTGTCTATTTCTGTTACTCCATGTGGTCTACGAGACAGGACTGCATACTTGGCTTTGTAATGCCACATAAGCAGCTAAGGTGCATATTTATGAGTGGGGTTGTGTCTCCCTGTATTCTGCGGTACACATAGAAAGAGAAAATGCCTCAAAGGATAGTTTTTGTGCATGATGGTGTTACTTCTGCACAAAACCAATCCTCCTAACAAGTCAGGCACCCTTGCACCACTGCGCAAGGGTGCCTGCATTGGTGCTAGGAGGAAAAAACAGCACCAGCACAGGGACAATGGCAGGAATGTGCCATACTCTTTGACATATAGTCCACCCCTGCTCTTTCCCTCTCACACAGCACAGCAAGGTGACTTGCTGTGCTGCATCACTCCTAGAAGAGTGATAGGATTTGAAGTACTTATTTTTTCATACCACCTGTTTTCTGTATTTATTGTCTACTTGTCGGTTCATGCTTGCTGACCAGGATTGTAGGGAAAGGAAAAATAAAATGATAATAATGCCACCTTATTATCATTTTATTTTTCCTGACGAAGGGATAGGTCCAGAGGGGTGCTATGTGCACCACACAGTATGTGTGTCTGTTTGGCCGGCCGCGTTGGACCGGTCAAACAGATATGCGCACTTTGTATGTTCTCTACCCTGCTGAATTGCACAGCCGAGAGGAGGGCATGCCCAGGATCCCACTCCAAGTCTGAGCGGCAAAGAAAGCCACTTAGACCAATCACAATGCTGCTGTCATGCTGGTGACAGAACCATTGTGATTGGCCAGGAGCATGTGTGCAGCCGGGAACAGAAGGAGGATGACAACAGAGGGGAGACGAATGCGTCTTCCCCAAAGGAAAGTGTTTTATGTTTATTCATTTATTTTTTCCACTCCTCCCACCATCCCGTCCCACCACCACTATTGAGTGGCAGCCTCCACTGTTCCTGACCAAGTTAAGAGAAAATCTCTTAGAGGTTGGATGTTCTATGACCTCAATGGAGTGACGTGTGGTGCAACAATTGGCACCGAAGGCAGGCTCTTTCATTTTTTTAAGCTTTACAAGATTTGTATTATTCAAAGATTGGCAGTTTAAAAACATGCACAAAATTCTGAGCTTGATCAATTTGCAACAGTGCACAGTACCAGTGGCGAATACTCTATGTAAAAATTACAAAATATTTCCCGATTTAGAGTTTGATGAGTGGGTACTCCTTCACAAATGTGACAAACATATTAACTTCCTTATTGCAATTGCCATAGGACATAATTCACTTATAACAATGAGGACAGGATAACCTCCATATTTGTTATGGATTAACCTTTCCACCAAACTCTAAATCAGGCACTAAGGGCCTAATTACATTCTGGGCGGTGCAACTGCCAGACCACTATTACGGCAATGGGGAGGTGGCCGCCAAGCCAGCGACTTACATACCACTGTATTATGACTTCCCCTCTGGGCTGGCCAGCACGGACAGTGCGGAGGCATTGGCCTCGGCTATCCCTGAGATCTGAGGCCAATGCCGACGCACTGTCATTGCTGCCAGCACACTGGAATGTGCACTGTCTGCAATAGCTGATAAGGGGGTCCTTGCACTGTCCACAACATGCTAAGGGGCAGTGCAGGGGCCCACTTGTGGCATCCTTCCTGCCCTCCATCAGCCTTTTCATGGCAGTGACCCTGCCATGAAGGGGCTAGCAGAAAGGCAAGCCATGATCAACATGGCAGTGCCGACATTGGCACCGCCGTGCTTGACCACGACTTGCACTGCCTCCAACCCATCGGGATCTATGATCCCAGTGGTTGCGGCAGTCTCCTGACAGTCTGACCACCAGCATAGTAATCTGGTGGTCGGCCCACCACCGAAAGTACGGCAGTCTTAGACCACTGTGCCCGTAATTAGGCCCAATGTCTATTTTCACTCAATGCTGTTAGGACATTTGCATCACTGAACATTTTAGTGTTTTGCTATATAGCGAATTTATCCCTTCATGCATGATGTTATCAATGACATTTTTACTTCCTAATCTAACTCTCCCTTAGAGAGACATCAATACAGACTGTATAAATGGATCAAGTTCTCAAATTTCCAACAAATCTCAGAACAAAAGGACATGTATTATTGTTTCTGCTTTCATTATCACCTTCGTGTGCCCTGGGGAAGCTGAAGGACTCGGCACAGAGAACAGAAACAGTGGGAATAAATAGTATGACTTTTTATAAATGTTAGTATGCACAATTTATTCAGAAAGGAAGATAGATAGTTTCTGCTAGATCCTTGCTCCTCTTCATGTAGCAAAGCTCATGGAGCAAGGCTTTTATTACAAAATACAAAGTCAATAGAGCAAAAGGGCCAGCTTCTACATATCGTATATGGTTATGGATTCAGGCCTCATTTAAATTAAAATTAACTAAACACACACATCTGCTCGCTGTGCATGTTTCAGCAAATATTTTTCACATCAGTAAGAGTTTCTTCGTGAGTGTACCAGGAATCCGGGTTCAGATCTAAATAGGAGTTTTCACACGAATTGGGATTTGTACAGCACGCTACACATATATTTCGCCAGGTGAAACTCAGCTATCAAAGAGATAAAAAGGTGTACCGCAGTACAATTCCTCACAACAGGATTTATGATTCATGATAGTACTAGTATTCCATTTTGAAAAAGAAATGTACCTAACATTAAAAAAAAACACTGAATTATTTGTACACCCACCAACAAAACCACAGACTTGCACACACACAGAACAACACACACGTGCATGCACACAAACACATACAAACACAACACACACTGTGCAACAAAATCTTTGCTCGAGCTCACTGTAAGATTGATCAAACTCTACTGCTGACAAGGCTCAAAAGTAAACCGCGGACCACCAGAATAGCTTTAGGCTATAATGGCTCTTTCCGCCTCAGACATTGCCAGTTAGTTTAAATTGGGTCCACAGCATCTAATTTCACGAAGTTTCTTATGGTTTTTGCTCGCTCATCTTTATTGCTCAACCAATATAAATGTCCCCCTTCTCGCATCATAGGACAACAGGGTACACTTTCAAATATATGCCAATGACACCCTTAAGCAAAGTGAATTGGATACATTCCAGGAAAGCTAAAATAAAATTACAATTTGCCTTATCCACGCTTACCAGTAGATGCAAGAAAATGTCCTTTGTCTGAATGAAGCAAAGGCTTGCGTTTGGAAGAATTCAGAAGTCCAATCCCATTTAGTGGACATAGATTCTAGAAACAAACACCATCTACAACCTCAAATGTAAAAAAATCTCCCAGTTCTGCTTGACATGTATTCCTTATCCCAAATTAATGAATTGGTCAAGCGGTTATATTCCAGCGGTCTGTTTCTTGCTATCATTTTTCTGAAAACTCTCCTCACTCCATTTAATCCATTATGTGGAACTGACAAGAACTTTGGTAATGTCATGAGAGAACTACTGTAATGTATTACACAGTAAAATTAAATGACTGCAAAATTAGGAAGATAGATTGTGCCTCAATTTCTGGGAGTAGCCATGAAAAGTAAGCACTAGAAACGTTTCATTGGCTGTTGGTGACAGAGGAAGTTTAGAGTTATTTATGTGGGACATAAAGCTTATTGGAAATAATCACTTGAGCTCATCAGAAGTTTGCTTCAATCACCTTTCACCAGGAAGCTCTCATCGGCTGCATCACATTTACTTAGACAAAAACTTTGGCCTATATTTGAACTTGGTTTGTGCTGAATTAATTCAACGCAAACCTAACTCCATATTTATACTTTGGCGCTAGACACGTCTAGCGCCAAAGCAATGGAGTTTACATCGTTTTCTGGAGGGGAAAACCTACCTTGCGTCAATGAGATGCAATGTAGGTGTTCCCGTCCAGAAAAGGACAAAATGGTCTTTGTGCCATATTTATTCCTGTGCAGAAATCCAGCACGGGAGGATGGGGGCCTTAAATAATGGCTCTAAGCTTGTTTAGGACCATTATTTAACACCTGGGTCTCGTCATGCATAAGGGGACCTGTAGGCAGATTTCCATGGTCGGAGACCATGGAAATTGCCCACAGGTGCCCTTCCCTGTCCCCAGGGACACCCACACCCACCCCTAATCACACCAGGAGGTCACCTAAGGATGGGGGACACATCCAAGGTAAGTCGGTGAGTATTTTTGTTTTTTTGTGTTGCTGAACACCGCTCGAGGGCCCTGACATAGGGCCCCCCTCACAGCGCTGGCCCCAATGGGCCTTGTCCCTGGGCATGGCCATTGGGGTGGTGGGCATGGCTCCTGTCTTCACTAAGACAGGAGCCATGTCCATGGGGCTTGTGCGCCAAAAAATGGTGCTACACTGCCTAGAGGAATTGTTTTGCCTCTAAACAGTGTAGCGCCATAATTTGGCGCACAAGCCCCAGTTCCCCCTACACTTCCCCGGCCCTGTAACAGGCCATTAGCGCCGGCTGGTGCCATTCCATAAATATGGGGCCGGACGGCCGGCGCTATACTTTGTGATGAAAACCTGCGCTAACGCAGGTTTGCGTCAAAAAGTATAAATCTACCCCTTTTGTGAGTCAAAAATGCAGAGACAGATCTGCAGAAGGTCAAGTCTGAAAGATATCGAAATCATTGAAACTTTTTTTAGGGCAGGACCAAAATTACTTTGATCCTGAAAAGCCCTAAAAAATGGTCTTAATCAGACTGGCTTGTATATTTTACACTTTTAAAAGTTAATGTGGCTTTAAAATAAAAATATCTGAAAATACAATATATTAAAAAAATATTAGAATAAAACATATTTTTCCATTTAAATAAATGAAAAATTAAGTCACACGAAAGTGTTAAAATCTTTTGTGTTCAGCCCTTCAGCGTTATTACTAATTTATAGAAACTGAATAGAGGCCAGCCTATTCAATAACCAGAAGCTCTTGGAAAAATGCGATATGCCATTTCAGCGCAGGTACAACATGATCGTTTGACACGCTACTCACACAGAAACATTACAGCAATCTTGATGTATTTTCTGGAAAACTTTCCCATTATATTGTCATAAAGGAATCAAGCTGCCTTCTGTTTCAAAGCGCTGTACATTTTGTAATCACCTTTAAATGTCTCGGTACATTTGTCGTTCTCTTTATTTTAAGCATAATTAGACTAAAGCTCGTCAAAGCTAGTTTAATTATGAGGAGGATTATGCAGCATAATTATATAAGGGATTAGATATGAGTCATTCAATAAAATGTGCCAAATGAACAGTTCTGGCCAGTGACAAAATGAAACATGTTATATTTCTAAGGATAGGCACTTTATCAAAACACTTAAGATATTGGAGTTGCAATTTCTACCCTTTCTTTTCACTGATGAAATATAAAAAGCCAATTCTTTTGTGAACTGCCCGCACGACGCTGGCTTGTATTTGAATAATTTCCTGTGGACTTAATTGTTGGCCACACTCATCTTTTCTTCAGCAACTATAAACAGAAAATGTATTTGAGCAATACAGAACGTTTCTGAATTTTTTTAAGTTATGTCGGCGAATGTGACAAACATTTCCGATATGAATGAAGCGAGCTACACATTTTTCCTGCTGCTGTGCGGGTGTATGGTCTTAATGCTTTTCCTAGAAAACAAACTAGAGAAGGTGAGGCTTTTTTTTTATTACATCGCTTTTAGCGGTTATAGCTACAGTGTTAACATTAAAAAGAGACTGCCACATATATTTGCTAAAAATATTCAGGGGCATATTTATACTCTGTTTGCGCCGGATTTGCGTCGTTTTTTTTAACACAAATCCGACGCAAAGCTAACTCCATATTTATACTTTGAAGCTAGACCCGTCTAGCGTCAATTTTTTTGGAGTTTGCGTAATTTTTTAGCGTGGACATCTACCTTGCGTTAATGAGATGCAGGGTAGGCGTTTCCATGCTAAAAATGACTCTAAGGCATTTGCGCCTTATTTAAACTCCAGTGCAAAAGTGACGCACGGGAGGGGGCTGGCCTTTGAAAAATGACGCGCAGCCGCATTTGTGTCATTTTTTAATGCCTGGTCAGGGCAGGCGTTAAGGGATCTGTGGGCTTGGCAGGAGCCCAGAGGGGCCCTCCCATGCCCCCAGGGACCCCCCCTGCCACCCTCGCCCACCCCTGGAGGACACCCATGGATGTGGGGACCCATCTCAGGTAAGTAGAGGTAAGTATTTTTTTTATATTTTTTAAGTGGCATATGGGGGCCTAACTTGGGCCCCCCTACATGCCACTGTGCCCAATGGCCATGCCCAGGGGACAGAAGTCCCCTGGGCATGGCCATTGGGCAGTGGGGCATGACTTCTGTCTTTGCTAAGACAGGAGTCATTTCCATGGTCGTTGTGCGTCATAAAATGACGCGAGTCAGGTTAGCGTCAAAATTTTTGACGCTAACCTGACTTGCATCATTTTTTGATGTACAACCCCCATTATTCCCTAAGCCAGCGCTGCCCGGTTCGCGTTGTTTTTTTTTACGCTCACCAGGCAGCAGCGCCGGCTAGCGTCATTCCATAAATATGACGCCCGGCTGGCGCATTGGAATGGGGATAGCCCGCGTTAAATTTTTTGACGCAAAACTGCGTTAGCACAGTTTTGCGTCAAAAAGTATAAATATGGCCCTCAAAGTTCCATAAAATACAAATTGCCATTACCGTTTAGAAAATAAATTGTCCAATCAAGATATCTGTTTTTTTTTCTTAATCGTCATTTAACAATAGAATAAGGAAAGGTTAAAAGGTGGCATACCCATATCTATTTAGAATATTGTAACATGTATCACCATAGCGCTTAATAAAACTGAGCCAAGCCCCATCGAGCATTCTAGCGTTATGTTTTGTTTTGGGAGGGACTCTCTGCCACAACCTCGTGCAATAAGAAACTCAAATTATGCATCCATGAAAGGTTTCCTATTTGCCTTTCACTGTGTGAAGTCTTCTGTCTTACTTAATACATGTGTGTGATTTCTCAAAGACAGCATTGCAGGTTCTATGGCTCCAAAGCGGCGCCTACTTTAGCCCAGAACTGAACATATGTTAAGGGTTAGCTATTGTCCTACTATCAAGTAATTTGTACTTAACCCGAAAAATAACCATTTTACGGAAAAGGTGCAAAATAAACGGAACAATGATCTTTGATGAATTTGAAGTCTGTAGAGCACCACTTAATATTCTTGCAGATTTTAGACCAAGTCGGATTTGATATATTATCCATTTCCGCCTCCTACTTGGGTTTTATAGCATGTGGATCAGTAAAGTCTTTAATTGTTGTATGCAAAATAACTTTTGTTTTATTGCCAGGACTATATCCAAAGGTTTTTTAATCTTATTTTGTTGTTATGTTTTATTTTACATATTTCCCAGTGTGAGAAAGTCATCCTTTTACCATGTTCACCCCAATTTTTCTGACTGATACTGGTGGTAACTGACACTAAGGCCCAGATTTATACTTGCTTTGCACCGAATTTGCGTCATTTGTTTATGCAAATTCTGTGCAAACCTAACTCCAAATTTAAACTTTGGTGCCAGACCGTCTAGCGCCAAAGTTACGGAGTTAAAGTAAATTTTTGCTTGCGGGAAACTACCTTGTGTCAATGAGATGGAAAGTAGGCGTTCCTGGGCAAAAATGACGATATGGCCTTAGTGCCATATTTATCCCCCTGTGCTAAAAACAAGCCTGGGGGGAATGACAGACTCCTGTAAGTCCCTAGTATATAATAGGGCAAGGGAAATTCAAACTGCCTATAAGTTCTTATTATATAATAGGGCAGGGAAGTTTAGAAGCCCAGTAGATTTTCTGGTCTGGAGTGTGCACTGCTGTGTTGCCTGCTGTCATTTTAAAGGCAGCCCTGACTTGCAGACTATCTTGAAAGAATAAAGGGGCATATTTATACTCCGTCTGCGCCGAATGTGTGTCAAAAATTTTCGCCCCATATTTAAACTTTGGCGCCCGAGCCCGCGGATGTCAAAATCCCGCCATGTGCGTCATTTTCTGGATGCGGGAAACCACCTTGCGTTAATTATAAATCGAAGGTAGGCGTTCCCATCCCAAAAATTACTTAAGCGGCCGTGTGTCGTATTTATGCTTCCGGGCAAAAATGCTGCACGGCTGGGAGGCGGAGTCGGAAAATGACTCACAGCCCGATTTGCATAAAAAATTAACGCCTGGGTCAGGGCAGGCGTTAAAATGGGTCAAACACACCTGTATTTAATCAGAACACACAGAAGCAACAGCAGAGCAGCAAAAGGGAGACATGGAGGTGCTTCTCATCCAGCGTGCACGCAGACACAGAGCTCAGCAACAACAATAGCAGCTACCACAACACCAGCAGGGACCCCAAAGGCAGCACAGAAGGCAGGAGAGGATATTCTGCACCAGAACAACCCTTCTTGGCCTCAGGGAACATGACATCATCCAGAGGTACAGGTTGAACTGGCAGGCCATTCAGCAGCTGCTGCGCAATATAGAGCCAACAGAAACCAAGCTTCTAGCTGTACTTCACATGTTGGCAAGTGGCTCCTTTCACAGCACTGGCACCCTGGTTGCCGGAATATCACAGCCTTCATTCTCTGCCTTCTTGCCCAAAGTACTGGATGCTATCATTGGACTCACACCAACCACATCTGCTTCCCAAACACACTGCAGAAGCAGCAGGAGACAAAACAGGGGTTTTACCTCATTAATGGATTCCCACACGTCCTTGGTGCCATCGACTGCACACATGTACGCCTTGTGCCACCTGCTGTAATACCTCTACTGCAACAGGAAGCACACACCCTCCATAAATGTGCAAGCCATTGTGGATCACCAAGGATTGTTCACCAACATCGTGGCAAAGTATCCTGGAAGAGTCCATGACTCATTCATCTTCCGTCACTCTACCATCAATCAACAATTCCAGGATGGACGATATGGCAATGGACTACTTGTTGGTAAGTACAGAAATCTACTCATATACACTCTGCACAGCCACCCTCTAGGACACACAACACATACACCACGACAGCAACATGTGGACAGGAATACACTGAGGTCGTGACATCGCTAGCCATGTTTGATAGGTCTGCAGTAAACATGTCACACATCTGAAATGAGTGTACAGTTAAATGTTAAGACGTCAATGATCACAACGTATAGAGAGGTTTGGCTAATTGTCACCTTGCAAAATGTAAGCGTCTCACTGATGTTTAAATTAATCCATTGCATAAGTCTAAAGGTATGGGATGTCCAGGGTACATAGATGCCAACGTGTTACCACCACTGTCAATTTGAATCTGTGTATGGAACTATCATCTCACCCCAAGTGAAGACACAGGGACACCTGTATCACAAGTCACAATGCTAGGGAGTGCACGCTGTACTGCAAATACCCAAACATACTGCTGACAACCGGTCAGCAGGCAAACACTCGTTCAGCCAAGGAAACAACACAATGCAGATTGTACATCCTAAAAGCCTAGGAAGGAACACAATAACACAAAAGAGTCACAGAAAACACAAGACAACTACTGCCATGCAAGGTGATAACAATGGGGTAAGCTACATCAACATGATCCTATTCATTTTCTTTTTCAGCTGATCAGGGGTATGGGATCCAGCCATGGATTATGACACCATTTGGCAACCCAAGCACTGCAGCAGAGCATGAGGCACATAGGAGGACAAGCACCATAGTGGAGAGGACCTTCAGCATCCTCAAGTCGAGATCAGGTGCCTCAACATCACTGGTGCAGCCTCCTATATTCACCAGAAATGGTCTGTAAGATCATTTTAACATGTGCCATCCTGCACAACATTTGCATATGAAGGAACATTCCCCTCTTAGAACCAGAGCCACAAATGCCTGAAGAGGAGGATGCTGGCCTGCAACATGAGGGGGAACAACAAAACACAGCTGCTGGATTGCGTAGGCGCCAACATATTGTGAACAATTTATTTGAAAACAACTCACCATCACCACTGTATTAACTAATGTAAATAGACACTGATAATAATCACCACATCATGGTCTGGCTAATCATTTTTGCTCACCTTTATCTCTAACTATCAGAATAACAGTGTAGCCTCATGGAGCATTGCTGATATACCGATTAGGACAAAGAAATTTCCAAAGCAATTGTGATGCGTATTATACAACAGTCACATACACACACACTGGAAATAACATATAACCTTTACATTTCACCTTTGAAGGGCAATAGCAGAGGACCACAACTATTTTACACATACATGTTGGCAACATGGTTCATCTCAGCATATGGCACACAACTAAGACACCATCAGTCTATAAGTGAAAATAAATGCCTCATACATGAGTCAATGTATGTGGTATTGCATTGGTAACAGGACTGTATGTCCAGACCTTTGACAGCAGTAAGTCGTACAGCACCTATCTTTGCAAGGACTATCTGTGACTAGAGTTCCATAGAAGCAGAACATAGACAGCACAAGTGCCACACCTATGACAAGCATTGCACACATGACATGCCATGTACACGTCAGCCCATTTCCTATCTCCTGACACACCCATGCTCCTGGTCTCAACCCACCTGTCTGAAGAGGTCCCTGGAATGGTAATATGTGTACCCCGATATTCCCTCCTCTACAAACACAGACTAACATTAGTATTCCAGTGTGATACACCCTTTCCTATGGTATGCCATTGTCATAGTACATCTGACTGCATGGACGTCAGGTCAATTAATACACTGGCTTGAAGTTTCTAAGCCCTGTTATCACCTGTAGATTGCTTCCCTTGTGAAAGGTACTGTTGGCCATTTGAACTGGAATCTCACCTACAGGACTTGTGACAAACTGCTGCAGCACACACCTGTGATCACCTCCACGCACACCGCCAATTTGAACATGCACTGCCCCTGCAGTTGCTTGGAACACCATAGACGTTGCCATTTTGTCACATACACTGTTATGCATTGCTAATAATTAAGCCATGTAACACAGCCCTTGGGTTTATGTGTCACCTTCCAAAACACAGGACCAACATAGTTTCCCATGTCAACTGTCTTGTTCTTCCTCCGACCAGTCTTAGTCAGACCACTGAGTATGTACCTTGTGAAAGTGCTGGATCGTGATTGACCCTGCATCCTGTCAGCCAGAGTGATACCTGTCTGTGCGTCACCCTAAAGGTTCCTTGTGGCTACATATGTACCACACTTGCTTTACCAAACCTCACATTCCTCAGGGGGTATTTTGTCAGGTGCTTCCTTGATGCATACCCAAATACATTGTATAGCATCATCTGCTTTTTAATTGTACCATATTTGTAAAATTGTCTTGGAATACCAAAATCATGGCCTATCCCCTGTCTGAGTCTCATGTATGCATGAACGACAAAGTGTGACAGTGTACCAGGGCCGTATGCAGGAATTGGGCATCGTGCCTCCAGCAGAACCAGCTACCTCTGATAATATGCATGAAAAGTCCACACATATTAGGACCCTGACAGTTCACACACTGAATCACATTGTTCACAACATATTGATGGGCTGTGCGTGCTGAATAGCTGCAAGATTAATCAACACAGAGGCTATGATTGTTCCCTGATGCAGTGGGAACTTTACAGGCCAACCTGTGTACAAAAGTTGTTATGACACCTGCCGGAACATGACTCCTGAGATATCATCTCACTCAGCACACCAAGGTTGCCCTGTTGACAGTCTCATAAAACGTCTGCAGTGACAGGGTGGGACCATCCCCAGGTAGGTTCTCATGTCCTCATCGACTTTACTTCCATTGATCTCAGAAGAATACTCAGTAGATACAGGAATAGCCGCCACTGACTCATGATGAGATCTGGACGTAACTGTGACAACATATACCCCTAACAATATTCAGGATCAACATTGGACCACACACATGAACCAGACACCTCTATGCAACTGATCACTGGAAATATGTGGCCACGTGCTGCCTCGTCTGCTGGTCCACCACTGCCACAGGAGAGTTGTGGCTCAGTCATATGACCACAACTGTGGCGTGATATTACAGTTGTGGGTCACCTTTGGCTGTCTGTGCCAATAACATGGTACCCACTTAGTCTGTACATGTGCCTGACTCATGGTGGGTTCACCAACAAGTGCCTAGGAAGCAGTTTCCAAATATCCAGGACATGGGATGGGCAACGTTTGGACCATTGACATGAACAAGCATCTGCCATCTATCGGGTGCATGCTTTGTCATTTGTGGAATCTACGTCACCCAAAATCTTGGAAGTGCACTCAACATATGTTGCTACATGTATGACTAACACATGGCAACTCTCATTTCCACACTGACTTGCATCTAAGGTTTGGACACATTGACTTTACATTCATAAAAGCATATTTTCACTAATGCATCTTGTGATGCACACACACTGGATCAACAACTACTTTAGTAGCCAATGCACACACTTTGAGCCATAGGCATCGAGGTATTGAACTTATTTGCATCACCTTGCTATACTCTCCTGACGCCAAACATGCCCAATTTGTGCAATACATATATGTAGGCCACACATATGGCCATCTAGTGCGTCAGCCAAGAGTGATAATCCTGTTAAGGACGTAGCGGATCATGGTCCGCAGCTGTATGATGTCTCAGATGTGACCATACACTGTCAAGACCAAAGTGGGTGCAATCAGCCTATCTCAGTTGTGTCACAAATGTAACAGTACATTAAAATGGCAAAATGACCCAAACCCAGTTAATGCCCTGACATTTTGATGCACACGCGTAAAAAAATTATTCACAAGCGTTAAAAAATGATGCTTATGTCCGAAAAATGACACATTATGCCCTGAAAATTGGGTAGGTGTTAGACTATTTCCAAATATATGGATGCGGCCTCATTTTTACTCCTGTGCGTCAAAACAAATGACGCACATACTGTATGCGTCAATTTTTTTTTACGCATAACAATAAAAACGGCAGCCATTTTATGCAGGAAGTGATGTAATAGGATATCCTGTTTACAGATTATGTACAGTGGGTGTACTTTCACTTTCACTTTACAGTCTGTGATTCTTCTAGACTGTGTGGCTGTGTTCTGAGTTTTGTCCATTCAAATTGTGCTTTTGCCTCCTGTGTGGTCCATTACTTGTTAGTTTGTGAATTAAATATTGTTTTTGTATTCTGTCTGAGTGTTAATTGTGTACTATTGTCCAGAATTGTATTGTCTTTGTTGTTTGTGGGAGTCTGTTGTGGGTAGTGATAGTTTGGGGATAGTTGGGCTCTTTTAGTAGTTTAGTTTACTTTTTTCTCATTCTACTTTCCCCCTATTCTCCTTTGTTCTTCTTTATCCCCTATTTCCCCTTTTTCTGTGCTAAGATGTTGGGTAGGCCACGTCTTGGCAAGATGGGTGAGGAGGAGCTTGGGGGGTTCATATGTCTGGTGTGCCATTTCATCCCCCTTATGATAGAGGCAGGTGGGCGGGTGATACAAGGGTATCACACCAAGGCACGGAGAATCCGGTGGGGAAAGGTTCTGCATCACTTGCAAAGTGAGCCAGAGGAATGACTACCAGCTGAAGCACCGCTAGGATGACCTCATCTCCAGGGAGCAAGATCTGCTGGACCACCTGGGAATTGTGATTGGTGGCCCTGTTGGTGAGTACAAATCATGTAAATGTGCACGATTAAAAGCTCTGTAGTGACATCAGATCATTTGTACAATATCTACCGGCTTTGTTGTTGAGTGTGTGGAATGCTTTGGAAACATACAGGGTCATTGATGTACTATGTTAAGGACCACAATTGCTAGCTGTCAGGAAGCAAGTGCTCTGCAAACTTACTGAATACTTTTTCTTAATGTAAGTTGGTGCCGCCTTTGTGTCAGACAGCAACACAAATCAGGAGCCAATTATGTATACATAGGTCACATTTGCCAGTGAGGTATAGACTTTCCAAAACATTACCGACCTTTGTTGACGCAACAGCTAGACTGACTTTAGAAACACTACATGATGCAGAAAATGAGTGCATGCTTCACATCAATTGTTGATAGCAATGTGGCCCACACATATGTCTCATGTGTGTCTGGATTTGGAGACATAGGGAAAAAGTGCAAGGTGCCCTCAGCTAACATCTTACACTGGTATTTGCTCTTTGTTGCTGTTTGTTGTTCCACCTTTCGTTTAGGGATGGCATACATTTGTCATGGCCACAATGGCTGGTTGACTGGTAATGCACTCCTCAAGGAAACTGGCTTTGGATGTCTCTCTTGGATACACATGATGAGACAAATACACTCTGTTATTATGTCTGCCCACTAATGAAGGAGCATGTTTTCCACCACATGATAGTTAGGGCCACTGCATGTGTGCAGATATGTGAGTAAATTTCACTGGAGACCCATGGTATGTAAAAGTTAGCCGTGCTATATCGGATGTAGTATCATCATGTCTGAGTGGATTTACTTACTTATGTAATATTACACATAGTATTTGTCTTTGGAGTTGTTGGTCAGTGCACAGATCTTGAGCACATTTCTCCCTTCCATGCCTTACAGGTGGACCCGCACCCTACACTGTGGGTGAGGTGGCTTCATTTAAGGACCACGACAACTCCAGTAAGTGTTGATATGTCTGTTATGCGTTGTGTTTGCTGGTGATGTGTGATGGACTCCTGTGTGTTGAACAAATAGCAAGATGTGATGCGCTGGTCCATCATTTGTCTTGTTCGATGAGTGGGATTTCATTTTCTCGCCATTTTCGAGTTGGCCAATCCTCATCCTATTGTCTTATTTAGGGATTCTAGGTCAGTCCTTTAGGCCCCGCAATGTGAATGGGGATGAGTCATGTGGATAACACTTGTATCAACAAGAGTCGCACTGGACCTAATCTGTGATTTAGACAGCCTCTCAGACCCACAATCTGAAAAAAATGGGGCTGCAAAATTCTTACCCACAGACTTCTGCTTCCCTATTCAATATTGTACCGATTAAACTGTCGGTTGAACTTCCTAGCAGCATGTAGCTGCACATGTAGTGCTACGAGTATGTGGCACTTGAGTGCAATGGCCTGGGCGTGCGTGCAAATCATGGCCAGAGGTGTCCTTGCATCTCTGTGTTAGTTATAAGTCATGGCTTACTGGAAGTATATGATGTGGACAAAGGTCTGCATTGCCAGACATGTGTGGCACTGGGATTGTTCAAGGGTTTGCTGTCTCCTATTTGTAGATACACCTTACCTGTGGTGTGTGTGTTGAGCTAAACACATGTCCAGCTTTCATAAGCTTCCTGGGTGTCCATGTTGTTTGAAAATGTAAGTTGTTTCTCCAACCCCCCACCCTCAAACACAGGCATGGGTTTGTGAATAGTGTACCTAGGACTGATGATACAAGTTTGTTACACAGACATGTAAATCAGTGAATCTTTGGTCTGAACCTAGTATACACAATCAGATGTAGCACATGAGTACTATACTAGCAAGTCCATTTACAACGTGCAGATCATGTGGCCCTAGATTTCCATCCCGTACACTGACATTTGTAGTCCTGGCATTGGCGAAGGGTGTGCAGCATGATTGTTAGCTGACAACTGGCAGAACTCTGATGGCAAAATCATGCCAGTTGTTGCCCATCTTGTAGGGTTTGGATGTGCTATGTGTTATACGACCATTGTAGGTTGGCCTGCCATGTACTTCCTCAGGGACATTCAATTATCTGTATGATGATATGAGCTGTTACAAGTACAGTAGATGTACTGTCTGATTTACTTCTTGTGCCATTTCACACAATGCAGTTCCTTGTTTTCATTTGTCTTCACAGCTGCTAATATGACACCCATCCAGGTGCGTGAATTCCAGAAGTGGGCAATGCGGTACCAACATAGACTGCAGGTAGAGTCGGGGTACAGAAGGATGGCCCAAAGATACAGGACTGAACGGGCCTCCAGAGCCTGGATGGCATTCCCACAGGGTGGCCCTTCTTTGCCCACCACAACCACCACCACTACCACCCAGGTGGTGCCAGAAACAGCTGTGACCGTTGTGCCAACAACATCGGGAAGTGCTCCAGACCCTAGCACTGGACCACCTTCAGGGCAGCCCACAGGCATTGACCATACACAGCCCCACACTTCCACCGCTGGCACCCAGACCACCCCAGTTGCAACAATTGACTGTGCTGCTTTTGTTGACATGCAGCGCAAAATAGACTGTGTCCTCAGGAATATGAGTCGCCTGCGGCAGGATGTTTGCCATATCAACTGGTGGGTGCGGTCCATTAAGCAGACCCTCAGGAGGGCCAACCTCTAGACTTTTTTGAGGGACATGATTCCCTTCCCTCCCTCCTCTTTCCTTATTCTTATACTTTGTGGTTTAGGGGGCTTAGTGTTAGGTTAGTATAGGCTGTTAGTTTAGTTAGTGTTAGTGTGTGGGGGGTCCTGAGTATTTCAATTTTTCTTTTTGAGTGTGTTGGGCTATGTTGGGGTTCTTGTGTGTTTTGTGTGTAAAAATTAAAAAAATATATATTTTAAAAATTACAAAAAAAATTATATTTGTTTAGTATAGGATAGTATGTGTTTAGGTTAGTATATGTTGTCATTGATGTGTCCCTTCTGTTATTACCATTTAATAAATATCTAGTGAACCCTTTACAGTATGTGTGAAATGCTTGTAGATCAGGGCATTGGCATAAGTGTACATGAATTCTGTTGTATTACATTTGTGTCCTATGCTGCGGACAAATCCCAACTGAGCTGTAACATTGGCAGCTACCCCAGAGCTACCTTGCAAAGATTAGACCATTCATTGCAACCACCAATCACAGTTACTATGGATCCCAACATGTTTTTTTCATTAAGTATGTTTTCAATGTCACATACAGTGCTTCCAGATTTATGATTGGGGACACTGTGTTATGTCTGACTGCAGTGTGATGTTCAAGGAAACCCTTATTAGCTGAGTGGTAGTAGGAACTCTTGTAGTATTGTGTTCATGACTCACATAGATCATTTGTGACAATGTTCAGCATGATTACTTATTTGGATGTAAACTCGGACACCTTCATTCATGCAGTTTATTGACTGTTTGCCTAGATTTGTGGGCAATGTTATATATGTTTGTATTGCATGGTGCCAACATTTTGCTGCCACTATTTAATGGCTTAGATATCCCTTGAGGAAGCATTATTCTGTCTAACACAGCATTATGTTGTTTGGTTTCTATTTTCATCAGATATTACCCGCAGGAAGGGAAGAGTATGGTGCAATCCATGTCACTGTGCATAGTAGCAGACTACTTTATTTCAGGACAGTTGTATTGACAAGCTATGTAATTTTACAGGAGGCAAATTTCAGTGATCTACTGCACGGTTGATGTGTCACATTACACAGAGACAAAGTGGTTGTGCAAGTGCTATTTATTGAAAAGTGATGTAGTGCTATATGTACATTGTCCATGATTGTGAGTCCATTATAGTGACATCTTCCATTGTGATCCTACACAAGTGTTAAAGGAAAATGCATTTGTCATGCTGGGGTGATGTGTCAGACAGTGCAGAGGGACAGGATTTGCCAATGAGTAAGAGAGAGACAAGCACTGGGGAGGCTGTCAAGATATACAGTGGTTTGCAGAACAGTCATTGAGTACAATTGTTGCAAGACTGGCATGTTACAAAGCGCTGGACCTTGGTAATAGGTGGCCGTGTGGCAGGGACTGGTGCTTCCGGGTACTTTTACGTGTGAATGTGTTCTGTTCCAAGTCTTCTTCTTCTGATGTGGGTCTTAAGGGCAGTCCTGCTGCAAGCAGGATCTGCTGGTTCTTGAGAATAGCATCCACATCACAATGGTAGGCAGCCAGGTCGGCCCTGAGGGGTTCAATGCTGCATTCGTGTACGCGTTGACAGGATTGCTGTTGTAGGTGTTGGGTCAACTGTTTTACAGCTGTGCTGATTTCCTTCAGCCTTTTGCACAAATACACCCCCTCTAGGCTGGCTGCCATAGTTTGCATCCCCACACGCACCACCTTGGCCTACTCCCGCTGTACTCCGACTACAGTTCTCTCAAAGCTGGTGCCTCTGTCATCTGTCAATAAGCTGGTGCCTCAGCTGTATTGGAGCTGGCAGGTCTTACAATTGGGGTTCTGGGTTGGTCCTCTGTGAGGGCTGCTTGTTCTGTGCTCCTCCTTGTAACAGAAGGTGGGGTCTGGAGGGTTCCAAGGACATCTTGGAGGGTCTGGTGGCTGATGTTTATCAGCTCATCATCCATGTCATCAGGGTAGTCCTGGACAGGCATATCCACAAGAGATCCATCGTCCTCTGCAATGAAATAGGGTATAATTAGTGTGTCTGTGTTGTGGCATTGGTAATGTGACATGCCTGCCTTGTGATGATTTCACAGTGTGATCTTGTTTCCTGTTCATTGGTCCAGTCTTTCAGATGGGCATTCTCCCAGGCCTATGACCCACCTTCATGTCACATGTATTGTCGTAAGTTATTAGACTTATTGGCATCATCTCCTCTAGTGTTGTCCTAGGCCAAATAGTGCATTGCCACCTTCTTGTCCTACTCAACCCTCCGTCTACATCCTATCTCATGGTGAGACCTTTCACTGGGTGTGGGTGCTCTGATGGCACTAGCAGCACACTTAACAATCTGGACATGCCCCAGTCTCTGATCTTTCACATCCACTTATATGTAGTTGAAATGTCGCGTACCCTATGCATAGCATTGTTATGGCACAATATGGATGTTAGCATTGGTAATGTGTACAGCTGATGTGGGAAATGTGTGGAAATTGGATTGCCCTGATAGTCGTAGCAGTGTCCTATTTCCTCCTCTAATTGTGCAGGTGTATTTCAGTGACCAGTTACATGTATCCTCCCCCTCAATGCTGTTGCCTGAGCAGTATGAGATTTGGGATGTTGCATTGTGGCCCAGGCACAGGGTGGACCCTGACATATGCAGCATGGGTGTGACCTTAGTGCTGTGTAGCTCCTCATGTTGATGACATTGGCTGATGTTTGCGGCAACTATGGGCATTCACATTTGACAGGACTGGAACATTTGTCTTGTTTCAGTGGATTGTTAAAGTTGTCATCCTCAACCCACTAATTTAGGTGTGTATGGTCTATCGGGATGTTACTGCCATTGGCTACTCGAGCTGCACACACAGCGGAGGTGGTAGTGGCAACTGTTGTCACTGTTACATTCCAGTTGTCGGTATGGCTAGATGTTGTTAATTGGGCCCTTGTTAATGTAGGGGGTATACTGGCTGACGTTTGACGGGATGTCAGTTTGACGTGCCCTTCCCTCCTGGCGTGGCTTTACCTTTTCTCCATCGATGGCATGGCAGCATACCCCCATGGAACTGTTGTTGGTGTTGTGTTATGGTGTGCCCCAGCTTCTCTCAGTACAGGCTATGCCCCCATGCCATACCCCTTTATCCATGCCACTCCATGTATATCATGACTTCCATGCAGTTTGTGGTCGGTATCCCTCCCAGTTGTAGTTGACATTAGTGCATTTTAATTCCCCATGCGACTTACCCTGCATGTGCGTTGTCTCCTGATAGTCTGCGCTGTCCTTTCCTTGAATCCCTGTGACGATCTCCTCAGGGATGACGGCTGCGGCCACCTCCTCCATGTGGTCCAGGGCCTCCTGGTGTGCTGGACTCCCACCTCCAATCTGCAGTGCTGCCTTCCTGTTCCTTGCCATCCTTTCCTTGGTTTTGCGCTTGCAGTCATGCCAGCGTTTCTTGCACTTCATGACTGTTCTGCGTACTTCTGCCACACTGTTAATCTTGTCTACAATTTGTTGCCATATTGCCTCTCCCCTACTGATTGGCAACTTTGAGGTGACAAACAGTTGGTGTTGGTGTTCCGTCACCTCTTTCACCAGAATTTCCTGTTCCTCTACACTGAAGCAACACTTTCTTTTCTTCTTAAAACTGTCCTGGTTCGTGTGTGGGTCCTCCTGGCTGGTTCCTGGTCTGTTGTCATCTTCCTGGGGTCTGTACAGGCATCTGAGATCCATTTTGGCTCTCCACTGCTGAAATGGCTGTGTTTGCAGAGAATTTTGATGCTATTGCGTCAAAAAACGCCACATATCCGGTTTGCGGTGTCGTAAATCGACCCACAGTCATTTCCGCCGCGTTAACGTCGTTTTGCTTTACGACTTGACACTGCGGTGTGCGTAAAATAAAATGACTTACACCTGTGGTTTACGCCGCCATGCGTCAAAGTATAAATTTGATGCCCGCACGGCGCACCGTAATGACGTTAGCCGCTGGTAATATTTTTGACGCAAAACTGCGCCGGCGCAGTTTTGCGTCAAAAAGTATAAATATGGGCCTTACTATTTGAATCTCTTGAATATGGAGGTGAACCTTTGAACAGTTTGCTTTCCAATCTGAAATACTTTAAAACAATTTAACAGAATCTAACTCTTGCCATCTGGAAACATTGAGTGATACTGAAACCAGCCTTCCCATCTACATTGCGAACTACTGCTCTGCCACAATGTTCCAGTGGCCTCACAGTGTCCTAAACAATGGCATGCAATATGTAGACCTGAGAGAACTCTGTACAACCTTTTGAAGTATACCCTCACTGGCATCCTTTTATCAGATTTACAGGGGTAGCCAGAGAAAACAAAAGGCCTTCGAGCAGCGGATAACATCACAGCAAGTGCAAACTAAACATATGTCAGATGAAGCAGGAACAAAAACCCAACATAATTATAAACCTCACAACTAATTTTGCAGTCCCATAGAAAAAGAACAAATGCAAGAATAAGTGTCACACTTCTAACAATAGGTGAAGTTCTAGCCCTTGGAGAACCTTGGAAAGCAGAATGTAGAAAGCAAAGTCCAGTCCTTTCACTACAAGGACAGAGGCAACAAGCCACAGGCCTTCACATCAAACCAACAGGCAGAGTGTCAGTCACTGTTACAGTATCTAGCTCTTATTCCTAGCAGAATGTCCTCAATCCAGAAGTGTTTTAAGTTTATACTTCAAACACTTCTGAACATCTTAGAGCACTTCAGTACTTATGCTCATTTCTGTCTTTGAAGCAGGCAAACTTCAAAGAGACGTCTTTGTAGTGCACAATACCCTGGCTTTCCCAGCCCTGGGCCCAGACACACCCCACGGGTTGGAGACTGATTTGTGTGAGGACCTGCACAGCCCTATTCAGGTGTAAGTGTCAGTTCCTCCCACCACTCTGGCTCAGGAAGGCCCACCATGAAATGCAGGGAACACCTCAACTCCCTTTGAGTTACTGTCTAGAGTGAATTCACAAACAACTCAAATGTCATCCTGACCCCGATGTGTATTCCACAGACAGGATGAGGCACAGAATGCTTAAGAAAGAAAATGTCCGCTTTCTAAAAGTGGCGTTTTCAAACTTACAATTCAAAAATCAACCTCACCAAAAGATGTATTTTCAAATTGTGAGTTCAGAGACCCCAAACTTCATATCTCTAGCTGATTCTATGGGAAATTCCACTTAAAAGATATTTCAAGGCAATCCCCATGTTACCCTATGGCAGAGATAGTCCTTGCAAAAGTAAATACTGAATTTAGCAGTATTTCACTGTCTGGACATTCAAAACACACCAGTACATGTCCTACCTTTTAAATACACTGCACCCTGCCCTTGGTCCTGCCTTGGGCTTTAGCGGTGACTTACATGTAGTAAAAGGGAAGGTTTGGCCCTGGAAAGTGGGTAGAACGGGCAATTGAAAATTGCCCACACAGACTCTTCAGTGGCAGGTCTGAAACGTTTACAGGGCTACCCGTGTGAGTGGCACAATCAGTGCTGCAGGCCCACTATTAGCATTTGATTTAAAGGGCCTGGGTACACCTAGTGCAGTATTCTATGGACTTAATAGTAAATCAAATATGTCAATCATGGAGAAACAAATCACCAATACAATTTAGATAGAGAGCCCTTGCACTCTAGCACTGGCCAGCAATGGTAAAGTACTCAGAGTCCTAAAGCCAGCAAAACAAAATGCAGCTGACATTCAAAAACAGGAGGTCAGAAGCAAAACTTTTAGGGATAACCCTGCAAAAAGGGCCATTTCCGACAGAATTTTCAAAGATGAAATACAGTATAGATCTTAGAAACGCATTGGCTCCAATTGGGGCTATCACTGCGTCTTGACTAAATCACTTCCAACTATCCAACATGACTTGAGAGGGAGTGTGAGTCGGTCACCAAGTCGCCAAGACCCGGGTACAGTACCTTGGAAAATGGTGAGGAAACAAAGATGTTGCACAGAGTTGGGGAGGTGAGGCGTCGCTGGAGCCAGTGTGGCATTGGTTCCTTACTGCTACTGGGGGGGTGATGCATTGGTTCCTTACTGCTTGGAAGAGGAGGTGAAGCATCTGTTTCTTTCAGTTGCATGGGACACGATGTGGTGTTGGTGATGAGGCGTCGGATCCTCATGACAAGGCAGCATCAATGAATCCTGCAGGTCAAGATGCAAGGTGTTGACTTTGAGGGGTCGCAATAACACCACGGGGACACAGGTGCTGCGGCGAAGTTCGGTGTCATGGACATCAGTGACATGGAACTCTGGACTGATGCTGTGGCTAGACTTCGGAGGTGCTGCGGCAGCATCAGACCTGTGTTTCAGGTTACGATGGTTGCACTCAGCAGGGACCATGGCTCCATGCAGGCAGTGGCACAGAGTTGGAGAGCGGCACTGGTTCAGAGTTCGCTGTAAAGTCAATGTGTTTGGTTTCTTCTTAGTTGCACCTTAGCTCACTTCTCAGGGCCCAGGAACTGGATCTGGCACCTCTTGGCAAGTCAGGACTCCCAGCAGGAGAGCCCAGGCACTGGCAGGTGAAGTTTTGATGTCCTTGAGGCTTCTTAACAGGAGGCAAGCTCAGTTCAAGCCCTTGGGTACCTTACAAAGTAGGATGTAGAAAGCAAAGCCTATGTCTTTATCTCCCAGGACAGAAGCAGCAAGCAGCATGCTAGCACAACAAATCAAGAGTCAGAGTGGCAGTCCTTCCTACAGCATCCAGCTCTTCTTCCTAGCAAAATGTCCTCAGTCCAGAATTGTTCTAACTATGTTGGGTGAGAGGTCCAGTTCTTATACCCATTCTTTCTTTGAATTAGTCAAACTTCAAAGAGACTTATTGTAGTGCACAAGACCCTGGTTGTGCCTACCCCGGTCCCAGATATCACTCCAGGGGGGGCTGCTTTGTGTGAGGAGAGGCACAGCCTTATTTATCTGCAAGTGCTAGCTCCTCCCACCACTCTAGCTCAGGAAGAGCCACCAGCCTGGTGATGGGCCATCAGGATATGTAGGGCACACTTTAGCTCCCTTTGTGTTACTTTTGAAAGTGAATGCACAAATAGCCCAACTGTCACCCTGACCCAGATGTGTATTCAGCAGACAGGCAGAGGCACACCATGGTTAAGCAAAAAGATGGCCACTGTCTAAAAGTGTTATTTTCAACCTCACAATTCAAAAACCGATTTCACCAAAAGATGCATTTTTAAATTGTGAGTTCAGAGACCCCCAAACTCCACATCTCTATATGCTCCCAATTGGAAACTACACTTAAAAGACATTTCAAGGCATTCCCCATTTTACCATATAGAAGAGATAGGTCTTGCAATAGTGAAAATGAAATAAGCAGTATTTCACTACCAGGACATGTAAAACACACCAGTACATGTCCTACCCTTTAAGTACCCTGCACCCTGCCCATGGGGCTGCCTTGGGACTACATTATTGGTGACCTACAGGTAATAAAAGGAACGGTGTGGGCCTGACAAGTGGGTACACTTGCCAAGCTGACATTGCAGTTTACAACTGCGCACACAGACACTGCAATGGCAGGCCTGAGACCTGTGTGCAGGGCTAGTTGTGTTGGTGGCATAATCAGTCCTGCAGGACCACTAATAGCATTTTATTTACAGGCCCTGGGCACACCTGATGCACTATACTAGGGAATTCGTAGTATTTCTCCTCTCTGTGGATATTACAGAAGAAGGACTGCCTTGTCACTTAGAGAACTGCCCTGGTGCTTGAGGCCTCCCATGGACTCTAAAGGCCCATGTTGCTCTTTGAGACAGAAGGCTCAGCCTATAACCCTTATATCAGACTAGCATGAGTGACTCAAAGGGTTAGTTGTCTGACCTACTTTTCTGAGACACACAGACACAACAAGCTTTAGAGGCTTCCCTGCAACTGCTTAGCTAGCCTGCTGCCAGTGGACCTGCCTGGATGTGTCCGCTAGACTGAGTCCCTCATCCTCCAGAGGTGTCTCGCCAGTTTCTAGACCCTTAGCAAGTATCAAAGTGCACTCCTCCATGAAGAAAAGAGACACCCTGAAGTTATGGGCTCTTTGTTACCATGAACGTGCTCATTCATGCTAAGAAGACTTTACCACCAGTAACAAGTGCCAACAAGCAGCTCCGGTAAACCCAAAACTTTGCACTATAATGATTGCCAGCGATGACTAGCAACGCAAGATATGCAGTTTGCACTACAGCAATTACAGTTCATGGTGATCGCCATTGCTAAGCTACAGTAACAACTTTCTGTGATGCCCAACAGTATCTTCAAGCTACAGCCATGAAACTCTGCGGTGTCAAGCCTGTTCTTCACACTACAGCCAGGACAAATCTGCAGCACTCTCACTGCTCCTCATGGCCTCCTCATCTGTGAATGGAATTCTTTGTATCTTTGTATCTTTTGGCAGGAATAACCTGACCTATGCATCTGGCCCACTCTATTGATTTTCTCCCAGTCTAGCATGACCACATCGCCACAAGTGGCATTTGTTCTTTTAGGTGCTAATTCTACCTACAACTTTGAAATTGAAAATACTCAGTTCTACTGATTCAATTTAATAAATTTTTGTCTCATTTCATTTACCTAAGTTGACTCCATTGCTTTATATTAGTTTGGGGTTTTGTTTGTGTTATTTTTTATCATATTACTATTTGTGTGCTTCATAAGTACTTTTCACAGTACCTCTAAGTTAAGCGTGACTGCTTTTGTGCCAAGCTACCACAGAGTTAAGTGCAGGTTAATTTTAATGATTTAGGGAATTTTGTGGTTCACCCTGTAGCATTTCTACACCCATCAACCAATGACGCAATTTCTTACACTTGTGTTCAATGGTGGGATCCAGTGCTCATATTTGTGCAGTGCGTTCATTGATTTTGTGCAACACTAAAATTCCATATAAATATCTTAATATCAGATTCAATCTTTTTTTACAATTCCCTTGACCAGCTTATTTTGCTGCTTCTGAATTCACTTTCATTTGTTCTAAATTTTTGCACCTGTGACTGTGCCTGCTGGCATACATTTTTAATTCAAAAACATGAAGAGTTACACTGAGGCTGAACTCAAGGGATTCTGCAGGGAGAAGGGACCTCCATCAACCAAGTGCTCCAAGTGGCAGAAGTTCTATAAGACCTTCAGGGCATGGGAGGCGGCCCACAATTACAGTACACAACTCAGGAGGAGGAGGAGGAAAGGGAGAAGCAGGAGGAAGAGGGAAGTGAAGAGAAGAGAGAAAACCTCTTGACCATAACCCCAGAGGAAAACAGAGAGCCCAAAGGAGTGAAGTTTGGTGCCAGATCCAGGCCAGCATCACCATTTCATCCTACAAGCTGTCCCCTGAGGACTTGGGGGGCAGTTAGGCTTGTTTTTTTATGCAGGAAGGTATCCTTTCCTGTACAAAAAAATCTTGCCTGTAACTCAGCCACCCTTGCAGCAGGTGCAAGGGCGTCTGCATTGGAGTTCGGCAGTACACAGTGCATCAGGGCTACGAGGCACAAAACTGCACCACATGTTTGTAAAGATAGTGCATTTCTGCTGTCTCCTTTCACAGTAAATCAGTGACATTGTCCTGGTCTGGTGTGACCAGATGCCCCCAGTTGGCTTTTTGTGATTTTTGGTATTATTTTCACTTGAGAATTTAGAAGTACATTCATCCAATTCTACTATATGGATTTTTGTCATTCCGATATTTTATTTATTAAAATTAAATGTATTTTCTAAATTGGTATTGAATTTTTCTTGTGTTGTGTTATCTCCATATTAGTGTTTGAATGCTGCCTAAATTCTTTATATTGCCTTTAAATTAGGTTGGACTGCTTTTGATACAAGCTCCCAGAGTGCAGGTTCATTTAGGGCCTTTTTGAAGATCACCCTGATGAGGATTGTGGTTGCTGCTGGAGAAGGTTTTCACCCCCTCAACCAATAACCCAGTTTCTTACAACTCGCCTCAACCAATAACCCTGATTCTTATCACCCCCGTTTTTGTAAATACACTGTGCTTGCCTCCGTTATTATTGGGTGTGGCCTATTTCTTAAGGTATGCTTCTTTCAGATGACTGTTACACTGCATGCCACAATTCTGCTGCAAGACACATAGGCCCTCATTACAACCCTGGCGGTAAATACCACTTACCGCCGTACAGAAGACCGCCAACATACCGCTGCGGCCGCGGAATTCCGCTACAGATATTACGACCCACAGCTCAGAATCCGCCACAACACAGACACCCACACAAGTCCGCCACACCAAAGGTCAGTGATAAACTGGCGATAGCAAAACCTCCACCGTCACGCCAACAGGAATACGGCCACACTATCACGACCCACAAATCAACGCAGCGGTCTTTCAACTGCGGTAATCCATTGGCAGTACACACCATCACGCTCAAAATATACACACACATATACAAAACACAACCACATTGGACAAATTGAAATACACACACCTGATATACATACACACACCACACACCCAATCCAATATAAAACACACACCCACATCCCCCACAAACCCTTACTACCAGAAATTTGAAAGCAGGCCACAGAGAGACACTACCTAAAACAACACCAGCAACCACAGACACACAACACCATCACTTACACAACATCCACACACCTCAAACAACACACACCAGCACATCCCCTCACACATCACAACAGACACCACCTCCCACATCACCCACACCACATCATGGCACCTCAACAACACCCCAGGTTCTCTGAGGAGGAGCTCAGGGTCATGGTGGAGGAAATCGTCCGGGTAGAGCCACAGCTATTCGGATCACAGGTGCGGCAGACTTCCATTGCAAGGAAGATGGAGCTATGGCGCAGAATTGCCGACAGGGTTAACGCAGTGGGATAGCATCCAAGAACACGGGATGACATCAGGAAGAGGTGGAACGACCTACGGGGGAAGGTGCATTCCGTGGTCTCCGGACACCAGATTGCTGTATAGAGGACTGTCGGTGGATCCCCACCTCCCCCCCCCCCACAACTAACAACATGGGAGGAGCAAGTCTTGGCAATACTGCATCCTGAGGGCCTTGCAGGAGTAGCAGGAGGAGTGGACTCTGGTAAGGCAAATCTTAACTACTTTATCCCCCACCCTACCTGCATGCCATCACATACCCCACCCTTACCCTCACACCCATCACCCCAACAACCCACAGATACCCCACCAACACAACCCACACATCCCAAAAACAAGCCCTGCATGTAACACCAATGCATGGACACCCATCACCAAAGCATGTCCACTACATATACCCACACAGACCACTAACCAACTATCACACAAGGTCCAAGCCAAGAATGCAAGCACTGGAGTACAGGGACACTCACCCATTGCACACAATAGCACACACAATGCAATAATCATGCCTTTACACCCCTACGGGACCCCTACCCAATGTCACCGGACAGGAGGTGCCATGCATATCCAGTCCCCCCACAGAAGAGACCCACAGTCATGACAGCAGCTCTGCACAACTGGATCAAGATGACCAGCCCGGCCCATCAGGGACCTCGGGACAGTCGGTTGCCCAGACACTGGCACAAGCCACCACAGAGCCTCCCCCCTCAGGAAACACCAGCACAGCACCCACCCAGCGGGTCCATCCCTCTGTCCCTAGGACATGTCAATCAGCAGTGTGTCCACCACTACAGGGAACCCAGGCAACCCCACTAACACAGGATGATCAGGGACCTGGGGGCAGTGGCAGTGGGCACACGGTTCAGGGGACACAGGTACCGGACAACAATTGGAAGCTGGGAGTACTGCTGTGCGACAGGGGGAGGACAGGTCATGGGAACCCATTCTCCAAGAGGCACTCTCCTACATCATGGGAGCTTACCATCATTCCCAGGAGACGATGGCAATGGTACTGGCCAAGTTTCAGGAGACCCAGCGGCTGCAGGAGGAACACTACCTGGGGATCAGGGAGGACTTGAAGTCCATTAACAACACCCTGGTCACCATTGCAGGGGTGCTGCAGGACCTTTTCAGCACCAGGAGGGACACAGTGGCACAACAAGGGGCCCCTGACACTAGCCTTGACGATGAACAGCCCTCCACCTCTGCCGGCACTAATGGACAGGAGGCACCGCCACAGGAACACGACACCAGCACCCTACCACCTGCAGATGGAGAACCACCCCGCAAATGGTCCCTGAGATCCAGGAACAAGACAAAAAACATTGCCAAGACCCCTGCCAGGAAATGAGACCCCCCTGAATGTCACCCTTCTGTCCCACTTTGTCACCCTGTCCATCCTTCAACTGCCATTGCTCCACTTCCTATGCCCCTTTGGACAATGCACCTGTGAAACAAATAGACTGGACTCTGCCATGGACATTCCTCCACCATCCCCCCAGCCCATTTTACAACCCCCTCCACTTATTAGCACAGGAATAAATAACCATGGAATATAGCAATGTCAATTTACTTGTGCACATACCAATGTAACACACCAGTAGGCCAGGAGGAAACATAGCAGAGGGCACAAAGTGGGAGCCACATCTGTGAAATGGAAAGGCAAAGTGACAAGTCAGGGTCCATACACTGAGTGAAAAAGACAGACTTATGCTAGCTCAAACAATAGTATGAGATGTGGGAGGCAGTGACATCTTCTTACCTGTGTATCACTGGAAGTATTGCATGATTATATAGTTTCGGTTGTTGATATCCTCTTCTTCTGCAACCGCTTCTTCACTGTCCACAGGCTCCACAGCTGCCACAAGACCACCAGCTGGCCCATCCCCCTGCAGAAAAGGCTGTCTCAAAGCCAAGTTGTGCAGCATACAGCAGGCCACGATTATCTGGCACACCTTCTTTGGTGAGTAGTAGAGGGAACCACCTGTCATATGGAGGCACCGGAATCTGGCCTTCAGGAGGCCGAAGGTTTGTTGGATCACCCTCCTAGTTCGCCCATGTGCCTCATTGTAGCGTTCCTCTGCCCTTGTCCTGGGATTCCTCACTGGGGTCAGTAGCCATGACAGGATGGGGTAACCAGAGTCAAGTGCAAATATCGAGGGACAAGTGTTAGACACACACCAACCCGTAGGGACAACCCCATAACCAGACACCTATTCACACTTTATTGGGTCCTTGGCCTCACCTATTAGCCACACACGGTGCCTCTGGAGTTGTCCCATCACAAGGGATGCTGCTATTCCTCAATGTACTGAGCCTGGAAACTTGGCATTCGCATGGGAGATGTACTGGTCTGCCAAACACACCATCTGCACATTCATCGAATGGTAGCTCTTCCGGTTTCTGTACACCTGTTCACTCCTGTGGGGGGGGTACTAATGCCACATGTGTCCCATCAATGGCACCAATGATGTTGGGGATATATCCCATAGCATAGAAGTCACCTTTAACTGTGGGCACATCCTCCACCTGAGGGAAAACGATGTAGCTGCGCATGTGTTTCAGCAGAGCAGAAAACACACTGGAAAACACGTTAGAGAACATTGGCTGGGACATCCCTGATGCCATGGCTACTGTTGTTTGAAAGGAACCACTTGACAGGAAATGGAGCACTGACAGGACCTGCACTAGAGGGGGTATCCCTATGGGATGGCGGATAGCTGACATCAGGTCTGGCTCCAACTGGGGACACAGTTCCTGGATTGTTGCACAATCAAGTCTGTATGTGACTATTATGTGTCTCTCTTCCATTGTCGACAGGTCCACCAGTGGTCGGTACACCTGAGGATGCCGCCATCTCATCACCTGCCCCAGCAGACATGCCCTATGGAGGAGAACAGCGAGCAGAGAGTCAGCTAACACTGATTTATCCCAAAATGTCATTTGCACAAATGTATTAATCTGCAATGCTCCTGTAACTGTGTGTATTCCAGGCCTACAAAGGTATGATCCAGTTATAATTAATGCCATGTGGCCCCCTGAAATGGCGGCTGCCTGACCTGTAAGGTGGGACAAGGGGATATGAGGTAACTGCGCTGGTGTTGTATACCGTCACAGTGGTCGGTCGAAGACCGCGGCGCAATTCAGCATTGGTTAACATTGGGCCCTATGGGTCCGAGGAGCGAATGACGATGTACACCGGCGGTGACGGTACGCACCGCCGCGGACGTGACCGCCATTTTCTGTCTGTTCACTCACTTGATCCCTGACCTTCAACAGGAGAGGACCTACACTGCAAGTGCTGCTGTGACCTCAGTCTGGAAGCAACAATGGCTCATAAGTCTGGTAAAAGGGCCCCTGCCTTAATTTCGGAGGAGTTGGAGAGACTAGTGGATGGGGTCCTCCCACAGTACACGCAACTGTACTGTCCTCCAAACAAACAGGTGAGTACACTGTGAGCATGCTGCATGGGCTATGCCTGTTTTGAGTGGTGTGGATGGAAGATACATGGGTGGGCTAAGGCCTGAATGTGTGGATGGTGAGTGTATGTGCATCAGGGCATGGGTGGGAACTGGTGGGCAATGAGTATGACGGTCCGGACAGGTAAGTCATTTCCTTTCCCCTTTACCATTCCTCTAGGTCACCAGAAGAAAAGTATTTGGCGTGCCATCACCAAGGGCGTCCGGACCCTGGGCGTCCACCACAGACGGAGCACCCACTGCCGTAAAAGATGGGAGGACCTGCGCCACTGGAGCAAGAAGACAGCGGAGGCCCAGCTGAGGATGGCCCCTCTCCGTGGAAGGGGTGCCCGTCACCCCATCACATCCCTGATTTTCCGGATCCTGGCGGTGGTGTATCCGGAGTTAGATGGCCGCTTTAGGGCATAACAGCAGCCACAAGGGGGTGAGTACACTCTCATTCAGCTGACTTTGCGCGCATTACGAGGTGTCTGGGCGGGGGAGGTGGCCAGTGGGTTCCCCTAGGCCAGGGCGATCTTGGTAGGCAAGGTCCCTTGTGAGGCAGGCTATGTGGCACCCCAACCCCACTAGTGGTTAGAGCCATCTACACGTAGTCAGGCTCCTGTGACTTCCAGGTGTGCAGCAATTGGGCTTAGGCCTTGTACCCCATGGGCATGTGATTAATCTAGGAAGTATAAGTACATGGCGCAGTGCAAAGGGCTGCTCACTGTCTGTTGTGTACGCCAGCAGTAGTGGTGTTGCATGCACTGAACATGTTTTTCTTCTGTCTTCCCCCCCTTTTTGTGGTCTCCCTGTTCTTAGCATCATCAGGCGGAGGAGCATTGGCACCAGAGCAGGAGGGAACTGCATCCCACATGGCCCTGGAGGGTGAAGCTACGGAGTCTGAAGCCACCAGTGGGACGGAGGGCGAGGGGAGCTCCACGGCGGGAACAGGAGCAGAGGCCAGCAACAGCGACTACTCCTCTGATGGGAGCTCCCTTGCGGTGGCGGGCCCCTCCGTGCCCACCACATCAACAGGTACAGCTGCCACCTCCCTACCAGCACCGCTCTCCCATCAGCCCCTCAGCGTGTGTCCCGTGCCCGCTCGCCCAGGAGGGTGGGCATCTCCTTCGCCCCAGGCACCTCCGGCCCTGCCCCAGTCAGCCCTGCAGCCCTCACTGAGGAGGCTATTGACCTCCTGAAATCCCTCACTGTTGGGCAGTCCACCATTCTGAATGCCATCCAGGGTGTTGAGTGGCATTTGCAACAAACAAATGCATACCTGGAGGGCATTCATTCTGGCCAGGCAGCCCAACAGAGAGCATTTCAGGCTCTAGCCTCAGCACTGATGGCAGCCATTGTCCATGTGTCCCACCTACCCCCTCCAACCTCCTCCACCCAGACCCAATCCCCAGTACCTCAGCCTATCCCAAGCACACCATCAGACCAGCATGCACACACATCAACGAACAAGAGTGGCACAGGCAAACATAAGCACCACACATCCCACAGGTACTCACACAATCACCATACCCATACACACATACCAATATCCACTTCCTCCACTGTGTCCCCCTCCTCCACGTCTCCCTCCTCCCTCCCAGTCTCGTCTCCACTCACACCTGCATGCACTACATCCTCAGCCACTACCTCCATCACCAGCACGCCCATCACCACACACTGCTCATGCGCACTCACCACCCCCACTACCATTCACACATCCCCAGTGTCCTCTCCCAGTGTGTATGTGAACCCTCCTCCCAAAGTACACAAACGCAGGCACCCACCCACCCAACAGCCATCCACCTCACAACAGCCTCCAGCCCATGCACCTTCACCCAAATTCAGTAGACGTACACCTCCTACAACCACTACCTCTTCCTCCACTCCCAAACCCCCTCCTTCTATCCATCCCACTGTGTCTAAAAAACGTTTCCTGGCAAATCTTGACCTCTTCCCTTCACCTCCCCTCCGTCCTTCCCCTAGGGCCAGGCTTTCCAGGTCCCAGCCCAGAACCTCAGCCACCCCATCCCCAGGCACAGTGTTGCCAGCAACTGCGGGGTCATGGAGTGCGCCAACCATCAGGGCTTCCAGTGTGCCACGTAGCGAGGGCAAGGCCATTCCGCCACCTGCCAAGGTGAAAAAGATGCCCACATCCCAGAGGGAGAAGCCGAAAACACCAGCCACCAAGGGGTCAGCGAAAACAAAAGGGGATAGTGGCAAGACAACTGCGCCACCATCAAAAGTGGGGAAGGGCCAAAAACTGAAGGGCAGGTCAGGAGAGGGCATGGTGGCACAGATTGAGGGACAAGTGTCACACCTTCTGTCCACATCCACGCCAACCTGTACACTGGCGAACACCACCACCAGCACCACCGCCTGCACCGCCTCCGGTACGTCTACAGCCACTGCGACAGTCCCCTGCCTCTTCCCCGTTGGGCAGCCGTCTGAGGAGACATCCTGCTTTCTCCCTCAGCAGGTGCTGACAAATGCCCCACCGCCACAGACCCGGCCACCAGCACCGCCACGACAGACACCGCCGCCAGCACCACTGCCACAGACCCCGCATCCAGCACCGCCACCACAGACCCCACATCCAGCACTACCACCACAGACCCCGCAGCCAGCACCACCACCACAGACCCCGCAGCCAGCAACGCGGCCACAGACCCCACAGCCAGCACCACCGCCACAGACTCCGCAGCCAGCACTGCCACAACAGACACCGTCGCCAGCACCGCCACGACAGACACCACCGCAAGCACCGCCAGCGGCCCCGCGATGTCCTCGCACAGTGGCACCACTGCTGACATGCTTACCATCCCCAGTGGTCAGTCGTCCGATGCTGGTGGTGAGTTCCAGGACCCTGGGCAGCTTCCATGAAACATTACTGTCATCACTGTTGTCACCTGCAGGTGGAATGCGAAGTCGCAGCAGTGTGGGGTATGTCGCTGCCTCCATGGCGTATCATGCTACCTGTACCTCAGCAATCTTGTGGCACACACACACAGGTGAGGGAATTGAAGCGGCCACACTGCACTTGGAGCACTCTTGGCACCAGGCCGCCTCCAGAACCAGTGGAGAGATACATCCACTACCTCAGTCCTTGGCAGGATGAAGCACTCTGGGCACCAGGCCCCCTCCAGAACCAGTGGAGAGATACATCCACTGGAGAGACTGTCGCCTTGCACTCCCCAGGACCAACAGTGGGCAAACCACCCTCTTGAGAGACTTGTGAGACAGTGGCTTTTCACTCCCCAGGATGCAGCAGTGGGCAACCCACCCACTTGAGAGACTTGAGACTGTGGCTTTGCACTCCCCAGGATGCAGCAGTGGGCAAACCACCCACTGGAGAGACTTGAGTGACTGTGGCTTTGCACTCCCCAGGATGCAGCAGTGGGCAAACCACCCACTGGAGAGACTTGAGAGACTGTAGCTTTGCACTCCCCGGGATACATCAATGGGCATGGAGCCCCCTCGTGCAGCAGTGGCGTCGTGTGTTCATCTGGCTGAGGTGCCCCCCCTTCCCCTGAGGTTCCTGTTTCATTTCGATCTGATGCACCAGCAGTGTTCTCTCTGTTTCTAGTCAGGTATCATGTGTGGGCTTTGCCCATGCATTTTGGGCCCAGTGGTCCACGGACAATGACTGGTGCACTATCCGGACTTGTGTAGTTGGTGTACATAATTGTGTTTACTGGATTTTGAACTTTGATAATGAGATTGCACATGATTCAATTTGTTCAAATCAATTCCTTTTCTCCTTGAGTGCTTCCAGGGTGGGGGGGGGGTGTATGTGTACTGTTGCTGCATGTATTTGTGTCTATGGTGTTGTGAGTGGGGGTGTTGAGTGTTGCGTGTGTGTGTGTGTGTGTCACTCTCTTTTCCCTCACCCCTCCCCTGTGTTGTGGGTGCAGTACTCACCGTGGTTGTTGCCGCCATCGTTGGTGCTCCTGATAGAGGAGAAGGAAGACCATCATCGGCAGTATCTGCAATTCGGGCTCCATGGCGTCCTGGTTCCTCGTGGGGTGAGGAGAGGTGAGTGTTTTCCCTTCTGTGTACTGTTTCCGCCGCGTTTTTGTTTGCGTTGGTTCCACCCCAGAAAAGGAGGCGGATAGGCATCTTGTGATAGGGTGGGCGGTACATTGTCTTCCGCCAGTCTGTTGGCGGTGACCGCCGCACTGTTTGTTTGTACCGCAATGGCGATTGGAGTGTTAAAGTGGCTGTCTATCTTGGCGGTGTCCACCACGTTCGTAATCCCATTTTCTTTTCCCCCGGCCTGTTTGCAGTATTTCCACTGCTTTAACACCGACCACCAGGGTTGTAATGAGGGCCTATAATCTAATACTTTATATAGCATATAATACATCACTCAGGTAAGTGTTCTTCCATGTGACTCCTTAAGCACTTGTGGATGCATTATATTGGTGTCAAGAAAGTTTCATGAAGCTCTACTTTGAGCTATAATAATGCAGGTTTCACAACCGCACATATGCCTGTCTCTGCTAACCCTCAGATTAAACATAATATCTTACCTGTTAGAGCGTGCTGCATTCTACATCATTACCTTAAAGGAACTTGAGGAAATTTAACCTAGCATTCCCTATGTCCTCCACTCTGCATCACTTCTACCTGCTGGTCAAATTTATACTTGTAGTTGTGGACTGTGGGAAAGTCCTCGTTTTTCCCATGGTCACCCCCAAACTTTTTTGACAGATACTGGTGGTTACTGACTCTTGGTCTGTGACCCAGGTACTGCGTACCAGTACCAGGGCGAGTGCTCTGTGTAAAGTGGATAGGCAGATTAGGCTGCTGAGGTGCCCAGTGTAATTTTAAAGGCAGGCCTGCCTAGCTGGCTGTTTTTAAGCTACAGTTACATGCAAATTTCACTTTGGATTTAAAAGTACTTCCAAAGTCTTAATCTACCTCATTTTTACATATAAGTCACCCCTAAGGGGTGCCCTAAGTGCCCATAGGGCTAGGTGATATGTAACTATAAGCAGGGACCTTATAAAAAGTGTTTTATAAATCCTGGTGTGGTAAAATAGCCAAATTTGTGTTCCCCTGATTATAGTGAATGAGCTCCATATGCTAAAAGGGGGAGGCTTTATTAATGAAGTCCCAAAAGGAACTAACTATATCAGGTTTGGTAATAAACGTATTGTTATAATAAATCCAACAAATTACCATTGTTGAATTTAACATAACTAGTTCAGGGAAAAAGTTTTAGAACTCTACCTGAAAGTTGCCAACTTCAGCTCTGTAATGCCCTTCTCTGATTGGTCAGCCTCTGGCAGCCTGGCTGGGCTGCCTTGATGAGGTGTGAAGTGGCCTGGGCTGAAGACAAAAATGTGCCTGGTGAAGGAGATCTGCCTCAGCAGATGGGGAATACAGGAAAGGGGGAGAGCAGTCAAACTGGGCTTCAAAGGAGGAAAGGACATTAGGAGCAGCTCAGGACCCCCCACCACATTTCCTGTAAACCCAGACAACCAGGTGCTCCCTTGATTAGATTAGGAGATTAGATTAGGAGAGGACGGGAAAGGGGTGTGTTCAGGATTTTTAGCCACACCAGTGGGTGGACTCAGCCAGACCTAACCTCCAAAATTCAGTTTCAACCATTTTGGTTTTTTAAAGAATATTGCTCCCTGAGCTTTATTTTTGCCACACTTCCCAGGAAGTAGTTATCCAAGGGGGAGGTGCCCTGCCTGTAATTGGACAGTTGACCCCCCTGCTTTTCACTGCAAGAGCAAGGATAAATTTGGCAGAGCTGCACTCACACCTCAGATTCCTACAAGGAACAACATCAGACAAAGAAGGATTGCCTTGCTGGACCCGTGACTGACACCAGGACACTTCAATGTGAAGGACCGCACTAGCTGCACACTTGGGCTTTATTACAAAATGGACTTTGCCTGGCTTCAACTGGCTCAAGAAGAGATTCCCTGCTTGCTACAGGTGAAAATCCTGAAGGTACTAACCAGCTGACCACTGTCCAGTGGTCATTTTGGAGTTTTACCCAGGTGCATTCTGGGAGTTGGAGTCCTAGCCCTCAAGGAGCAACTCAGAGCTTCTGGATCCTTGGGGTGAGTTGTGTACTCCTGAAGGACATTCTAAGACCTTCTGGAAGAAGATCCAGCAGTTTGAAGAACTTTTGGAAAAAACAGCCCCATAAAGGGACCGAACCAACGTCATGAGTCAAGCCGCCTTACCTCAACCCTGAAGGGACTTCACATGTAGCGTATCCGAGGAGGGCTCCAGGGACATCAAATCAAGTTTCAGCTTAGGCCAGGATGAAGACTTCTGTCTTGAAAAATCAGTTAATTCTGAAGGTAGAATTCCTCACCGAGGTCTTCTGCGGCACATGAGGGGTTGGATCTGATTGGTGATGCTGAAGAAAATCTTAAAGAAAAAGACCAAGTCCGAAGGCAAACTTTTGACCGAGGCCTCCCACTTGCTGTAGCCAGCAGGGTTCCATTGCGATCGGCCTTAAACTTTGACTTTGCCCCAGTTGAGATGAACCCAGATGTATCAAGTGGCGCTTTTAGTTTCTATACGCTAAAAAATATTAATTCTTTAAAAATTCTTATCTCTGGTTCCTCATATCCATTCTGGTGTCAAATTAAAGGTATAACATTTTCCTATTTTTATAAATTGGTTTTGGATTTTTAAACTGTTTCCTGTGTTTTATTGTATTACTGTTTTGTGATATTTGAATACTTTATACACTTTGGCCCTCATTACAACATTGACGGGCGGCAACCACCACCCGCCAAGTTGTAACCGCCGTGCAGCCGCCAATGCGGCCGCACTCCCACGGTGCCCATTATGACATCCCCGCTGGGCCGGCGGGTGGAAACAGAGTTTCCGCCTCCCCGGCCCAGCGGGGATGTGGTCTGCAACATGGGAGCCGGCTCCAAATGGAGCTGGCGGTGTTGCGGCCGTGCAACGGGTGCAGTTGTACCCGTCGCGCTTTTCACTGTCTGCAGAGCAGACGGTGAAAAGCCGCACGAGGCCCTGTCAGGGAGCCCCTGCACTGCCCATGCCAGTGGCATGGGCAGTACAGGGGCCCCCAGGGGCCCCGCGACTTCCCGTACCTCCAGCCTTTTCCTGGTGGTTCAAACCGCCACGAAAAAGGCGGGCGGTAGGGGGGCTCGTAATCCTCTGGGCGGGTCTGCTGCTAACAGCGCTGCCCTGGCGGATTACTACCGCCGGGGCCATTGTGGCGGGAAACCGCCGGCTCCGGCGGAGCGACCGCGGCGCTTCCACCGCGGTCGTAATGACCTTGGAAGCACCACCAGCCTGTTGGCGGTGCTTCCGTCATTTCAGCCCTGGCGGTCCTGTTCCGCCAGGGTTGAAATGACTCCCTTTGTCTCCTAAGTTAAGGCTTGTTGCTCATTGCCAAGCTACCAAGGGATGAGCTAGGGTTAATTTATTGAGCCCTAACGAGACCTAGTGGGAGTTAGTGGCCTATTGCTAAGTGTAGATACTTACCTGCCCTTACCAATAATCCACTTTCCAACAGGGACCAGATATCCACTTTCCTCACATCTTTTATATGTGAAGGGTTTCATAAATACAGCGAGCTACAATGCAATATTTCATAACTGGCCTCCCACTAATATTCTTTTGCAGAAAGCTATAAAAAAAATCAGAATGTGGCCTCTTGTAATCTGCAATTAACACCTAGTGATAGTGCAAGTGATAGTCACCAGCTGATATATTTTTCAGATATGAAGTTGAGAAATTAGTATAAATCTCATGGCACTTTTAAAGAATAACATATCCATGGTTGTTTCAGCAATATGTTGAAAGTCCTCATTTAGTCATGGCACAGGACGATGATACCATCCATGTACCATGGTTTCAGCTCTTGCCACACAACTGCCAGTTACACCCAGTGCACAACAACAATGGTTCAATTAGTACTGGTTACATTAATTTAATTTTTTGAGCAAAGCAAAGTCTAACTTAATTTGAAGAATGTAAGCACATATTGTAGGTGGCCAAGCTGGTAAATGGCAGCATAGACAGCGGACAAAACAAAACAAAATGTTGTAGACTGAAAAAACAGCTAACAATCTTTTAATGATATCCATTAACATACGTTTATCAAAGTTACACCAAATGTAATATAATGCTGGGCTCAGCACAGTGCATGTGAGTGTGGGTTAACTTACAAGTCAATGACAGAGGTGGGGATCGAATCAATCACTTGACATTGTTCCACTTCCACTCCTCCCTATGGCCTGCCAAACTCTCAACATGTCAGTTCTGAGTTGCAGCAGGAGCTACCTTGTTTTTATATCACCTGGAAGGGTGAAACAATGGTGGTAAGTTACTGTCACTTTTTATCTGCCCCCCTTGCCACTCAAGATTGTGCTAGAATTTCTGCCACATGTTATGGTAAACCATAGAAATTCAGAGCAGCGCAGGAGTTAAAATGATGCACCCATTTTAATCAATGGGCCTCCGTGTGCTTTGCCATGCAACATTTTTGACGCTAGTGCAGAAAAGTGCAATAATAACATAAATTTTTTTTATGCAATTGTAAATATGGCGCAACCATGGTGTCATTAGGTGGTCCAGGGATAACGCAAGAAAAGTGGTGCACAGGGACTGAAGCACCACTTTCTTGTAAGTATGCCCTTAAGCCAATACATCGAAGAGACAGCAGAACCAACACAAATCCAAGCATAGTACAGGTCCTAAGGTAAACAATATACATAAATCAGATTTTGGAGTATAATTGTCCAAAAGGCATTTCTCAGGAGACAGATTCAAAATACGAGAATTTTATGGGTATATTGACCTTTTTAAGGCAATTTCAGGATAAAAGTAATGTATTTAGTTCAATATATATTATTATTTTATATAAGGAGAACCACCTATCTCAGATTGAGTATAGATTGGCAGGAGGAAGAATATGAATAAACCATTGGCATTAAGAGTATTTAAGTCTGAGTTGCATAACCAAATGGAGGAACAAAGCAAAAAAATGAGTTCCTTTATAAGGTTATGGAACTTTGAGGTGACTTGCATTGTCCTTATCATCGACGCCAGAGGGTATTTTATCCCATGTAATACATGGTCGCAACATCAACCTTCCCACAGACTACTTAAAACCTTGGTGTATAGTTCTTTCATATGAAAGAGTGAGCAAAGACATGCAGAATCAAAAAAAAGTTCTAATGCAAAATCAAGCACATCACATCAGCACACAAACACATCAGATATTTGTTGCGAACAGATATTGGAAGTAGTTCAATACAAGGCAGTTTAAATCAAAAGATGCAGTAGCTCGAAATGTGTAGATACATGCAGAGAGATTCTAGCTTTTTTTGAAGAGGCATACTTATAAGAGCTTTATGTCACATTTGCACCATGCAATGTGGTACATGTGCAACACAAATCTCAAAGGCAGATTTGCATGGCTCTGAGTAGCCTCATAATTCTGGAGTGGTGCAGTGCAGTGCAAATTGCTGTTTTGTGCTACTCTGCCCAGGATTGATGTTTCATAGGCATTGCGTTGTGTGTTCTCATACAATTCCCATGGACTTTGATGCACCCCCAGATTTACAAAGACTTGTAAACTTGAGAATGCAACAACTTCTTACACCTCCCCAGAAGAGTTATAACAAGGAGAACTATCTTATTCTGCAGCACAAATAGGAAGAGGAAAAAGACTCTCAGGATTGTTTTTGTGCATGAAGGTGTCCATTCCTGCACAAAAACAATCCTGCAAGCACGTCAGGCACACTTGCACCATGGTACCTGATTTGGCCTTAGGCAGTCCATTGTCTGCCAGGTCAGGGAAAAGGACAGGAATGTGCCATATTGCCTTAAATATGATACATTCCTTCTCTATCCCAGTCAGGCAGTGCAGCACAGCACAACAAGGTGCTGCACCACTTTGTCATAAATATGCCCCAAACTCTCTAAGGAGTGCAAAACTTAAATATTTTCTCCCTGCTTTCCAGCCTCACTTGCCTTTCACCTCAACTGCAGGCTCTGACAGCAGACATTGTGATTCAGAATTCAAATGTAATAACCTATAATAGGCGAGTTCTGATGTCTTTTCTTCATGGTTCACAAGTGTGTCACGAGTCATTGAGTATAAAGAAATTGGAGACTGATGTTTATGTAGGGATCACAGGATCCCATGTATTATTAATATATATTTTTACCCACCCTCCAAGTGTGTGTGTGAAAAATATGATTACTATTTACCTCTGAAAGTAGCAGTGATGATACTTTTTCAAATGACTAAAATGCCAGTAATGGGGGCACGATGCACCTTCAAAAACAATATTTCTGAAGACTCCATCAGATTCTATTGAACAGTAACTTTAGTTAAATACTTCTCTCCTGAAACTGTCAAAAACATTTTTGGACACCATAGAGAGTTGCTCTCCATAATAAGACGGAGAATATGTGTTTTTTGTTTATTGTTGGTGTGTCATGTACTTTATAGATAATATGGAGACAAAACACACACACATACTGTCACAGAGGCCTGTCCTCTGCCTTTCTCTCTCTCTCAATCAATCTGTCATCAGTATCTCCCATCAGAATCGCAACCCATTTACATCGTTTTCAGGACATAAATACCTAGAACTATGTAGCAAATATGAAAATTAAACAGCGGAATGCATGAATTATATTCAACAAGGATGCCACAAAGATCCTCTCTCAGCTCCACTCTTCTCCCTGACTTGCACTTGGATACCTCTTTAGTTTAATGGGTTTTACAAATCATAAATACAAACAACACTAAGGTTCTCATTACGGTTTTGGCTGGGTGACATCTCTGGGTGGGATACTGATCTGCCGGATCCCTCTTCCTGCAGCCGTTTACACAAGTGTGAGAGCACTAGATCCGATTTTACCAACCGGTAATTTTAGCAAGTAAAATCACACAATGCTTTGGATACAACAGAAGTCAAAATTCTATACCCCTCTCAGCTCAAGCTTTTTTCAGGAGGTGGATTCTGTTATGCTCCCACCATCTAAGGCACCTTTTCCCCTTTGCTTCCCTTTCCTACCTGCTCCACAGTTCACATTTACCATGTTCTCAGAGGAGGTGGTAGCTTTGAGCATTATGCTGCACATTGTTTGACAGTATTGCTTCATTTTTTTAAAAATATTTTCTTCTAATAAATCTGTCTCAGCAAATGTTGAACTCGTTAGTACCAGTTCAACAACAAAATACTTAAAAAGCAACTGAAAGGTGACCAGTTAACCTTTGCGAAAGAAGTTCGACTGCATGTGAACAAATGTCATCACATTTTTAGTAACTTTTGGTCGGTTGGAGCTAAAAACATTTTTTTTTTAAATCTGAAGATTATGCAGCAGATAATTGATTGTGTCACAAATGTGACATTCCTAATTATGAAAAAATGCTGCAGCTGCAGAATCGCATAATACCATTAACCCTGGTATTGCCACAGAGTAACATTAATTTTCTGTGCATAGAGTGCACCCTCCCAGTACCATGCAACTCACGGTGAGGACTTACATAGAGCTGGCAAACTCGTGTTTGCATCATAATAAATATTCAACCTCACAAAATCAGTGGAAGCAAACGATCTATAACTTTGCTGAAAACATGAAAGGGATCCGTGATATTTTTGTATAAACCTACACAAAAATAATTAAATGTTTATGCGCTCTTCCTCATTGAGTCTACTCATAGTATTTAGGCTCAATTGAAAACAAGCAAATTACATTGGATTTTGCAAACAATATTTTATTGCCCTTTTACTAATAACCATAATTGGATATTATGGAAGCCAACTATATTGAAAGAAATAATGTACTTTCTGTGGTGAGGTGCAATCAGTCTTTCCTTAATTGTCCAAATTATACAACCATTGAGTGCTTAAATGAATTGCTCATCAACAAATTGTTAATTAGTTTTGAAAATCTAATTATGGTACCTAAAGGACTCTACAAAAATTATGAGTTAGACAGCACCACAAACTGTTGCTATATCAAAAAGCCCTTCTGAACAATTTTTCCAGTTTCATCTTAAGGGAATATATCAGATGTTAATATAGACAACCAGGTTAATTAAGTATTCTTTCAATTAGTTTCCGATTGAATCATTTGAGATGACAGTTTTATCAGACTGTTCACATTGTTTGGCCTAAGTTTTAAATAGTAATCTAATGAATATCACTACTAGCCTTAAATAGAGTTTTTTAATGGGAGTAGAAGCACTATTGATAACATGAAGAGATTTTTTAGCTGTAGCAACTATTGTTATAAGTTATCTTGATAATACAATTTAAAAGATTATTAAGCAATAACACATTTTTTCTACCAAATGTTTAATTCTACTAAGCCAGTCTTCAGCAACATTAATCTTGACATATGTCAAAGAATTTACCTATATTTTAAGGGATATTGATTTTTCAAACACTCCTGCCGATGGAATAGGTAGAGATGAAAAAGGTATTGATTTAATGTTTATCTAACTACACATTTCTTGATGTTAGCTCCAAATTGAGACATAAACTGTATTTGTCACTGTTGCCAAATGTATTTACATGAAATCCATTGTGTGCAAAGAGTTAAAATAGAGCAAATGGTTTTGCCATTAACAGACTAACATTCTTTTGATGCAAAATCTGTTTATGTAATACGGACAATAATGGCAACAAATTGACTAAACAACAACATAACACTAATTACCTGATACACAATGCTATAAAGAGATTACTTTCCTTTCCAGAAGTAGCATATGTACATTAACTCTCTATACTACAATACAATTAGATGGATCGTATCAGCAGCGCCTGTTGCACAATTAGAAAGGGTTCAGATAAATGAGAGGCTTTTGATAACATGTAAAACAATTAAGTGAATATTATCGGAAATATAGCTCCCCTTAAAAAAGCCTGATTGTTAATTACTGAGAAGTCCTGGGAGAAAGGGTTCTAATCGTAAGGCTAGAGGTATCGAGAAAATCATACAATCAATGCTAACAAGTAAAATGTGCCTATAATTCTTGCAGAAATGTGGGTCTTATCCCTCCTTTGGAATAAGTCAAATAAGAGCATCTATAAAAAAGCCAGAAGAATTCCATGAAAGTGAAAAATAGGTAACAAGAGCGTATAACTTTGGAATAAGTAACTGAGAAACGTGCGCAAAGCTTTTGACCGTAAATCCATGCAGATTTGGGGCTTTATCCTTTTTGAGTATATGCAATGCATTGTGTAGGTTTCTTATCCAATTCTAAAGTTGTAAGATCGAGTTGAGAATCAGAAGGCTTTTGGACATTAGAAAGGCAATGAGCTATGTCAGAAATAAGGGGTGAATCATTCATTGTATTTAGTGACTTAAAAAACTGAACACATTGTTCCAGACTATCTTAGTCTTTAAGTTTCAGTATCTGTTGTGCATCCATAATTGATTAAATTTTAAGTTTGTTACTCTATACTTTAAGATAATTTGCTGACAGTTTGCCAGATTTAGTTTGGTCACTATAACATTCTACAGTAGATTTTAGTAAGTAAAGTGAAACATTTTCTGTACAGGATTTATTGAATCGAAGTTTGGTGTCAATACGTTCAGACATTCACTCTTTTATTTTAGAGGTGTAGTAAGAATGTTCTAGTTTTTTATTGTTGGTAAAAATTTCCACAGTATGTGTACGTCATTTCTTTTTTCCTGGAACATAACTAATGATAAAGTCACAAGCCGAAGTCTTGAAAACATTGCAAATGGTATAAAGAGGCAAATTGTCTGTTTGTTTAAAATGAAAGTGTTCAAGGAAAAAAGAAGGAAAAGATGAGGTGAAGTCAGTAGCTAAAACTAGTGAATTATTAAAACCCCATTGTTTTGGTAGGTTGGACTTAGGAAGAATATCTAGTTGTACGAAGACAGGGGCATTATCGGCTATTAGAATTGAGCCTATATCCACAGAAATTAGGATCTGGGATATGTGATATAAAGATTTAGTCTATTTTTGACTGAGTGTGACGAACTGGATATTCTCCTAGAGTGGGATTACAAAGCCTCCAAGCATCTATGAGATTCCTCTGTTTGAGATTCTGGATAAAAAAGCGTTTGGGCTTTTAGTGTATAGGTGGCTCTAGAGATTTGATCGATTAAAAAGGCAACAATTTGTTTACAATCCCTCTCAAAAATAAAATTATCATCAGGATATTGTATGAGTTGTTGGGTAAAATGGGACCAAAATTGACAATCAGTAGTTGTTGGGCCATAAATTTTAAACAGACAACCTGGAACTTTATCAAACAATAACTTGGTAAATAATCATCGACCAGTTATGTTTGGCTAGCATTTGTGGGTGTGTGCATTCCATTTGTACTGCTGCAATGGCTGTGTATTGTTTGATGTACATGTATGAGTTTGGGACATGGATTTATGTTGATATTGTGTGTAGTGATCGTGCTGACATGTTATTTGGAGTGTTGTGTGCCCTTGTGTGGTTGTACTGCATGTGTGAGTGTGTGTGGTGATTGGTTTGTCAGATCTGTTGTGATGTTTGTTTGCAGCATATGATGTATGCCTTGTTGTATGCATGTGTGGTTGTGTTTTTGTTTCTCTGGTGTTGTTACATTGTGGTGTATGTATTATTTGTCAATTGAAGGTGTGTATTGTGGACGAATGATGGTGCTTTCAAGGTGTTGTGGTCCTGGTGTTGTTGTGTCATTTGGCTGTGTTGTGTGGTGTAACGTTTGACTCTGCCGGTACTGTGTGTCTGGGGGTTTGTGTGTGTTTTGGAAGTGTGTGTGTTGTCCGTAGTGTGTGTACTATGTATGTGCATGTGTTTATGTGGCTGTGTGTGGGTGTGCATGTCATTGTGAGGGTATGTGTATGTGTGTCGCCATTGCCACCCGTTCAATATGTGCATGTTTTGTGTCCATAGATACATTGGCATTGTGCAACTGTTATTGTCATCATTGCTTGTTCCAGAGTCCTTGGGCGAGCAGGACCAGCAGTAAGACGTGTAGCTCAGGTTCCATGGAGGCTCAAGATGGGTATGTGTTCCTAAAGGTGAGTGTCTCCTTTTATAGATTTGGTTTCCACCATGGTTTCTGTGGTTTTGCAACTGTGGGGGAAACCTTGGCTGTGTGCAGTTTCGTAATCTGTCTCATGGGAACATGGTCTCCACTGGCCTGAAGGTGGCTACTGTCATCTGTGGTGGCCTGACCTCACTGGCGGTGTCGGCGGTGGATTGGCTGTATTCTTTTGGGAAGACAGTATCATCATAATTCTTCTCCGCCCGCCAGCATGAGACCGCCAAACTCGTAATGACCCTCTTAGTCTTCTTCTTGAAGATTTTTCTTCAACAGGATAAAGTCTACATTTGGATGATTTTTTGTGATGGAAATCTTCATCCGGGACAAGCTAGAAATTGCTGCTGACCTCCCTGGAGTCCTATTTGGATACGCTGCGCAGGAAGCCTCAGTGAAGTTCTTTCATTGAGACTTTAAAATGTTTTTGGACCTTTTTCTCTCCGACGTCAGGCAACTCTCCACAGCAAAACGAGCTGCAAATAGAAAAAATACCAAAACCTTTTTGTTTCGGTTTTTTCCAGAGTAGGCAGTGGTCCATAGGATCACTGCCTGCTCTGAAAAAATATTATTGTGAGCATTCACAAAGGAGAAGGTTGTCCCATGGGGACCCCTTCCCGTTTGCGAATGAGTTACCATCCACTTCAAGTGGATGGTAACTGCGGGTTGATTAGCGACCGCTTTCGCGGTCACAAATCAACCCTACATCGCGGTGCGACTCGCAAATAGGTAGGGAACGCCCCTTCCTATTTGCGAGTCTGAAACACATTTTGCGAGTCGGTACCGACTCGCAATATGTGTTTTAGCATCGCGTGAGGGCATTAGCGCCTCGTAAATGCCGTTTTTCGCCGTTTGCGAGGCGCTAATGCCTTCCTACATCTGGCCCTAATTTCCTGAATACACCTGGCTCAAATCCCAAAATTGCCACTGGTCAGCTGGCCAGTTTCATAAGGGCTTGATGCAAGGGACTCGATCAGCTATTTCCTACTTGTATCAAACAGGGAGTCCCTTCTTGAAGCAGTTGAAGACAGGCAAAGTCTTCATAGTGGTGAAGCCATCTGAGGTGGGGGTGCAGCTCAGCCAATTTTATCCTTGCTCTGGGGGTGGAAAGCGGGGGGTGGCTCTTGACAAATCACCTGCAGGCAACCACCCCCTTGAGTGACAAACTTCCTGAGAAGTGTGGCAATAATCAACCCAGGGAGCGACATTCTCCCAAAATCCAAGATGGCAAAAATTCAATCTCAGAGGTTAGGTCAGACTGAGCCCACCCACTGGTATGGTTGTGTTTCCTTTAACACACATCCTTTCTAGCCCTCTCCTAATCTAATCAGGGGACACTTGGCTGTCTGGTTTTGCAGGAAATGGGAGAGGGCCTCTTACTGGCCCAAATGTCCTTCCCTCCTTTGAAGTATAGTTTGGTTGTTCTCCCCCATCCTGTTTCACCATCTGCTGAGGCAGTTCTCCTCCCTCATGCTGTTCCATTGTGTTCATCCCGGGCCACTTCACACCTTATCACCAGAAGCTGGCCAATCAGAGAAGGGCACTACCGAGCTAAAACTGGTAACTTTTAGGTAGAGTTCTAAAACTCTTTCTAGTTGCAATTTATATTAAACTCAATAGGGGCAAGTTGTTGGATTTATTATAACCTTTAATTTGGCACTAAACATGCCATTTTTACCTCCTTCTTATGGAAACTAAGATTTTATTATTTTAAAATAAAGTCTCTTTGCCTATGGAGCCCATTCACAACAACAGGAAAAAACAAATGTAGCTATCTTTCCCTCACCTGGGCTTATAAAACATCTTTTAGAAAGTTCCTGCTTATAGTTACACTGCACCCAAATTGGGGACACCTAGGGCACACCTTAGGGGTGACTTATATGTAATAAAACAGTCGCTCAGGACTTTGGAAATGCTTTTAATTCTAAAGTCAAATTTGGGGTTAACTTTAACTTAATGGCAGCAAGCAAGGCAGGTCTGCCTTTAGAATGACACTGGGCACCACAGCAGCACACATGTGAGAGTACTACCTATGCTGGTGTCCCTAAACCTACATGCACTACCATATACTTGGGACTTATAGGTAGGTTGATACAGCCAATTACAATAAGCGTAATTTGCAGATTCATTTTAAGAAAAGCACAAGCACTGGGGCTATTTAGCAGTGCCCAAGGCACCATCAAAGTCAGAAAAAGACCAGAATAAGTGAAAAATGGGGGCATAAATTTAGGGGGCTTCTGAAATCAGCCCAGTTTTCCCACAAGCACTAATTGCATATTCAGTGCAATTTAGATTTTCTTCTGTAGGAGGGTGGCTTTAATTCCCTTGCTATCCTTCAGTATACCTATTTCTAATTTCTACAGGTAAGTTACTTCCAGAATTAACAGCCAGGAGAATTTTCTAATCAGTTATATTCTACAGCTGCAAACCTACTAGCAGAGTCAGCAGGACATGATAGCATCTGAGTTTTTGACAAAAACTACATTTCTTCCAGACAGTGTTGTCATAGTTTAATTCTGTGCTGTCAGTTTCTAATTAACAAACATTTCATACAGGTACAGGTCTGACTAATTCCACTGTTCTTGAAGCTAGAGTATTTGAGTCTTGTTGAGCTTGTAAAAAAGTAGAACCATTGTTACCGCTTACATATTAATCAATGATCCCCTAATCATACCACTACACTTTGGTCTAATTTTCACAGCCAACAGTGGGATCATTAAGCCAAATTACACATGCTCTCTTTCATATATGAAGGCTTGTGGTGCTCAGGTCTAGTGCTATAATGTTAACTTAACAATCTGGGTATAAGCAAAACTTGAGCCAAGTTTGATACAAAGCTTTAAACATCTCTGTTCTCTCACCTGCAAGGATGCCTCTCAGTCCCAATTACAGACTGCCTTTGAATTACCTCCTATCCGGATTGTGCTGCAGTTGTTAGTAGTAATGAGGTACAAAATGATTACCTCTGCTATATGACTCTACATGGGGAATGTGAATTCCAAAACAGGTACATAAGAGGCACTAGTGCTTTTACTCTCCATTCAGATTGTAAACTAGAGGTGCAGTGTGTAAAAGGACTGTCTGATTTGGTGCGCAAAACAAGACTCAGGAATGATGGGTACAAGATTCCTGGGTATCTCACAATACCTAATGTTATTTCAGGAGGTTCCTAAAGGTTACTTGTCTTTTTGACTTGCTTTCCAGAATGTGACATGGAGCTCTGTTACATAAAAATGTTCTGTGACTTGCTTGCACATCAAAGGAACCAATGTTTACAACACTTTTGCAGAATGTGCCTCATGAGTGAAGTGCTTAGGAGTTACTCAAATTGTGTAGCTTGCTTTGCAGAATTTGGCTCAAGAATGTGGTGGTGATAAGTACTACGAGGGCATATTTACCAGGAACTGGAGCATGAGTGCTGATTAACCAGTTTTCTTGCATCTCACCTGCCCCATCTAACGACACCATAGGTGCGCTGTATTAACAATATGGCACACCACGGCAATCGTTAGGACAACAGCATCAGAATTTTTGACGCTATTGTGGCGCTTTGCTGAACTAGCATCAAAACGTTTGACGCTAGTGTAGCAAAGTGCAAGGAAGCCCATAGGTTTCTATGAGAGCGACATTTTAACACCTGCTTTGAGCAGGCATTAAAAATGACACCAAAAATGGCACTGTGAAATCTTGTAGATTTCACTGTGCCATTTTTGTGGGCCTCCGAGTGCCAGAACACCCCCTTGCATACACCATGCCTGACCCAGGCATAATGTGGCTCAATAGGTTGCAAAGTGGAGCAATGTGAGCACTGCAACACTTTGAAAATATGGCGTGGCAAAAAAGCCTTCCTAACGCCACATTAGTGTAAAAAGAATGATGCTAATGTGAAGCAGGAAAGCACGAGGGGCTAGTAAATATGAACATATACCTTTGAGCGGAAGAACACGGCCAAGTTGTTTGACTTGCTGTGAAAGAAAACTCTTAGAAATGAGGTAAACAAAAATCATCAGAGGTGCACACTACCTCTGCAGAATGAGCCCTTTAAATGAAGGGCATGAGAAGAATACTCATTTGTGAATATTTTCTTTTGAGCAAATTAAGCTTCAGCATTTAGGTGCCCAAAATGGACTGGAGGCCTTTGACTCCGTCTGAAGTGTGAGAATCATGAATGAGTGGTATGAAAGTTACCTTTGGCAATGACTCTTTGAATGTAATGTGCCACCGAAAAAGAATGAAGTAAAATATTTTTTTTCATTGGTGGCATCTCAAGGTTCAGATATTTTCACATGGAAACCAGTTGATTATGGAGTCGTCGAAGGATCACAGCTCCATTTCAGCTGTATGCAGATGAAAAATGTGATCTATCAAATTAAGTTCCCAGCCTGTGTGAAACATTGCATTATGTACGAGTGATACCCTTTTACGCCGGAAATTAGACAAAACAGAGGTCATATATTGGTATTAGGAGGCTAAAAGGGCACCGGGAAAGGACAGGAAAGTGCCGTATATTGTTAAATAGGACAAATTCCTGCACTTTCCCTTTCACGCAGTGCAGCAATGTGGCTTGCCATGCTGCTTGGAAGTTTGCTAAATATACCCTCAGTATTTTGCACAAAGCCCTGAACAAATCTGGCCCCAGCTGCTTTCAACTATTAATTTTATCATACCAACAAAAAAGGAATCTGAGTTTAATGAAACATCCCGATTTATTTAGCATGTTCTGAAAAGAGCGATGTATATAGGCAAATAATAGACGTATTTGCCCTCTTATTTGGAATACAGTGAAAAATCAAGAGGCCTCTTAACTGTTCAGGAAACACTTGAAAACCTTCCTATCCAAGACTGATTTGTCAGCCACTAGCTGCAAAATCACCAGTTAAAGACAATCCACCTACTCCTTTTTTCCACTCTTCTGATCCAACATAAATTGCTATTCGATTTTTCCTTTATTTAGTCAATAAGCTGCCTAGCATGGATCCCCTCCTTTTGATTTTCCCATTCTGTTTTCTGTTCTTTTTCTTTCCTTTGTCTTATTTTCATAATGCTCTTAAGTAACAATTTAACAACAAGAAAGCGCTCTGTGAAATCCTTAAATAACCAGTCAAGCGAACAAACAAATAAATACATAACTGCAGATGTCTTCAGCTGGGGGAAATGAAGACATGATACTACAGCTTTACATTGCCAATAACCTTTTTGTTTTCCACAATGTATTGTATTGTATTGTAATCGTATTTATATAGCGCTTACTACCCCTGACGAGGAATGAGTTTAGGCAGAGATATTTAGGAGATGAAAGTGGTCGAAGGGATTTGGGATGAGTCAGAGTGAGAATGGAGGATAGTTTGATAGAGACATGACATAATAGTGATGAAAAATGAGAGCAGAAATTCATAGATATCTAGTATAACAACCCAAAAACCAGGAGCCATGCAATGATCCACAAACATGGCAAGCACAGAAACAACATATACACATACATACACACATATATATATATATATATATATATATATATATATATATATATATATATATATATATTTATACACACACACATGAATACACACACATATGCACATACAATACATAATTAGAATCATGGGTAAAAAATACTTAGTCAGACAGGTTTAAAAGAGTGTGTGTGTATTTTATTGTTATGACAGTAGCAATACATATTTTCCAAAGAAACTATAAATAAATAGAAATATACATATAATCTGAAAAAATATTTATCCACATCGGCATATGCAGTTCATAGTTGTTTGAAAAAGGTGGTTATGAAGGCCACCTCTTGAGTAGTTTTCTGAAAACAAGAAAGTTATCTGTGGCTCTTATAGTTGGGGGTAATGAATTCCAAAGTTTGGCTGCTTGGACGGAGAAGGATGTACCACCTACAGTCTTTTTCTTGTTTGGTGGTGTTCTAAGGCGGGGTGCCAGTCTTGAGCGGAGGGTTCTTTGTTGGATGTATTTGGTCATTTTCTTTCTGATAAAAAGCGGTCCTGTTCCATGTATAGCTTTGTGGGTGATACAAAGCAGCTTGAAAGTGCATCTTCTGGCAACGGGTAACCAGTGTAGTGCTCTCAAGGCAGGGGAGATGTGGGCTTGCGGCTTTATATGTAGTAGTAGCCTGGCTGCGGAATTCTGGATATGTTGTAGTTTTTTTCATAACAGATAGAGATGATCCATGGTAGAGGCTATTGGCATAATCCAGTTTGGATAATACAAGTGAGATAGTAGCTTGCACCTTGTGTGGAAATCCGAGGTGGGGGAAGATGCGCCGTAAAGTCTTTAAGGTGATGAAGCTTGTGCGTGCTAATTTGTCTACTTGGGTATTCATAGTTAGCTTGGAATCCATGGTGATTCCTAGGTTTTTCACTTCCTTGGATAATTGAGGAGGTGGTCCGAGATCTTCAGGCCAGACGCACAGAGGGTCATAATTTTTCCAGTCACCACATATGAGTAGTTGCCATCAGTATGACCAAACATGAGTTTTGAGATCTATGATCCAATGAGGTGGCTGCAGTAGGTGGCTCTGGTGATCTAGGCATGGCGGTTCTTGGCAGTAATCATGCAACAGATGCTGCTGCAGTGCCCAGTCACATTTTTATTTGTCCAGAAAATTTAAGCAAAAACTATCTGCAGGCAAATCCATAAGTCTTTTTTTTTCATTTACAATGCTCAAACCAAAGTCAAGGCAAACAATTATAGATTTAATTGAGGGAAACGTCTTCAAAGTGAACAGTAAAACTTTCTTCACAAATTCATAGTGTAGATATCATTTCTAATAATCTATATTAGTAAAGAGCAAATTTTCCACTTTAGCACACTGGTGCTAAATGAAGGATGATTCTTATTATCCAACTCACTGATACTCGTTGTATTGATAGCAAAAGTTTGGAAGGGTGAGAGGACCAGTAAAGATTCGAACCTGTGAACATATGGTTATACGCAGGCTACTGAAGTGGACACATTTGTTCATTGAGGGACCAGAGAGGGCACAACACAGCCTTCTCGTCCAATGATTTATTGCTTTCAAGTAATGTGTGGAAAACAAAAATGTGATGTTTGGATGGCATGGAAGTAATCTTGGGCACTAGTACTTACCTTGTCACGTTTGCCCTTCATGTTACCTCAGAAAAGAATCAACTGTGCACACATAAGGCTTAGTCCTGCTCACATAGGAACAGTCCAGTCTGAACTGCTAAATTAGGTCTGCCTGAAGAGAAATGCAAACAACCCTAGAATACCATTGATGTATTTGTGCCTCATCAGTAGGGTGCAGCCTGAGTCTTGGAGCAAAATAAACTCACGACCATGTCTGGTCATACTGATGGCATCTAGATATCTCACTGTGGGAATTAAAAAAGTTATGGGTGAAGTAGTCTGAACTATGACCTAAACACAGTCCAATATTTGTTTTGCCCACCATGCCACCACACACAGAATTCATAGATATCCAAAGTCTTGCTCCTACTCCATTTGAAACAACCCAGCCCAAGCTGCCAATCCACGTCCCTTTGAAAGAGAATGCAAGCAACCCCACTGTAGTATTAGCCTATCTAGGTATTGTCAGTTGGGTGTAAATTGTGCTTTATAGCAGAGTGACCACAGGACCCATGTCTGAATCCTTCGGTCATACACAGCGTGTCCCACCGAGGAAAACAAATAAAGAGATAGACAGATTTTTCAAATAAATCTCAACACATGTGACTACATGTAAATACTCAGGAGGAATGCAGCCCATTGATTTTATCCACCAAGTCACTACCAATACTTCATGGCCAAATACAAATCATCCTTAGCCCTGCTCTAACAGGAACAGCCCAACACGAATGGCCAGGCCAAGTCCACTCTAAATGAGGATGCCAGCAAACCCAGACTGGTTTCAGCCTGTTTGGCCCTGGTTAGCAGATTGCAGATTGAGGCCTACAGTACTACTGCCGCCAAAGCAGTGGTCTGACCTCCACATTCCGACCTTGGCGGAGCCGCCGTGGTCTGACCGCCAGCACTGCCAGTTTGCCACCAGGCGGTAGCCTGGCGGTGCTGGTGGTCTCAATCTGCCAAGGCAACGCTGCAAGCAGTGCTGCCCTCTGTATTAAGAGTCTACTTTCCTCCAGCCTTTTCATGGCGGCCCATGGGGGCCCCAGCACTGCCCATGCACTTTGCATGGGCAGTGCGGGGGACCCGACGAACAGTCCTGTTGTGCTTTTCACTGCCCGATTTACAGGCAGTGAAAAGCATAACGGGTGCTGTCATACCCTACACACCGCTAAATTGCCGTCAGCTCAATTACAGGCCAGCGTCAAAGTTGTGCTGTGTTTCCCACGGGGGCGGCGGGCAGAAACGCTGTTTTTGCTAACTGGCCAAGAAGGAAACTCTTACTAGGTACCACATATGGACAGCTGCATATACGGTCATCCCGACGCATGACTTTGGCGAGTGGCAAAGTCAAAATGAGGGCCTGAGTCTTTCCCACAGTGTATACAGGACTGACCTTTGGGTCATACCCATAGCACACATGGCGTTGCTCTGGGAAAACAAAACAGTGATGCATCAGTTGTTTATATTAATCTGAACCACAATCGCAATACAGTACATCATGTTTTGGCGAACTATGCTAACTCAGAAAGGAAATCTGCTATGTGTAAATCATTTTTGGTCCTGCTCAAAAATGAAAAGTCAAGCCTGAATGGCCATGTTCAGTCCCCTGAATGGGAATGCAAGCAACCCTGGCTTTGTCAGTAGAGTACAGCTCAAGTCCTATAGCATAGTAAGCACAAGGTTTACTCCTTGGCCTACTTTTTTACACTTAGGGTGCACTGAGAAAAGCAAAAACTGATAGGTGGATTTTATTGACTATTATCAGATATTGGTGATTACTCTGGGACACAATCCTGTTCATCATCTTTTTTGCCCACCGTGCCACTGTATTGTTTGCCCACCATGCCACCACAGACAGAAGCCAGTGACAAGCAACTCAAACTTGACCTTGCTCCAATAGTAGCAGTTCAGCCTGAACTGACAGAACAAGTCCATTCTGAATTGTAACACTAGAGGCCACAAACATATTTTGAATATTTGGACCTTGTCAATTGGATGAAATCTGAGTCGTGTGGCACTGTGAGCATGAAACCAGTATAGACATACAATCTGCATGGCCCAATGTGGGTCTTGTGCTCACAGCCCCATAGGACTCAAGCAGGAATGATGGACTGCATTGCATCCCACACTAATTACCTGTGAATGACATTTAGTCAGGCAATCCAATCCTAATAATTTTGTTTTCCTCAATTTAAATATTATGATTTAACTCAATAGATAAAAAAGTCAAACCTTCACTTCAACTCAAATAAATCTGGCTTGCTCTTAGCCAACTACTTACATATTAAACAAAAAGAACTAGAAAAACAGCTATTAAGAAACATGATGGTAGTTTGCTCCTCCTCACTAAGCAAAAAGTTTTAGGGCCTGACGTATCATCACGGCCCTTTGCGATTCGGAAATAGCGACTTTTAAGAAATCGCTATTTCCGACTCGCAAAGTGCCATGTGTCACATTCGCGATTCGGTAATAGTGATTTCTTAAAAATCGCAAATGCTATTACTGAATCATAAATTGCGATACCGGCCCCATTCGCAGCTATGGGCCTGTTGGCCCATATCTGCAAATTTTTTGCATTTCCAAAATTGCGATTTCTGAACCAGAAATCGCAATTTTGGAAATGCAAAACCCCAGGGTGCTGGGGGGCTAAGGCCCCCTCTGCTGCACCCCAAAAAAATGTTGGGGGACATGTAAGGTGCACACATGCCAAAAGGGCATGAGTGCCTTACATGTATAATTTAAAAATGCATTTTAAATGCATTTTTAAATTTTGCACATGGTTACTACCAAGTTCAACTTGGTGGTCATTAGCGATTCCTAAATGCCAAAATCGCATTTAGGAATTGCTTCATACATGTGCTAAGAAATCGCAAATAAGGAATCCTTATTTGCGATTTCTAATTTAGAGAGTCGCAATTTGCGACTCTCTAAACAGGGTCGCAATTTTAAGGAATTGCTATTTTAGCGATTCCTTAAAATTGCGTTCAGATTGTATTTCATACATTCTGAACTGGCATTTTGCATTCGCAAACGGGCATTCGCTCCGTTTACGAATGCAAAATGCTTTCATACATCTGGCCCTTAGTTTTTTATAACCTCTTTGTATCACAAACCTACAGACCTCCAAGATGATGTCATGAATGCGTTTCTTGGATATTGTCATTTACCCAGCCCTCAGATGCTGATAGATTCACTTTAGAAAACCCCATTGATATTCAGGAGATCAACATTGCAATTCACGAACCTTAAGTAAGCCACCCAAACCAGATAGAATCCCAGCCGAATTCTAAAAATGTTTTCAAACCCAACTTTCCTTCATTTTACTTTCACTATTCATTAACTTTCGGCATACTTCTATGATTGGTGTTTTTTTTTAATTAAACTAATTTCATTGTTCTTCTAAAACCAGATAAAGTCCTCACTTTAGTTTCTAACTATGGTCCAAACTCCCTCATAAACCAAGATTACAAAACGTATGCTAAAATTTCAGCTAAAAGTCTAAGGGGGTCATTCCGACCCCGGCGGGCGGAAACCTCCAAAAGACCGCACCGCGGTCAAATGACCGCGGGGTCATTACAACTTTCCCGCTGGGCCGGCGGGCGATCTCCAAAAGATCGCCCGCCGGCCCAGCGGGAAAGCCCCTGCAAAGAGGAAGCCGGCTCCGAATGGAGCCGGCGGATTTGCAGGGGTGCGACGGGTGCGGTGGCACCCGTCGCGATTTTCAGTGTCTGCAAAGCAGACACTGAAAATCTTTGTGGGGCCCTGTTAGGGGGCCCCTGCACTGCCCATGCCAGTGGCATGGGCAGTGCAGGGGCCCCACGACACCCGTTCCCGCCAGCCTCTTCCTGGCGGTGTAAACCGCCAGGAAGAGGCTGGCGGGAAGGGGGTCGGAATCCCCATGGCGGCGCTGAAAGCAGCGCCGCCATGGAGGATTCCCTGGGCCAGGGCAAAACCACCGGGAAACCGCCGGTTCCCCTTTTCTGACCGCGGCTTTACTGCAGCGGTCAGAATAGCCCAGGAAGCACCGCCAGCCTGTTGGCGGTGCTTCCTCTGCCCTCCACCCTGGCGGTTTGAAACCGCCTGGGTCGGAATGAGGGCCTAACTCCCCTACTTACTAAAATCATACAGCCAGACCAGACCGGATTTATGAAGGGTATATTAGCTGCTCATGACACTTGCCTTGCATGCCATGCTGTTTCTTCTGCTTGTGACCTTATATATCTAATGGGTTTATTAGCTTCCGATACAGAGAAAGTGTACAGTAAGGAGAATTGGCTATTTTTGTTTAAACCATTTGAAACTTGTAATTTTGGACCCACTTTAAAAAAAATTGTTAATCCATTGTATCCTGTACCTTCTGCTTCCATTTATTTAAATTGCATCCATTTTACTTCCATTAACATATATAGAGGTACTCAACAAGGGTACCCTTTGTACCTCTTTTATTTTTTATTGCCATTAAACCAATCTTGTGCTCTTTTGGGACTACTCGACATTATACTGGGACTGTTTTGAAAAATACTGTGTTAAAGGTTCCTGGTTATGCCTAAGGTATTTTATATGTAAATGACTCTGTATTCCTCCCTAACATTCGTTGTATTATTTGTAAATATGTCTGTGGCTACTCTTTAAATATTCATAAAACAGACTTTTCCTTTAAATATTTTATGCAAATATACAATGTTAGCAGATACAATATATTTACTGGTGTTCAATGACATTAAAATACCCAGGGATTACTTTTGCTAACTGTATTAAAACCAAAATTGAAATCAACTCCTCCAGAATGCTGAGCACCACCAAAAATAAATAAGATAAATGGTCAATGCTTCTTCTGAACTGGTGGGGTCTAATCCATGTTACCATTATTTATACTGTCTACATGTTTTACCAAATTAGATACATTAATTAGTATTTTTATTTGGAACACTAAACCTCCATGCCACAGTATTAAAACCTTACAAATTCCCCAAAAAGAAGGTGGTAATGGCTTACCTGATTTTAATAAATTGGCATTCAGTAGTTTATTTTTTCACAAAGCTCGTTCTGGTTTCAGAATGTTGACCCTTCCCCCAAACGGCTTTTTTTATTGCCATTAAACCAATCTTGTGCTCTTTTGTGACTAATCGACATTATACTGGGACTGTTTGAAAAATACTGTGTTAAAGGTTCCTGGTTATGCCTAAGGTATTTTATATGTAAATGACTCTGTATTCCTCCCTATTATTCTTTGTATTATTTGTAAATATGTCTGTGGCTACTCTTTAAACATTCATAAAACAGACTTTTCCTTTAAATATTTTATGCAAATATACAATGTTAGCAGATACAATATATTTACTGGTGTTCGATGACATTAAAATACCTAGGGAATACTTTAGCTAACTGTATTAAAACCACAAATGAAATCAACTCCTCCAGAATGCTGAGCACCACCAAAAATAAATAAGATAAATGGTCAATGCTTCTTCTTAACTGGTGGGGTCTAATCCATGTTACCATTATTTATACTATCTACATGTTTTACCAAATTAAATAAAGTAATTAGTATTTTTATTTGGAACACTAAACCTCCATGCCACAGTATTAAAACCTTACAAATTCCCCAAAAAGAAGGTGGTAATGGCTTACCTGATTTTAATAACTTGGCATTCAGTAGTTTATTTTTTCACAAAGCTCGTTATGGTTTCAGAATGTTGACCCTTCCCCCAAACGGCTTTTATTAGAACGAAATCTGCTACTACCATTCCCTTTACCTGTCTTTTGGACAATGTCTAACAGTAAGATTGGTAGACTCTCTCCAATTTTTGCCACCTCTAAACTTGCTCTTCTATCTCTTGAAGAAAATGTTGCTATTATTATTAAGTCATATAAAAAAGTTTCGCTTTGGTTTACCCCCCTCCTCACACCTAATAAATATTTTACCTTATGGAATGCATGGACTAATGCTGGTATTTTCTTAATTTATGATATCTGTTAAAAAGGGAATATGTTCTATTCCTTTGATGAGCTAACTACCATGTATCACCTTCCTCAAGTTGAATGTTCTAACTAAGATTTATTAATACCAGTCCTAATACTTACTTTAAATACTTTGATACTTAATCTCTACCATCTGCTCAAATATCTAAAATGGAGTTCTGTATTGGCCTTTCTAACCAATCAGTAAACATAGCATCTGAAGTGCATAAGAAACTCAACTCAAGTCTACTCCTTCTCCTTTTATAGCTGTGGCTCAAAAATGGTCTCTAGACCTCAATACACAATAATCGTGTGCAGAACGAATATCTATTTGGTCATTTGATATTACTAGTTCTCCCTCAGAAACTCTCATTCAAATTAATGTTTATCTTTTCTACCAATGCTTTTGGTCCCCAGTTAAATTGTTCAAAACTAATTTGTTGGGTACACCAAATTTATGGCATTGTAAAACTGCTCTAGGCAGTTTACAACACATATTTTATGACTGTCCTATAGTTTTTAAATTTTGGTCTGAAATATGGAATATTATAATTCAGTTTTTTAATATCCAAGCACCTTTATCATTTCATGTAGTAATCTATAAATCAAATGCTTTTAAAACTGTTGTCTCAAGATGATTGTAAATGCTTTCATTTGACTATCTCCACTTATGTTAAATCAATAACTTCACACAGGAAAGATGCAAAATTATTATCTTTTAATGCTTTATGAGAATGGATTATATTCCTTAGATGTGGGTGTTCCTTGTTGATTTGTAGTCAGAAAGAATGCACTCTACTTATATCTAACATGTGGAGTAATCTTGATTGATAAATAACGAGCTGTTATTTGTTATAAAAGTATACTGTGTGGTTTACATTTGTATATTAACCCATTACCTGTTTTCTTTTTTTGTTATTTAATAGTCTGTCTGTTTAGTTGATCTGATGTAAGTTATTGGTTACATACTTCTAATGTAATGTTTCCATTTTGATTCCTTACAGTGATGGTAATATTTTTTCTACAGACATACTGAAAGTATCATTTGGGATGACGGGATTATGGAATGATGAGCTGCATTCTCTTAAATGTCCACCAGGGGCAGTGTAGTTTAAAGCTTACACGTGTGATTTTACGTAGCCCTAGAGAAATAATGGCCATAATTAATTCTACATGGGGATGATGCTTCGTAAATGGCTGTCACATTCACCTGCCACTATAGTGTAGTGACATGAGTTGAAGAAATAGGCATTGTTAGAAATGGGGCCTTTGGTTGGCAGTCAGGTTAACCCCTGTCCAAGCAAGGACCCTCACTCTAGTCAGGGTAAGTCACACACAATACAAATGATCCTGTGCCCACATGGTTAACACCACAAAAATATTCTCCGTTCCGCCCGCCAGGGCGGAGACGACCGCCGGCGGTATTTGGACCCGGCTTACCGCCGTGGATTTCCAGCGGTTTGAACCGCCATGAAATCCATGGCGGTAAGCACTATCAGTGCCAGGGAATTGCTTCCCTGGCACTGATAGGGGTCTCCCCCACCCCCACCCGACTCCCTCCCCTACCCCCCCACCACCCCTGCCACCCCCAAAAGGTGGCAGGTCCCCGTCCCCACCCCGACCCCCAGCATCACTTCACCCATACCCACAGACACGCACGCAGGCACCACCTACATACTTACACGCACACATGCCGACATATATGCCTACATCCACACACACAGTCATACATGCACACCTACATTCAAACATACACGCACACATCCATACAGACATACCCACAGACATACACGCACTCATTCCCATACACACAACACCCCCGCAGGCATACACGCACTCACACACCCCCTCTACATACACACACGCACACCCCCATGCACACACACAACACACAACAACCCCCCACCCCCCCCCTCACGGACGATCAACTTACCTGGTCCGACGATCCTCCGGGAGGGGAAGGGAGCCATGGGGGCAGCTCTGCCAACACCACACCGCCAACAGAACACCGCCACGGCGAATCACAGGACATGATTCCCTGGGCGGTGTTCTGTTGGTGTGGAGGTGGAGCAACCTCCACTTCCCCGCCTCCCGCCAGTATGGCTGTTAGCGGCTCTCCGTCCGTAAAAGGACGGAGAGCTGCCAACGGTCATAATAGGCCGAGCGACAAATCGCCACCACTGGCGGTCTTCCGCATGGCGGTCCCTCGGTGGTCTTTCAAAAAGACCGCCGAGGTCAAAATAAACCCCATAATGTTTATGTGGTTAAATGTAGGTCAAAATGATTAAGGCCCTCATTACAACATTGGCGGTAAAAGCCGCTTACTGCCGTGCAGAAGACCGCCAACACACCGCCGCGGCCGCGGAATTCCGCCACAGCTATTATGACCCACAGCACGGAATCTGCCAAAATTCAAGTCCGCCACACCAAAGGTCAGTGATAAACTGGCGAAAACAAAACCTCCACCGTCACGCCAACAGAAATACGCCCACACTATCACGACACACGAATCCACGCGGCAGTCTTTCAACCGCGGTATTCCATTGCCGGTACACACCGCCACGCTCAAAATACACACACATTTACAAAACACAGCCTCATTGGACAATTCGAAACACACACACCTGATACACATACACACCACACCCACACACCCAATACAATATAAAACACACACACACACACATCACCCACAAACCCCTACAACCAAAATCCCGAACGAAGGCTAGAGAGAGACACCACAAACAACTACCAAGCATCCACAGGCACACAATACCATCACCCACAGAACTTACACGCACCTCACACAACACACCACTAAATAGCACCCCACTTATCACTACACACACCACCCCACACATCACCCACACCACCCCATGGCACGGCAAAGACACCCCAGGTTCTCTGAGGAGGAGCTCAGGGTCATGGTGGAGGAAATCAACGGGTAGAGCCACAGCTATTCGGATCACAGGTGCAGCACAGCTCCATAGCTAGGAAGATGGAGGTATGGCGCAGAATAGTGGACAGGGTCAAGGCAGTGGGACAGCACCCAAGAAATTGGGATGACATCAGGAAGAGGTGGAACGACCTACGGGGGAAGGTGCATTCCGTGGTCTCAAGACAACACCTTACGGTTCAGCGGACTGGCAGCGGACCCCCACCTCCTCCCCAACAACTAACAACATGGGAGGAGCAGGTCTTGGCGATTCTGCATCCTGAGGGCCTCGCAGGAGTAAATGGAGGAATGGACTCTGGTAAGTCAAAACTTAACTATTACATCCCACACCCTACCTGCATGCTAACACATACCCACACCCTCACCACCATCACTCCTACTCCTCACAAATGTCCCACTATCACAACCCACCCATCCCAACACCAAGCCCTGCATGCAACAACAAAGCATGGACACCCATAACCAAAGCATGCCCACTGCACATACCCATACACCCCACAAAACCATCATCACACAAGGTCCTCCACAGGAATTCAAGCACTGGGGTACACGGACACCCACCCTTTGCACACCATGGCACACACAGATGTAATAAACATCCTTGTATACCCCTGCAGGACCCCTACCCAACATCACCGGACAGGAGGGTCCACACATGTCCACACCACCAACAGAAGAGGCCCACAGTGATGACAGCAGCTCTGCCCAACTGGATCTAGATGACCAGCCCAGCCCATCGGGGTCCTCGGGACAGTCGGTTTCCCTGACACAGTCATAGACCTCTACAGAGCTTCCCCCCTCTGGAAACACCAGCGCAGAACCCGCCCAGCGGGCCCATACCTCTGTCCCCAGGACACGTCAATCAGAAGTGTGTCCACCACTACAGGGAACCCAGGCTAACCCACCACCCCAACAACAACAGGGACCTGGGGGCAGTGGTAGTGGGCACACGGTCCAGGGGACGGAGGCCCAGGAACACAGGGGAACTGGGAGGGCTGCTGTGCGACAGGGGGGGACAGGCCAAGGGAACCCACTCTCCACGAGGCCCTCTCCAACATCATGGGAGCCTACCACCATTCCCAGGAGATGATGGCAACGGTACTGGCCAAGTTTCAGGAGACCCAGCGCCTGCAGGAGGAACAGTATTTGGGCTTCAGGGAGGAACTCAGAGCCATAAATTCCACCCTGGGCACCATCGTAGGGGTGCTGAAGGAAGTACTCAACACCAGGAGTGACACTGTGGCACATCAAGGGGCCCCTGACACTAGCATGGACGATGAACAGCCCACCACTTCCGCCGGTGCTAGTGGACAGGAGGCACCGCCACAGGACCACCACACCAGCACCCCACCCCCTGCAGAAGGAGAACCACCCCGCAAACGGTCCCTGAGATCCAGGACAATGATAGAGAACGATGCCAAGACCCCCTCCAAGAAATGAGACCACCCTGAATGTCATCCTTCTGTACCACTTTGCCACCCTGTCCATACTTAAACTGCCCCAGCTCCACTTCCTATGCCAATTTGGGCAATGCACCTGTGAGACTAATAGACTGGACTCTGCCATGGACATTCGTCTACCATCACCCCTCACCATTTTACAACCCCCTCCAATATTGAGCACTTAAATAAACACCCTTGAAGAACAAAACAATCTGGAGTTAGTCTGTGATTTCGGAATATTGCATTAGCAATTACAGTGGCAAAATGCTCTTTCAATTGTAAAGTCAACATACCTATTTCACACAGCTCTAGTCCATGAGGAAACAAACAGATGTCACACTGTGGGACACACATCTGTGAAATTGTAAGGGAAAGTGACAACTCAATGACCATACACTGGGTGAAAACGACAGACAGTAGAGCGGTAGTAGTGTTAAAGTACAGGTAGTAGGCAGGTTTGTCTTCTTACCTGTGTCTCACTGGAAATATTGCAGGATCACTGAGTTCCTGTTGTCCATGTCCTCTTCTTCTGCTTCCTCGTCTTCACTGTCCACAGGCTCCACAGCTGCAACAACACCGCCATCTGGACTATCCTCCTGCAGAAAAGGCACCTGTCATCGCAAAGCTAAGTTGTGAAGCATTCAGCAGGCCACGATGATCTGGCACACCTTCTTTGGTGAGTAGAATAGAGATCCACCTGTCATATGGAGGCACCTGAACCTGGCCTTCAGGAGGCCGAAGGTCTGCTCTATTATCCGCCGAGTTCACCCATGGGCCTCATTGTAGCGTTCCTCGGCCCTTGTCCTGGGATTCCTCACTGGGGTAAGTAGCTATGACAGGTTGGGGTAACCAGAGTCACCTGCAAATGGCGAGGGACAACTGTTGGACACCCACTAACCTGGAGGGATATACCCAGACAACCATTCCCACTGACTTGCTTCCAGGTGCTCACCTATTAGCCACACACGGAGCCTCTGGAGTTGACCGATCACATAAGGGATGCTGCTATTCCACAGGATGTAGGCGTCATGCACTGAGCCAGGGAACTTGGCATTCACATGGGAGATGAACTGGTCTGCCAAACACACCATCTGCACATTCATGGAATGATAACTCTTCCGGTTTCTGTACACCTGTTCACTCCTGCGGGGGGATAACAAAGCCACATGTGTTCCATCAATGGCACCTATGATGTTGGGGATATGTGCCAGGGCATAGAAGTCTCCTTTCACTGTAAGCAAATCCTCCACCTGAGGGAAAATGATGTAGCTCCGCATGTGTTTCAGCAGGGCAGACAACACTCTGGACAACACGTTGGAAAACATATGCTGGGACATCCCTGATGCTATGGCCACTGTTGTTCGAAATGACCCACTTGCTAGGAAAAGGAGTACTGACAGCACCAGCACTTGAGGGGGGATTCCTGTGAGATGGCGGATGGCTGACATCATGTCTGACTCCAACTGGGCACACAGTTCCTGGATTGTGGCACGATCAAGTCTGTAGGTGATGATCACATGTCTTTCCTTCATTGTCGACAGGTCCACCAGCGGTCTGTACACCGGAGGATGCCGCCATCTCCTCATATGTCCCAGCGGACGGTGCCTATGAAGGACAACAGCGAGCACAGAGTCAATCAACTCAGAGGTACGTACCCACAGCTTACACAGAACACGAATCATAATCCAAAAATTGGCCTGTATGTGTGTTGAGGCTAGGCCTAGGTATGTGTGACACAGTTAAAAATTAAGCCATGTGGGCTCCTGAAATGGCGGCTGCCTGACCTGTAAAGTGGGACAATGGGATGTGAGGTAACTGCGCTGGCGTTGTACACCATCGTGGTAGGTGGTCGAAGACCGCGGCGCAATGCTGCATTGGTTAACATTGGACCCTATGGGTCCCAGGAGCCAATGACGATGCACGCCGGCGTGACGGTACGCACCACCGCGGACGTGACCGCCATTTTCCATTTGTTCAATCACTCGATATCTGATCTTCGACAGGAGAGGACCTACACTGCAACTGCTGCTGTGACCTTGGTCTGGAAGAGACAATGGCTCGTGCGACTGCGTAAAGGGCCCCTGCCTTCATATCGGAGGAGTTGGAGAAACTCGTGGATGGGGTCCTCCCCCAGTACACGCTACTCTACGGTCCTCCAGACAACAGGTAAATACACTGGGAGCATGCTGTATGGGCTATGCCTGTGTGGAGTGGGGTGAATGAAAGATGGGGAAGGAGATTGAGGCGAGCATGAAACCACGGTGAGTGCATGTGCATCATGGCAAGGGTAGGAATGGGGGCCAATGACTGTGACGGTGCATTTGGTAATAACTTTTCTTTTCCCCCTGTACAATTCATGTAGGTCAGCGCTCACCAGAAAAAAGATATTTGGAGTGCCATCGCCAAGGAAGTCCGGACCCTGGGGGTCTACCACAGACAGAGCACCCACTGCCGTAAAATATGGGAGGACATTTGCAGCTGGAGCAAGAAGACGGCGGAGGCCCAGCTGGGGATGTCCTCCCAACGTGGGAGGGGTGCCCGTCGCACCATGACCCCCCTGATGTTCAGGATCCTGGTGGTGGCGTACCCGGAGTTGGATGGGCGCTTGGGGGCATCACAGCAGCCACAAGGGGGTGAGTACAATCTCATTCTGCTGATTTTGCTCGCAGTGGAGGTGTCTGGGTGGGGGAGGTGGGCTGTGGGTTTCCCTAGGCCAGGGCGAGTTTAGGAGGCAAGGTCCCCTTGTTCTGGCAGAGCCTGTGGAACCCCACCCCATCTGTGTACAGTGCCAAGTAAACCTAGTCAGGCTCCTCTGTCATCCATGTGTGCAGATGTTGTCCATAGCCTTGTAGGCCATGTCCCAGGGATTGAACAATGGAGGCCAAGTCTGCGGCGTAGTGCAGGGGGCTTCTGTGTCTGTCGTGTACGCGACAAGTTAGCGGTAATGCATGCACTCAACATGTCTTTCTTTTGTCGTCCCCTCCCTTTTTGTGGTCTCCCTGTTCTTGTGTGCATTAGCATCATCAGACGGGGGGCAGTGGCAACAGAGCAGGAGGGAGCTGCATCCCACATGGCCCTGGAGGGCGAGACAACAGACTCGGAGGACACCAGTGGGACGGAGGGTGAGGGGAGCTCCACAGCAGGGACAGGAGCTGACACCAGTGGAACGGACTCGTCCTCTGATGGGAGCTCCCTTGTGGTGGTGGCAACAACTGTGCCCCCGCATCTACAGGTACAGCCGCCACCCCCCTACCAGCACCGCCCTCCCAGAAGCCCCTCAGCCTTTGCCCCGTGCCCGCTCACCCAGGAGGGTGGGCATCACCTTCGCCCCAGGCACCTCAGCCCCAGTCATCCTTGCTGCCCTCAGTGAGGAGGCCATTGACCTCCTCAGGTCCCTCACTGTTGGGCAGTCTACCATTTTGAATGCCATCCAGGGGTGTAGAAAGGCAGTTGCAACAAACCAATACATTCCTGGAGGGCATTCATTCTGATCAGGCGGCCCTTCAGCGAGCTTTTAAGACTCTGGCCACCAACTTCCTCCACCCAGACCCAATCCCCTCTACCTCAGCCTATCCCAAGCACACCTTCAGACCAGCATGCACACACGTCAACACACAAGGGAAGCTCAGGCAAACATAAGCACCACACATCCCACAGGCACTCACGCAAGCATCACACACATGCAGACACACCAACATCCACTGCCTCCACTGTGTCCCTCTCCTCCTCATCTCCCTCCTCCCTCCCAGTCTCGTCTCCACTCACACCTGCATGCACTACATCTACAGCTACTACTGCCATTACCAGCACACACACCACCACACCCCGCTCACGTGCAGTCACCACCCCCACTGCCATTCACACGTCCCCCGTGTCCTCTCCCAGTGGACGCCACCTCCCAAGATACACAAACGCAGGCACACACCCACCCAACAGCCATCTACCTCACGACAGCCTACAGCACATGCACCTTCACCCAAAGTCACCAAACGAACACCTCCTACAACCACAACCTTTTCCTCCACTCCGAAACCCCCTCCAGCTACCCGTCCCAGTGTTTCCAAAAAACTTTTCCTGTCCAACCTTGACCTCTTTCCCACACCTCCCCCACCCCATTCGTCTCCTAGGGCCCGACTCTCCAGGTCCCAACCTAGCACCTCAGCCACAACATCTCTGGGACCAGTGGTGCCTGTAGTCACCGGAATCTGGAGTACACCGGCCACCAGGGCAGCCAGTGTGGCACGGAGCCACAGCATGGACAGTCCCCCACCTGTCAAGCATCAAAAGTTGGCCAGTGCCCGGCAGGAGAGGGGGAAGACTCCAGCCACCAAAGCCACTCCCAGGGGTACAAGTGGGAGTGTGGAGTCAGCTGCGACACCTTCCAAGGTGGGGAAGGGCCACAAGAAAGTCAGCAGGTCTGGGAAGAGCAGCACGGCGGAGTAGACCGCCATCATCCCCGCTGCCCAGGAGCCCACCGTCATCATCCCCACTGCCCAGGAGCCCACCGCCATCATCTCCGCTGCCCAGGAGGCCACCACCAGCACCTGCCCTGCTGCCCAAGAGGCCACCACCAGCACCTGCCCCACTGGGCTAGAGAGGACTGCCAGCACCAGCCCCACTGGGCCAGAGAGGACCGCCAGCACCAGCCCCGCTGGGCCATAGAGGACCACCAGCACCAGCCCCGCTGGGTCAGACAGGACCGCCAGCACCAGCTCCGCTGGGCCAGACAGGACCACCAACACCAGCCCCGCTGGGCCAGACAGGACCGCCAGTCCCGCTGGCCCAGAGATGACCGCCAGCACCAGCCCTGCTTGGCTAGACAGGACCAGGACCGCCAGCACCAGCCCCACTGGGCCAGAGAGGACCGCCAGCACCATCCCCGCTGGGCCATACAGGACCGCCAGCACAAGCCTCGCTGGGCCATGAAGCTGAGTCACTGCAAAGGACACCGCCGCCACAAGCACCACTAAACAGGGTACCACCGCCACAAGCACCGCTGAATAGGGCACCGCCGCCACAAGCACCGCTGAACAGGGCCTCGCCGGCACAAGCACCGCTCAACAGGCCACCGCCGCCACAAGCACAGCTGAACAGGGCACCACCGCCAAATGCACTGCTGGCCCATGAGCGCCAAGGGCACTGACGCTACTGAGTCCGTCACAAGCGAGATGAAGCACTCTGGGCACCAAGCCCCCTCCAGAACCAGTGGAGAAATCCATCCACTACCTCAGTCCTTGGCAGGATGAAGCACTCTGGGCACCAAGCCCCCTCCAGAACCAGTGGAGAGATCCATCCACTACCTCAGTCCTTGGCAGGATGAAGCACTCTGGGCACAAGGCCCCCTCCAGAACCAGTGGAGACTGTCATCCACTTGAGAGACTGTGGCTTTGCACTCCCCAGGATGCAACAGTGGGCAAACCACCCACTGTAGAGACTTGTGAGACTGTGGCTTTGCACTCCCCAGGATTGAACAGTGGGCAAACCACCCACTGTAGAGACTTGAGAGACTGTGGCTTTGCACTCCTCAGGATTGTATAGTGGGCAACCCACCCACTGTAGAGACTTGTGAGACTGTGGCTTTGCACTCCCCAGGATTGAACAGTGGGCATGTGGCCCCCTCGTGGATTTGGCGTTGTGCACTCAACTGGCTGAGGTGCCCCCCGTTCCCTCCCCCTGAGGTGCCTGTTTTCTTGCTATCTGATGCCCCTGCAGTGTTCTCTCCGTCATGGTCGGGGATCTTGTGTGGGTCTCGCCCATACCGTTTGGGCCTAGTGTTCCATGGACTTCAATGGAGCAATACCTGGACTACTAAGCTTGGTGTATATTTTGTTTATAGTGTATATATATATTTTTGCGTACTTGATTTTAATATATTACAATGGTTACACTCATTTTCTTTGGTCTTTGCATTCTTCCGGGGGGGTTGGGGGTGTAACTATAATGTATCATGATGTATAAGTGTGTGTGTTGTCGTGGGTGAGGGTGGGGGTGTCACGTGTTGCGTGTGTCCCTGTTTTTTCCCTCCCCCCTCCCCTGTGTCGTAGGTGCAGTACTCACTGTGGTCTTCGCCGCCGGCGTTCGTGCTCCTGGTAGAGGAGCAAGAAGATAAGGGCTGGCAGGATCTGTAGCTCTGGTTCCATGGCGCCCGGATTCCTCATGTAGTGTGTAGAGGTGAGCGTTTTCCCTTCGAGGTCCTATTTCCGCCATGTTTTTGTCCACGGTGAATCCGCCCTGGAAAAGGTGGCGGATTGCTAGTTTGTGATACTGTGGGCGGTACTTTGTACTCCGCCTGTCTGTTGGCGGTGACCGCCAAGCTGTTTGTTTGTACCGCTGTTGCGCACGGAGTGTTAAAGTGGCTGTCTTTGTTGGCGGTTTCCGCCACGGTTGTAATTCCAATTTTTTGACCACCGGCCTGTTGGCGGTCTTACCGCCGCTTTAACACTGTCCGCCAGGGTTGTAATGACCACCTAAGTCTTTAGTCTTTAAAAAGCAAAAAATGTCTTTTGCAAGCACAAAGTACCTGGTTTGCATTCAAACTCTCTGCAAGGGGCCACAGAGGAGGAGATGTGTGGAAAACGGCAAGGTGTGCATCGATTTTTCTGGTGCACACCAACGAGTGAGTTTTCACGCAGGGCAGGCTTTGCATCGATTTCTGGCGCGTAGAGTGGGATACTCTTTGGGTTGCAGGGTTTTGGGACACCAGAGGGACAATGCGTTGAAATCCTGGGTGTGCAGGATGAAGTCACAGGAGTGGCATCTATCCAGTGGGCGATGCGTGGAAATTTCTGTTGTATGGTACGCGCTGCTTCGATTCTTCTCGCAGGAAGTTGGGTTGCGTCATTCTGGTTCGGCTTTGCATCGATCCAGTGGGCAGTGCGTCAAATTTCTGGTCGCAACGCTGGTGCTGTGTCGATCTCCTCTCGGGGAGCCAGGCTGCGTTGTTCTGGTTCGGCGTGTGGTCATTTTCTCATCCCCGATGCTGGCTGTGCATCGTTTCTTGCAGGCTGTGAGTTGAATTTTTGTGCACAAGGAGTTGTTTTGCAGGATGAAGTCTTTTTGGTCCTGAGACTTCAAGAAACAGGAGGCAAGCTCTATCCAAGCCCTTGGAGAGCACTTCTCAGCAGAGCTAGAGGGCAGCAAGGCATCAGCCCTTTGCAGAAAAGTAGTCAGGTGAGTCCTTTGGGCAGCCACGCAGTTCCTCTTGGCAGGTTGCAGGTTCTGGTTCAAGGATTCTTCTCCAGTGGTATCTTGTCGAGAAGTGTCTGAGTTGGTAGGGGCAGAGGCACTGTCTAAATACCCAAATGTACCTTTGAAGTGGGGCAGACTTCAAAGAGTGGCTTAGAAGTGCACCAAGTCCCCTTTCAGTTCCATCCTGTCTGTCAGGGTCCCAGTAGGGGGTTTGACAGTCCATTGTGTGAGGGCAGGCCACTGTCCTTTCAAATGTAAGTGTCAGGCCCTCCACCCTCCCAGCCCAGAAGACCGATTCAGTATGCAGATGTGTGCAGGTGTGATTGAGCATCCTGTGTTTAGAGTTGTCTGAGTGAAATGCAAAAGGGAGCTGTCAAGTAACCTAGCCAGACGTGGATTGTAAGGCACAGAAGGATTTAAGTGCAGAGAAATGCTCACTTTCTAAAAGTGGCATTTCTAAAATAATAATATTAAATCCAACTTCACCAGTCAGTAGGATTTTGTATTACCATTCTGGCTATACTAAATATGACCTTGATACTCCTTTCAGAACAGAATCTACCACTCAAACAGTATATGAGGGTAGCCCTAATGTTAACCTATAAAAGGAGCAGGCCTCACAGCAGTGTACAAACAAATTTAGGAGTTTACATACCAGGACACATAAACTGCACAGGTACATGTCCTGCCTTTTATCTACATATCACCCTATCCTAGGGGTTACCTAGGGCCTACATTAGGGGTGACATGTGTAGAAAAAGGGAAGTTTAAGGCTTGGCAAGTACTTTTAAATGCCAAGTAGAAGTGGCAGTGAAACTGTACACACAGGCCTTGCAATGGCAGTCCTGAGGCATGGTTAAGAGGCTACTTATGTGGGTGGCACAATCAGTGCTGCAAGCCCACTAATAGCATTTAATCGACAGGCCCATGTAGTGCACTTTACTGGGGTCTTACAAGTAGATTAAATACACCAATTGGGTATGAACCAATGTCACCATGTTTTAAGGGCGAGAACATATGCACTTTAGCACTGGTTAGCAGTGGTAAAGTGCACAGAGTCCTAAAACCAGCAAAAACAATGTCCAAAAATAGGAGGGAGGGAGGCAGGCAAAAAGTTAGGGGTGATCACCCTAAGTCTGTCAGGTCTAACAGGCATAAATATTTTTTAAATGGGGATGAATGGGGTTAAAAGCTGGTACATGCACCTGATAATGTTATTTAGGAGATGTTGAAGGTAAGAGGGCATAGCTGTGTTCTAAATGAGGGATTATGGGTGTTGCATATCCATTGAATACATCTGGAAATGTATTAGGATTGTTAAAGATAGGAAATAGGGATAGGGTTTTTCTACATCAGGGATGATGGACGTTAAATGACTGTTAGACACATACCACTGTCATTGCAGGATTACTGTAAGGAAATGTTAATAACTACTTTACTCACAAGGGATTATGGGCTTTAAAAAGCTGTTGAACACATTTTCCTCTATATTATAATTGTCCTGTTAGCAAAATGGAAATAGATAATGTTTAATGGGGGATTACTGGGGATACATTACGTGGGCATTGTATTTTACATTGACCTTTTGGGATAATGCCCACAATGAATTCTACATGGGGGATGATGCTTGTTAAAAGGCTGTTTCATGCACCTCCTATTGTAGTGTAGTGAAGTCTAGTGAAGAAGTTGGCATAAATATTATTTTTTAATGGGGATGAGGGGGGTTAAATGACCGGTACATACCATGTAATTTTATTTAGTAAATGTTGTAGATAAGTGGGCATAGCTGTATTCTGCATTGGGGATTCTGGGTGTTACATATGCATCGAATATATTTGGAACTGTATTAGGATTGTTCAAGGTAGGGAATAGGGATAAGAATTCCCTGAATTAGGATGATGGACGGTAAATGGGTTTGACCTATACTTACCACTGTTTTTTCATTTTTACTAAAAGGTAATGATAATAGCTACTTTACTCACAGGGAATGATGGACATTAAATAGTTGTTGAACACATTTTCCCCGTTAATAGAATGGTCGCATTTCAAAAATGGAAATGAAATATATAATGTTCAAAGGTGGTATTATGTTGGTAAATGGCTACTAAATACTAGCATGGTATTTTACATAGCACTCTTGGGGTAATGACCACATATAAATGGGGCTGATGGGGGTTAAATAGATGGTGCACACCTGCTACTGATATTTATTAAAAGTTGAAGTTAAGTGGGCATAACTGATCTCTAGATGGGGTGACTGTGGCTGCAAAATGGCCTTTGGAAAATGATTGCAAATGTATTAAGATTGTTCAAGGTAGGAAATAGGAATAAGTATTTTTTGGATTGGGGATGATAGGCATATACATATACTTGCCACTCTCGTTTCATGAATACTGTAAGTAAATGGTAATAGCTGTTGTACTCACAGGGGATTATGGGCTTTAAACAGCTCTTGAGCACAGTTTCCTCTATATTATAATGGTCCTGTTTGGAATATGAGAATAGTTACAATTTACATGAGGGATTTATGGCTTGGCATCAAATATTGAAACAGAGTATACATTGTAAGAGGCTGGCCTGGTTTGTAGTGGGTACCGTGGGTACTTTCACCTTATACCAGGTCCAGTTATCCCACGTTAGTGAAGTAGTAGTGTTTTAGCAGCTTATGCTGATAGAGGTAGCTATAGCAGAGCAGCTTTGGCTGAATTAGGAGACATGCAAAGCTCATGCAATACCACTTCTAGTTACACAGTACTAATACACAAGAAAAGACAATATTCAGTGTTACCAAAAATAAAGGTATTTATTTGGGTGAGACAGTACCAAAAATAGCTCAGAGACAATACTCCTTCTGGAGGTAAGTATTATACACAATATATACACTAGACACCAAAATTAGACAAGTAAATAGGCATAGAACAATGCAAACAGAAGGAAATCATAGAGAATACAATGGGAGAAAATAGGTCCAGGGACAACACAAACCATATACTAAAAACGTGGAATGTGAATCACAAATTCCCCCCAGACAAATGTAGTGTGTGCAGAATCACTGGGAGTAAGAATATAGTAAAGGTAAGTAAATTACCCCAACCCAGAGCCCAGAAAATCAGGAGTAAAGTACTGCAAGTTTCTTTAGGACACACTACACCTTGTTTTGGGGATTTTGCAGCAGCCAACCAACTGCTGGATTATTGGACCTGAAGACCTGCAAAGGAAGTGGACCAAGTCCAGCAGTCGAAATAAATTCCACTGAGGACAGGAGCCTCTGCCAACCCAGAAGAGGGTTCAAAAGAAGAGTCCCAGGATAGTTGAAGCCTGCAGAAATGCACCCTAGGAAGATTCCAGTGGGATCCTGCATAATGCAAAAGATTCCACGGCGTGAAGATCGTTGCAGATGAGATTTTGTGTTGGAAGGTGCCAACAAGCCTTGGCTACAACAAAAGTGTATTTTTCATTAAAATGGCATTGCATTGACCCAGGAGGGACCGGGGGGCCTCAACTCTGTGTGAGGAGGAAGAGGGGGCTCTCAGCACTTTAGGGAGCCCTCAGGATGCCGGCCAACACCCCCAGGAGTCACAGGGTCTGGGTTCAAAGGAGGTGAAAAACACGGTTGATGCAGCACAACAAGAGAAGGTCCCTCACTGCCGGAGAACAACTCAGCGAGTTGAGCGTCGCAGGATGGAGTGCTGGGGACTTGGGCCAGGCTGTGCATGAAGGAATTTTGCAAAGAGTATAGAGAAGAAGACATAGTACACAGGGGTACCATCGTTCTTGGGGAAGGCAAGGTCTTACCTCCTCCAAATTGCGTCAGCAGGACCTCAGGACAGTCTATGTCAATGATGTCCACCCTCAGAGCATGCTTGTCATTATGAGAGGAGTCCCAGGGTACCGGTCGTCATCTTGGAAGGTGCTTGCTTGGAGCAGAGGAGTAACTCCATCACTCCAAGTGAGATTTCTTTGATCCTTCTGGTGCAGGATGAAGACAGGGAGTCCGCAGAGCATGCACACCATGGAAACTGTTGCAGTTGCTGACTTAAAGCTGAGGTTGCTGAAGAAGAGTGTCTTTTGTAGACACTTTGTTGCAGTTAGAGCGTTTCTTGGAGCAGGCTGCGGTTGATCTGAGGTTAGAAGAGTGTGAAGTTGTTGCAGAGGATTCCTGAAGGAAACTTGCAAGCAGAATCCGAAGAGACCCACAGGAGAGACCCTAAATAGCCCTGAGAGGGGGATTGGCTACCTTATCAGCTATGGACCTATCAGGAGGGGTCTCTGATGTCACCTGCTGGCACTGGCCACTCAGAGGCCTCCAGAGTACCCCCACACCTTGCAAAACAAGATGGCAGAAGTCTGGGACACACTGGAGGAGCTCTGAGCACCACCCCTGGGGTGGTGATGGACACGGGAGTGGTCACTCCCCTTTCCGTTGTCCATCTTCCCGCCAGAGCAGGGGAGAAGGGGTCCCTGAACAGGTGTAGACTGGTTTATGCAAGGAGGGCACCATCTGTGCCCTTCAAAGCATTTCCAGAGGCTGGGGGCGGCTACCCCTCCCCAGCCTGTAACACCTGTTTCCAAAGGGAGGGGGTGTAACACCCTGCTCTCAGAGGAAATGCTTTGTTCTGCCTCCCTGGGACTGGGCTGCCCAGACCGCAGGAGGGCAGAACCCTGTCTGTGAGGTGGCAGCAGCTGTAGTTGCAGTGCAAGCTCAGAGAGCTGGTTTGGCAGTACTATGGGTCCATGGTGGAGCCCCCAGGATGCATGGAATTGGCTCCCCAATATCAAATTTGGAATGGGGGACAATTCCATGATCTTAAACATGTTACATGGCCATATTTAGAGTTACCATTGTGAAGCTACATATAGGTATTGACCTATATGTAGTGCATGCATGTAATGGCGTCCCGCACTCACAATGTCTGGGGAAATGTCCCTGAACTATGTGGTGGCACCTTTGTTAGTGCAAGGGTGCCCTCACACTTACTAATGGTGCACCTAACCTTTAGCGAGTGAAGTTTAGACATATAGGTGACTTATAAGTTACTTACGCGCAGTGAAAATAGCTGTGAAATAGTTTGTGCAGTATTTCACGAAGGCTGCAATGGCAGTCCTGTGTAAGGGTTTGTCTGAGCTCCCTATGGGTGGCAAAAGAAATGCTGCAGCCCATATGGATCTCCTGGCACCCCAATGCCATGGGTACCTAGGTACCATATACTGGGGACTTATAAGAGGGGTCCAGTATACCAATTGAAATTAGTAAATGAAGTCGCTGGCCCACAGTGACAAATTTAAAAGCAGAGAGAGCATAAGCACTGACGTTCTGATTAGGAGAGCCTCAGTGACACAGTTAGGCACTACACAGGCACACACATTAGGCCACAAACCATGAGCACTGGGGTCCTGGCTAGCAGGTTCCCAGGGAGACAGGCAAAACACACTGACATATAGGTTTTTATCTATGAGCACTGGGGTCCTGGCTAGCAGGATCCCAGTGACACAGTTAAACACAATGACACACACTCACAAACAGGCCAAAAGTGGGGGTAACCATGCTAAAAAGAGTCTACTTTCCTACACAAACCCCCTGCGCCCCAAAGGAAGGACAGTAAGGCTAACCTTGGCCAGATGAGACTTTATTGTCTAAGTGGTGATAAGTGGAGAGTAGTTCTGCAAAAGAGTGGTTACTCCCTTTATCATCAACCATATGGTTACTTGCCTGTGGGGATGTAAACCACCCTATTTGGAGATTTTTATCTAACCACAGAGTGAGTGTAAATTCTCAGAGTTCCTATTAGTAGGTTTTAAAGTTGGGCAGTGGGATTGGTCCACTGGGCCTATGTCAAATGCAGGAAATGCTAGACAGGGATGCTGTCTCAATAAAGCAATTGTTGGGAAAAAACATTGTCCATATGGCTGTAAGAGAGAACAGGGTTGCTGTTGTTTCTCTTGAGTTGGAGCAGGGCAGGGCTGCTGTCCTATAAGCTCCTCACCAGGACAGGGTGGCTGTCCTAAGTGTTTAGAGGCAGTGCAGGGCTGCTGCACTAACATTTCTCTGGGAGGGCTGGAGGGATGCTCCATATTTACTAAAATGGTTCAATTGTGCACATCTGGCTTAGTAGTTCCACAGAGAGGTACTTTTACCTCTGGGAGTCCAGCTGTGGTATCTGAGGGCTCCTTTGGTACAGGTTCCACCCCAGGAGAGGTTTCCCCCACCACAGGAATGGTATCCTTAGTGGAAGGAGGGGAAGGGATACTTTGATACCCTTTTTTACCTGTTGGCAGAGAGGGATCCTGAGATTTCAGGCCTTTTTCTCTCCTTTGCTTTTTCATTTCACCACACATGAGAGGAAGCAATTCCTCAGGGATACCCAGCATGGATGCATGGGTATTAAACTCTACCTCAGCCCAACCTGAGGGCTCTAGGTCATTCCCTAAGAGACACTCTACAGGTAAGCTAGGTTATACCACCACCTGCTTAGGGCCAGTAACTCCACCCCAACTAAGTCGAACTACAGCTAAGGGGAGAGACTGAGTTGAGTTATTGACATCAGTAATTTGGTACTTCTGTCCAAGGAGGTGTTGTGCAGGTGACACCAGGTTTTCAGTCACCAAAGTGATACTGGCACCTGTGTCCCTGTAGGCCTTGGCCTCAATACCATTTATTAAGATTGACTGCCTGTACTTATCCATGTTAAGGGGACAAGCAGCCAAGGTGGCAAGGCCAATGCCACCTGGTGTGACAGAAACTATCTTGGGACTGTCTACCCCAGTTTCTATTGTGGTCCCAAAAATGAACCCAACTACACCTTTAGGTTGACTATTGCCAGTAGTGCCACCACTATTACCACTACTGCTAGGGTCACTAGAGTCTGATGTCTTAGTGGTGGTACGCTCAGGGGCTTTACCTGTGCAGGACGTATCCCCTGGCCAATGGCCTTTATTTCTACACACATAGCACCTAGGCTTTTTCTTATTGTGTGAAGAGTTTTAAGAAGATGAAGAAATGTTATCCCCACTCCCAGAGGAGTGTTTTGGACCTGAAGAAGGATCTTTGTATTTACTTTCATCCCCATGCTTGTCCTGAGATTTTTCACCATCTTTCTTCTTGCAATCCTTGTCACCCCCTGCATGAGCCTTTCTGCTCACCCTTGTTCTCACCCATTTGTCTGCTTTCTTTCCCAGTTCTTGGGGGAGGTAAGATCTGAGTCCACAAGAGACACAAGTATTCAAGATGTGCTCTCTCCGAATCAAGTTGTATAGGCTTTCATAATCAGTCACCTTACTGCCATGTAACCAACCTTCTAAGGCTTTCACAGAACAGTCCACAAAGTCTGTCCAGTTCTGTGATGAATCCTTTCTGGTCTCTTTGAACGTAAGTCTGTACTGTTCAGTTGTTAAGCCCAGACCATCCAAGAGTGCATTTTAAGAACCTGGTAATTATCTGCATCATCCTCTCTGACAATAGGAAGTCTGTCTCTACCTTTGCCAGAGAAGGATAACCAAAGGATAGCAGCCCACTGTACATGAGGGACCCTCTGAACTTTACAGGCCCTCTCAAGTGCAGCAAACCACTTGTTGATGTCATCACCATCCTTGTAAGGAGGGACAACTTTGTGCAGATTCCTAGAATCAAATTAAGGTTCCCTCACATTTGTATTTCTAAAACTGCTGCTGCCACCAGGGGGAACTAACCCCAAACCTTGCCTCTTCTTTTCCACAGCCAGGGATTCCCTGTCTACATCTGACTGCTGCTGCATTAGCTTCAGTCTGGCCTCCTCTAACCTCAGCTTTCTGAGTTCCCTATCTAGGGACTGGTCCTCAGGGTTAGAATTAAGTGAATCCTCTGAAACAGAGGTAAGATGAGAGTGTGCAGAGGAAGACCTATCTCTAACAGGGTCCAATCTAGTGATCTGGCCTTTAGGGGTGAAGGGAGCCCTACTTGAGTGTGAACCTTTACCCCTACCAGTTATACTCGCAGGCTTGTTGACAGCTAGGTCTGCAGAAGGACCCTCCCCAGGATTGTCATCTTGCTCCTCTGAGCTTTCCTGGTTGGAGTTATCCTCTACCTCTTCCTCAGTGCTGATTCCCTGGTCATACAGGAGGAGGAGATTTAATAGATACTCCTTATTGGGGTTATTTCCAATCCCTAAATTGCTTTCAATGCAGAGCCCCTTCAAGGTTTTATAGTTTAAATTATCATTTTTTTTGTAACATCTCTTTATTATTTCAAAGTAACATACATAGGGGGTGATTCTGACCGCGGCGGACGGCGGTCGCCGCCCGCCAAGCGGTTCCCGCCAAAAGACCGCTCCGCGGTCAAAAGACCGCGGCGGTCATTCTGGCTTTCCCACTGGGCCGGCGGGCGACCGCCGAAAGTCCGCCCGCCAGCCCAGCGGGAAACACCCTTCCCACGAGGACGCCGGCTCAGAATGGAGCCGGCGGAGTGGGAAGGTGCGACGGGTGCAGTTGCACCCGTCGCGAATTTCAGTGTCTGCAAAGCAGACACTGAAATTCTCCGTGGGGCCCTCTTACGGGGGCCCCTGCAGTGCCCATGCCATTGGCATGGGCACTGCAGGGGCCCCAAGGGGCCCCGCGGCACCCACTACCGCCATCCTGTTCCTGGCGGGAGAACCGCCAGGAACCGGATGGCGGTAGGGGGTGTCAGAATCCCCATGGCGGCGGAGCGCGCTCCGCCGCCATGGAGGATTCTCAAGGGCAGCGGGAAGTCGGCGGTACACCGCCGACTTTCCGTTTCTGGCCGCGGCTGAACCGCCGCGGTCAGAATGCCCAGCGGTGCACCGCCAGCCTGTTGGCGGTGCTACCGCCGACCTCCGCCATGGCGGTAATTACCGCCAGGGTCAGAATGACCCCCATAGTGGGGCACTCCTAAATGGGCAGTTCAGGTACATGGAAAAGAAAACATACCCTTTATCATAGAAAGAAAGATACAAATACAACTTCAACGTTGAACTATAAACTATGCCACATGACAATTAACCCACCTCCTGGCCAGTGAGACTGGGGAGGCGTATGCAATAAAATCCAAGAGAGGGGGGGATGAGCCGTCCAAGTACATTATAGGCATATGGTATGTGAGTGTGCTGGTGCAATGGGGTAGAGCATAAGTAATTTGAACTAAATGGTGGGGTGAGCCATGACATGATAGATAGAGTCACAGGGGTGTCAAGGTTTTCCTTAACGGCAACACATTGGTAGAGACCACTCCAGCGTGGGAGCAACAACATCCACAACAGTCACTCACAGAGCGGGAATATACCGGAGGGGTGCAAGTCATCAGCCTGCCTCAATGTCTGCAGAAGATCTAAGGTGGGCAAGTGTTGTCCCTGACCTCCATCATAACAATCAAGGTGTCCCATATGTCTTAGCCGCCCTGCACTAGTCCTCTATACTGTAAACTGCGCAGTGTCTGAGCCTCAGCTCGGGTCTGCTGTAGCAATATCCGTAACCATCCATCCTGATTAGGGGCATGTGGTGCTTTCCAATTAATGGCTATTTATCGTTTGAAAACAATGTATGCCAAATCAATAAACCTATGTAATTGCTTATCCTTGCTGGAGCGACACCTCAGTCCCTTTAGACAAGATTCAGGTGTCCGCTGCAGAGCGTGGGCAGTGATTTCGAACACCAATCAATCAATCAATCAATCACAATATTTATAAAGCGCGCTACGTACCCGTTAGGGTTTCAAGGCGCTGAGGGGGGGGGGGGCTGCTATTGGTCGAAGAGCCAGGTCTTGAGGAGTCTCCTGAAGGTGAGAAGGTCCTGGGTCTGGCGCAGGGGGGTCGGGATGGAGTTCCAGGTCTTGGCGGCGAGGTAGGAGAAGGATCTGCCGCCGGAAGTCTTGCGTTGGAAGCAGGGAACGATGGCGAGGGAGAGGTTGGCAGAGCGGAGTTGGCGGGAGGGGACGTAGAAGTTGAGTCTGTTGTTCAGGTAGGCGGGTCCGGCGTTGTGGAGTGCCTTGTGCGCGTGGGTGAGGAGCTTAAAGGTGATCCTCTTGTCCACGCGAGCCAGTGGAGGTCCTTCAGGTGGTGGGAGATGTGGCATCGGCGGGGTACGTCGAGGACCAAGCGGGCGGAGGCGTTTTGGATGCGTTGGAGTCGTTTGATGTCTTTTGCTGGGATGCCTGTGTAGAGTGCGTTGCCGTAGTCAAGTCTGCTACTGACGAGGGCCTGGGTCACCTTTTTTCTGGTTTCCGTCGGGATCCATTTGTAGATTCTACGGAGCATGCAGAGGGTGTTGTAGCAGGAGGAGGAAACTGCGTTGACCTGTTTGGACATGGTGAGGGCGGAGTCAAGGATGAAACCGAGGTTGCATGCGTGGTTGGCTGGTGTTGGGGGGTTCCCAGCGCAGTGGCCCACCAGGAGTCATCCCAGGCCGAGGGGGTGCGTCCAAGGATGAGGACCTCCGTCTTGTCGGAGTTTAGTTTCAAGCGGCTGTTTCTCATCCACTCGTCAATGGATTTCAATCCCTCATGGAGGTTGGCTTTGGCGGTGTGTGGATCTTTAGTGAGGGAGAGGATGAGCTGGGTGCCGTCGGCATAGGAGAGAATGCTGAGATTGTGCTGACGGGCCAGTTGTGCGAGGGGTGCCATGTAGACGTTGAACAGCGTCGGGCTTAGCGAGGAGCCTTGGGGGACGCCGCAGATGAGGTTTGTGGCTTTGGAGCGGGAGGGTGAGAGTCGGACTCTCTGGGTTCTGCCGGAGAGGAATGAGGAGATCCAGTTGAGGGCTTTGTCTTGTATTCCGGCGTGGAGGCGTGTTAGTAGGGTGCGGTGGCAGACCGTGTCGAAGGCAGCGGAAAGGTCCAGGAGGATGAGGGCTGAAGTTTCGCCGTTGTCCATTTGCTGTCTGATGTCATCTGTGGCGGCGAGGAGCGCAGTCTCGGTGCTGTGGTTTGAGGTCGTTGGGGTCAGCCTTGGGTTTCTTGAGGAGGGCTTGGATATTGGCGTGCTTCCAGCTGTCCGGGAAAGTCACGTTTCGAAGGATAGGTTGATGATCTTTCGAAGTTGGGGGGCGATGGTGGAGTCGGCTTTGTTGTAGACGTGGTGTGGGCAAGGGTCTGAGGGGGATCCTGAATGTATGGAGTTCATGATCTTGCGAGTTTCGTCGTCGTTTACGTGGGTCCAGGTGGTGAGGCGGTTGGCGTAGGAGGAGTTGTCGGGGGTGGGGTCTGGCGGCGGTGTGGTGTTAAGGCTGTCGTGGATGACGGCAATCTTCTGATAGAAGAAGGTGGAGAGTGCGTCGCAGAGTTCCTGGGATGGTGGGACGTCGTTGACGTTGGCGCTGGGGTTGGAGAGCTCCTTCACGATGCAGAAGAGCTCCTTGCTGTCGTGTGCATTGTTGTTTAGGCGTTCTGTGAAGTGGGAGCGTTTGGCGAGTCGGATTAGTTGGTGGTGCTTGCGGGTGGCTTCCTTGTGGGTTGTCCGGCTGTCGGGTGTGCGTTCGAGGAGCCATTTCTTCTTAAGTTTCTGGCAGGTGTGTTTGGAGGTGATGAGTTTGTCTGTGAAACAGGCTGCTTTTTTCTTTTCTTGGTTGACGGTGGGCCTCTTGAGAGGTGCGAGGGTGTTTGCGCAGTTGAGGATCCACTGTTGGAGGTTGGCGGCGGCGGTGTCCGGGTAGGTAGGGTCGGTAGGAGGGTTCTGGGCGAGGGTGCTGGTTAGTTGGTCTTCGGTGACTTTGCTCCAGCGGCGGTAAGGGGGTAGTGGGGTGCGGTGGTGCTCGGTGTGTTTCTTGAATGTGAAGTGGACGCAGTGGTGGTCGGTCCAGTGGAGTTCGGAGGTGTGGCTGAAGGTGACGTGGTTGCTTGCAGAGAAGACCGGATTGAGCGTGTGGCCGGCGATGTGGGTGGGTGTGTTGACCAGTTGTCTGAGTCCGAGGTTGGAGAGGTTGAGGGTCAGTGATGCGGTGTTGGCGTCGTTGTTGTTCTCCAGGTGGAAGTTGAGGTCTCCAAGGAGGATGTAGTCCGTAGAGGCGAGGGCGTGGGTGCTCGCGAGGTCGGCAATGGTGTCACTGAAGGGTGCTCTTGGTCCTGGTGGTCGGTAGATGAGTGATCCTCTGAGGATGGTGTTGGGGTCATTGTGGATCCGGAAGTGAAGGTTTTCAGCTGTCTTGAGGGTGTCGTCCGTGTGGGTGTGGATCTTGAGGGTGGATTTGTGGACTATGGCTATTCCTCCTCCGATTCCGTTGGTGCGGTCTCTTCTGGAGATCTTGTAGCCGTCAGGGATGGCGATGGCGATGTCAGGGACCGAGGAGTCGTTCCACCAGGTTTCGGTCAGGAAGGCTACGTCTGGGGCGATGGTGTCGAGCAGGTCCCAGAGATCGATGGCGTGCTTTTGTGCGGAGCGTGTGTTGAGGAGAATGCAGTGGAGGTGGTTGGTGTTGGTTGTTGCAGGTTTCCTAGTTCTGTCGCAGGTGAAGTTGCAGGCGTGGCAGGAGAAGGGGCCTTTGGTGTGCTTCGGAGTGGCCTGGAAGCAGGCTGTGGAGGAGCCGGGGTTGAGCGCAAGGAGTTCGCTGGCCGAGTAGTGATGTCTGGTGGTGTGGGGGGCAGTCGGGCCAGGGGGGGTGGCGCTGGGCACGGTCCAGGCGCGGAGGGGCGCAGACGGGCTTGCCTCTGGTGCGCCTCCGGCGCGAATGCGCAGCGCCAGCCATTAAGAAGGGAGGGGGGTGGGAGGAGCAACTGGGAGGCGGGAGAGAGCGTCGAATGGGGGTGGTAGGGGGGCGGGGCCGCAGGGAGGCAGCGGCAGGGGAAAGCGGCAAGGGGGAGCGCCCAAGGGGCGAAAAACAGGCGGAAAAAAGGCACAAAAGTGAGAAAAAGCACAAGGCAGTGAAGGCAGTCACAAAATAAGGAATACAGTCACAAATACGGTAAACGGCACAAAAGCACAAGTGGAATACAGAAATCAGAAGGGGCACAAATGGGGGCAAGAGCGCAAGGAGGCAAGGCGCTGAAAAACAAAAAGACTTACAGATACGGCGAAAGCGGCACAGTGCACACAGGTCTAGCGATGCTTACCAGAAGCCCACTAGACACCAGCGATGAGGTGCAGGAGGATGCCTGCGGGTGGAGGAGGGCCTCGAACACGCTAGCAGCAGCGTGGGCGGGGTCAGGGGCACGAGACAGCAAGGTGGTGCTGCGGACGTGGGGGGCGAGCTCTAGACCAAAAACAGGTCAGAGGTCGCTCACCCTCGACGCGCAGAGCCAGCCATTAAGAAGGGAGGGGGGAGGGAGGAGCAGCTGGGAGGCGGGAGGCAGGAGGGAGTGGCAAATGGGGGCACGAGGGGGGCGGGGCCGCAGGGAGGCAGCGGCAGGGGAAAGCGACAAGGGTGAGCGCCCAAGGGGCGAAAAACAGGTGGAAAAAAGGCACAAAAGTGAGAAAAAGCACAAGGCAGTGAAGGCAGTCACAAAATAAGGAATACAGTCACAAATACGGTAAATGGCACAAAAGCACAAGCGGAATACATCAATCAGAAGGGGCACAAATGGGGGCAAGAGCGCAAGGAGGCAAGGCGCTGAAAAACAAAAACACTTACAGATACGGCGAAAGCGGCACAGTGCACACGGGTCTAGCGATGCTTACCAGAAGCCCACTAGACACCAGGGATGAGGCGCAGGAGGATGCCTGCGGGTGGAGGAGGGCCTCGAACACGCTAGCAGCAGCGTGGGTGGGAGTCAGGGACACGAGACAGCAAGGTGGTGCTGCGGACGTGGGGGGCGAGCTCTAGACCAAAAACAGGTCAGAGGTAACTCTCCCTCGACGCGCAGCACCAGCCATTAAGAAGAGAGGGTAGAGGGAGGAGCAGCTGGGAGGCGGGAGGCGGGAGGGAGCTGCGAATGGGGGCGCGAGGGGGGCGGGCCGCAGGGAGGCAGCGGCATGGGAAAGCGGCAAGGGGGAGCGCCCAAGGGGCGAAAAACAGGCGGAAAAAAGGCACAAAAGTGAGAAAAAGCACAAGGCAGTGAAGGCAGTCACAAAATAAGGAATGCAGTCACAAATACGGTAAACGGCACAAAAGCGGAATACAGCAATCAGAAGGGGCACAAATGGGGGCAAGAGCGCAAGGAGGCAAGGCGCTGAAAAACAAAAACACTTACAGATATGGCGAAAGCGGCACAGTGAACACGGATCTGGCGATGCTTTCCAAAAGCCCACTAGACACCAGGGATGAGGCGCAGGAGGATGCCTGTGGGTGGAGGAGGGCCTCGAACACGCTAGCAGCAGTATGGACGGGGGTCAGGGACACAAGACAGCAAGGTGGTGCTGCGGATGTGGGGGGCGAGATCCAGACCAAAAACAGGTCAGAGGTCGCTCATCCTCGACTCGCAGCGCCAGCCATTAAGAAGGGAGGGGGGAGGGAGGAGCAGCTGGGAGGCGGGAGGGAGCGACGAATGGGGGCGTGAGGGGGGCAGGGCTGCAGGGAGGCAGCGGCAGGGGAAAGCGGCAAGGGGGAGCGCCCAAGGGGTGAAAAACAGGTGGAAAAAAGGCACAAAAGTGAGAAATAGCAGAAGGCAGTGAAGGCAGTCACAAAATAAGGAATACAGTCACAAATACGGTAAACGGCACAAAAGCTCAATTGGAATACAGCAATCAGAAGGGGCACAAATGGGGGCAAGAGCGCAAGGAAGCAAGGCGCTGAAAAACAAAAACACTTACAGATACGGCGAAAGCGGCACAGTGCACACGGGTCTAGCGATGCTTACCAGAAGCCCAATAGACACCAGGGATGAGGCGCAGGAGGATGCCTGCAGGTGGAGGAGGGCCTCAAACATGCTAGCAGCAGCGTGGGCGGGGGTCAGGGACACGAGAGAGCAAGGTGGTGATGCGGACGTGGGGGGCGAGCTCTAGACCAAAAACAGGTCAGAGGTCGCTCAACCTCGACGCGCAGCACCAGACATTAAGAAGGGAGGGGGGAGGGAGGAGCAGCTGGGAGGCGGGAGGCGGGAGGGAGCAGCGAATGGTGTTGCGAGGGGTGCGGGGACGCAGGGAGGCAGCGGCAGGGGAAATCGGCAAGGGGGAGCGCCCAAGGGGCGAAAAACAGGCGGAAAAAAGGCACAAAAGTGAGAAAAAGCACAAGGCAGTGAAGGCAGTCACAAAATAAGGAATACAGTCACAAATACGGTAAACGGCACAAAAGCACAAGCAGAATACAGCAATCAGAAGGGGCACAAATGGGGGCAAGAGCGCAAGGAGGCAAAGCGCTGAAAAACAAAAACACTTACAGATACGGCGAAAGCGGCACAGTGTACACGGGTCTAGCGATGCTTACCAGAAGCCCACTAGACACCAGGGATGAGGCGCAGGAGGATGCCTGCGGGTGGAGGAGGGCCTCGAACATGCTAGCAGCATCGTGGGCGGGGGTCAGGGACATGAGACAGCAAGGTGGTGCTGCGGACGTGGGGGGCGAGCTCTAGACCAAAAACAGGTCAGAGGTAGCTCACCCTCGACACTCAGCGCCAGCCATTAAGAAGGGAGGGGGGAGCAGCTGGGAAGCGGCAGGGAGCGGCGAATGGGGGCGCGAGGGGGACGGGCCGCAGGGAGGCAGCGGCAGGGGAAAGCGGCAAGGGGGAGCGTCCAAGGGGCGAAAAACAGGCGGAAAAAAGGCACAAAAGTGAGAAATAGCAGAAGGCAGTGAAGGCAGTCACAAAATAAGGAATACAGTCACAAATACGGTAAACGCACAAAAGCTCAATCGGAATACAGCAATCAGAAGGGGCACAAATGGGGGCAAGAGCGCAAGGAGGCTAGGCGCTGAAAAACAAAAACACTTACAGATACGGCGAAAGCGGCACAGTGCACACGGGTCTAGCGATGCTTACCAGAAGCCCACTAGACACCAGGGATGAGGCGCAGGAGGATGCCTGCGGGTGGAGGAGGGCCTCAAACATGCTAGCAGCAGCGTGGGCGGGGGTCAGGGACACGAGAGAGCAAGGTGGTGATGCGGACGTGGGGGGCGAGCTCTAGACCAAAAACAGGTCAGAGGTCGCTCACCCTCGACGCGCAGCACCAGACATTAAGAAGGGAGGGGGAGGGAGGAGCAGCTGGGAGGCGGGAGGCGGGAGGGAGCAGCGAATGGTGGTGCGAGGGGTGTGGGGACACAGGGAGGCAGCGGCAGGGGAAATCGGCAAGGGGGAGCGCCCAAGGGGCAAAAAACAGGTGGAAAAAAGGCACAAAAGTGAGAAAAAGCACAAGGCAGTGAAGGCAGTCACAAAATAAGGAATACAGTCACAAATACGGTAAACGGCACAAAAGCACAAGCGGAATACAGCAATCAGAAGGGGCACAAATGGGGGCAAGAGCGCAAGGAGGCAAGGCGCTGAAAAACAAAAACACTTACAGATACGGCGAAAGCGGCACAGTGCAGACGGGTCTAGCGATGCTTACCAGAAGCCCACTAGACACCAGGGATGAGGCGCAGGAGGATGCCTGCGGATGGAGGAGGGCCTCGAACACGCTAGCAGCAGCGTGGGCGGGGGTCAGGGACACAAGACAGCAAGGTGGTGCTGCGGACGTGGGGGGCGAGCTCTAGACCAAAAACAGGTCAGAGGTCGCTCACCCTTGACGCGCAGCGCCAGCCAATAAGAAGGGAGGTGGGAGAGAGGAGCAGCTGGGAGGTGGGAGGCGGGAGGGAGCGGCAAATGGGGGCGCGAGGGGGGCGGGGCAGCAGGGAGGCAGCGGCAGGGGAAAGCGGCAAGGGGGAGCGCCCAAGGGGCAAAAAACAGGCGGAACAAAGGCACAAAAATGAGAAAAAGCACAAGGCAGTGAAGGCAATCACAAAATAAGGAATACAGTCACAAATACGGTAAACGGCACAAAAGCACAAGCGGAATACAGCAATCAGAAGGGGCACAAATGGGGGCAAGAGCGCAAGGAGGCAAGGCACTGAAAAACAAAAACACTTACAGATACGGCGAAAGCGGCACAGTGCACACGGGTCTAGCGATGCTTACCAGAAGCCCACTAGACACCAGGGATGAGGCGCAGGAGGATGCCTGAGGGTGGAGGAGGGCCTCAAACATGCTAGCAGCAGCGTGGGCGGGGGTCAGGGACACGAGACAGCAAGGTGGTGCTGCGGACGTGGGGGGCGAGCTCTAGACCAAAAACAGGTCAGAGGTCGGTCACCCTCGACGCGCAGCGCCAGCCATTAAGAAGGGAGGGGGGAGGGAGGAGCAGCTGGGAGGCGGGAGGCTGGAGGGAGCGGCGAATGGGGGCGCGAGGGGGGGTGGGCCGCAGGGAGGCAACGGCAGGGGAAAGCGGCAAGGGGGAGCACCCAAGGGGCGAAAAACAGGTGGAAAAAAGGCACAAAAGTGAGAAAAAGCACAAGGCAGTGAAGGCAGTCACAAAATAAGGAATACAGTCACAAATACGGTAAACGGCACAAAAGCACAAGCAGAATACAGCAATCAGAAGGGGCACAAATGGGGGCAAGAGCGCAAGGAGGCAAAGCGCTGAAAAACAAAAACACTTACAGATACGGCGAAAGCGGCACAGTGTACACGGGTCTAGCGATGCTTACCAGAAGCCCACTAGACACCAGGGATGAGGCGCAGGAGGATGCCTGCGGGTGGAGGAGGGCCTCGAACATGCTAGCAGCATCGTGGGCGGGGGTCAGGGACATGAGACAGCAAGGTGGTGCTGCGGACGTGGGGGGCGAGCTCTAGACCAAAAACAGGTCAGAGGTAGCTCACCCTCGACACTCAGCGCCAGCCATTAAGAAGGGAGGGGGGAGCAGCTGGGAAGCGGCAGGGAGCGGCGAATGGGGGCGCGAGGGGGACGGGCCGCAGGGAGGCAGCGGCAGGGGAAAGCGGCAAGGGGGAGCGTCCAAGGGGCGAAAAACAGGCGGAAAAAAGGCACAAAAGTGAGAAATAGCAGAAGGCAGTGAAGGCAGTCACAAAATAAGGAATACAGTCACAAATACGGTAAACGCACAAAAGCTCAATCGGAATACAGCAATCAGAAGGGGCACAAATGGGGGCAAGAGCGCAAGGAGGCTAGGCACTGAAAAACAAAAACACTTACAGATACGGCGAAAGCGGCACAGTGCACACGGGTCTAGCGATGCTTACCAGAAGCCCACTAGACACCAGGGATGAGGCGCAGGAGGATGCCTGCGGGTGGAGGAGGGCCTCAAACATGCTAGCAGCAGCGTGGGCGGGGGTCAGGGACACGAGAGAGCAAGGTGGTGATGCGGACGTGGGGGGCGAGCTCTAGACCAAAAACAGGTCAGAGGTCGCTCACCCTCGACGCGCAGCACCAGACATTAAGAAGGGAGGGGGGAGGGAGGAGCAGCTGGGAGGCGGGAGGCGGGAGGGAGCAGCGAATGGTGGTGCGAGGGGTGCGGGGACGCAGGGAGGCAGCGGCAGGGGAAATCGGCAAGGGGGAGCGCCCAAGGGGCAAAAAACAGGTGGAAAAAAGGCACAAAAGTGAGAAAAAGCACAAGGCAGTGAAGGCAGTCACAAAATAAGGAATACAGTCACAAATACGGTAAACGGCACAAAAGCACAAGCGGAATACAGCAATCAGAAGGGGCACAAATGGGGCAAGAGCGCAAGGAGGCAAGACGCTGAAAAACAAAAACACTTACAGATACGGCGAAAGCGGCACAGTGCACACGGGTCTAGCGATGCTTACCAGAAGCCCACTAGACACCAGGGATGAGGCGCAGGAGGATGCCTGCGGGTGGAGGAGGGCCTCGAACATGCTAGCAGCATCGTGGGCGGGGGTCAGGGACATGAGACAGCAAGGTGGTGCTGCGGACGTGGGGGGCGAGCTCTAGACCAAAAACAGATCAGAGGTAGCTCACCCTCGACACTCAGCGCCAGCCATTAAGAAGGGAGGGGGGAGCAGCTGGGAAGCGGCAGGGAGCGGCGAATGGGGGCGCGAAGGGGACGGGCCGCAGGGAGGCAGCGGCAGGGGAAAGCGGCAAGGGGGAGCGTCCAAGGGGCGAAAAACAGGCGGAAAAAAGGCACAAAAGTGAGAAATAGCAGGAGGCAGTGAAGGCAGTCACAAAATAAGGAATACAGTCACAAATACGGTAAACGCACAAAAGCTCAATCGGAATACAGCAATCAGAAGGGGCACAAATGGGGGCAAGAGCGCAAGGAGGCTAGGCACTGAAAAACAAAAACACTTACAGATACGGCGAAAGCGGCACAGTGCACACGGGTCTAGCGATGCTTACCAGAAGCCCACTAGACACCAGGGATGAGGCGCAGGAGGATGCCTGCGGGTGGAGGAGGGCCTCAAACATGCTAGCAGCAGCGTGGGCGGGGGTCAGGGACACGAGAGAGCAAGGTGGTGATGCGGACGTGGGGGGCGAGCTCTAGACCAAAAACAGGTCAGAGGTCGCTCACCCTCGACGCGCAGCACCAGACATTAAGAAGGGAGGGGGGAGGGAGGAGCAGCTGGGAGGCGGGAGGCGGGAGGGAGCAGCGAATGGTGGTGCGAGGGGTGCGGGGACGCAGGGAGGCAGCGGCAGGGGAAATCGGCAAGGGGGAGCGCCCAAGGGGCAAAAAACAGGTGGAAAAAAGGCACAAAAGTGAGAAAAAGCACAAGGCAGTGAAGGCAGTCACAAAATAAGGAATACAGTCACAAATACGGTAAACGGCACAAAAGCACAAGCGGAATACAGCAATCAGAAGGGGCACAAATGGGGCAAGAGCGCAAGGAGGCAAGGCGCTGAAAAACAAAAACACTTACAGATACGGCGAAAGCGGCACAGTGCACACGGGTCTAGCGATGCTTACCAGAAGCCCACTAGACACCAGGGATGAGGCGCAGGAGGATGCCTGCGGGTGGAGGAGGGCCTCGAACATGCTAGCAGCATCGTGGGCGGGGGTCAGGGACATGAGACAGCAAGGTGGTGCTGCGGACGTGGGGGGCGAGCTCTAGACCAAAAACAGGTCAGAGGTAGCTCACCCTCGACACTCAGCGCCAGCCATTAAGAAGGGAGGGGGGAGCAGCTGGGAAGCGGCAGGGAGCGGCGAATGGGGGCGCGAAGGGGACGGGCCGCAGGGAGGCAGCGGCAGGGGAAAGCGGCAAGGGGGAGCGTCCAAGGGGCGAAAAACAGGCGGAAAAAAGGCACAAAAGTGAGAAATAGCAGGAGGCAGTGAAGGCAGTCACAAAATAAGGAATACAGTCACAAATACGGTAAACGCACAAAAGCTCAATCGGAATACAGCAATCAGAAGGGGCACAAATGGGGGCAAGAGCGCAAGGAGGCTAGGCACTGAAAAACAAAAACACTTACAGATACGGCGAAAGCGGCACAGTGCACACGGGTCTAGCGATGCTTACCAGAAGCCCACTAGACACCAGGGATGAGGCGCAGGAGGATGCCTGCGGGTGGAGGAGGGCCTCAAACATGCTAGCAGCAGCGTGGGCGGGGGTCAGGGACACGAGAGAGCAAGGTGGTGATGCGGACGTGGGGGGCGAGCTCTAGACCAAAAACAGGTCAGAGGTCGCTCACCCTCGACGCGCAGCACCAGACATTAAGAAGGGAGGGGGGAGGGAGGAGCAGCTGGGAGGCGGGAGGCGGGAGGGAGCAGCGAATGGTGGTGCGAGGGGTGCGGGGACGCAGGGAGGCAGCGGCAGGGGAAATCGGCAAGGGGGAGCGCCCAAGGGGCAAAAAACAGGTGGAAAAAAGGCACAAAAGTGAGAAAAAGCACAAGGCAGTGAAGGCAGTCACAAAATAAGGAATACAGTCACAAATACGGTAAACGGCACAAAAGCACAAGCGGAATACAGCAATCAGAAGGGGCACAAATGGGGCAAGAGCGCAAGGAGGCAAGGCGCTGAAAAACAAAAACACTTACAGATACGGCGAAAGCGGCACAGTGCACACGGGTCTAGCGATGCTTACCAGAAGCCCACTAGACATCAGGGATGAGGCGCAGGAGGATGCCTGCGGATGGAGGAGGGCCTCGAACACGCTAGCAGCAGCGTGGGCGGGGGTCAGGGACACAAGACAGCAAGGTGGTGCTGCGGACGTGGGGGGCGAGCTCTAGACCAAAAATAGGTCAGAGGTCGCTCACCCTTGACGCGCAGCGCCAGCCAATAAGAAGGGAGGTGGGAGAGAGGAGCAGCTGGGAGGCGGGAGGCGGGAGGGAGCGGCAAATGGGGGCACGAGGGGGGCGGGGCCGCAGGGAGGCAGCGGCAGGGGAAAGCGGCAAGGGGGAGCGCCCAAGGGGCAAAAAACAGGCGGAACAAAGGCACAAAAATGAGAAAAAGCACAAGGCAGTGAAGGCAATCACAAAATAAGGAATACAGTCACAAATACGGTAAACGGCACAAAAGCACAAGCGGAATACAGCAATCAGAAGGGGCACAAATGGGGGCAAGAGCGCAAGGAGGCAAGGCACTGAAAAACAAAAACACTTACAGATACGGCGAAAGCGGCACAGTGCACACGGGTCTAGCGATGCTTACCAGAAGCCCACTAGACACCAGGGATGAGGCGCAGGAGGATGCCTGAGGGTGGAGGAGGGCATCAAACATGCTAGCAGCAGCGTGGGCGGGGGTCAGGGACACGAGACAGCAAGGTGGTGCTGCGGACGTGGGGGGCGAGCTCTAGACCAAAAACAGGTCAGAGGTCGGTCACCCTCGACGCGCAGCGCCAGCCATTAAGAAGGGAGGGGGGAGGGAGGAGCAGCTGGGAGGCGGGAGGCTGGAGGGAGCGGCGAATGGGGGTGCGAGGGGGGGTGGGCCGCAGGGAGGCAACGGCAGGGGAAAGCGGCAAGGGGGAGCACCCAAGGGGCGAAAAACAGGTGGAAAAAAGGCACAAAAGTGAGAAAAAGCACAAGGCAGTGAAGGCAGTCACAAAATAAGGAATACAGTCACAAATAGGGTAAACGGCACAAAAGCACAAGCGGAATACAGTAATCAGAAGGGGCACAAATAGGGGCAAGATCGCAATGAGGCAAGGCGCTGAAAAACAAAAACACTTACAGATACGGCGAAAGCGGCACAGTGCACACGGGTCTAGCGATGCTTACCAGAAGCCCACTAGACACCAGGGATGAGGCGCAGGAGGATGCCTGCGGGTGGAGGAGGGCCTCGAGCACGCTAGCAGCAGCGTGGGCGTGGGTCAGGGACACGAGACAGCAAGGTGGTGCTGCGGACGTGGGGGGCGAGCTCTAGACCAAAAACAGGTCAGAGGTCGCTCACCCTCGACCCGCAGCGCCAGCCATTAAGAAGGGAGGGGGGAGGGAGGAGCAGCTGGGAGGCGGGAGGAGCGGCGAATGGGGGCGCGAGGGGGGCGGGGCCGCAGGGAGGCAGCGGCAGGGGAAAGCGGCAAGGGGGAGCGCCCAAGGGGCGAAAAACAGGCGGAAAAAAGGCACAAAGGTGAGAAAAAGCACAATGCAGTGAAGGCAGTGACAAAATAAGGAATACAGTCACAAATACGGTAAACAGCACAAAAGCACAAGCGGAATACAGCAATCAGAAGGGGCACAAATGGGGGCAAGAGCGCAAGGAGGCAAGGCGCTGAAAAACAAAAACACTTACAGATACGGCGAAAGCGGCACAGTGCACACGGGTCTAGCAATGCTTACCAGAAGCCCACTAGACACCAGGGATGAGGCGCAGGAGGATGCCTGCGGGTGGAGGAGGGCCTCGAACACGCTAGCAGCAGCGTGGGCGGGGTCAGGGACACGAGACAGCAAGGTGGTGCTGCGGACGTGGGGGGCAAGCTCTAGACCAAAAACAGGTCAGAGGTCGCTCACCCTCAACGCGCAGCGCCAGCCATTAAGAAGGGAGGGGTGAGGGAGGAGCAGCTGGGAGGCGGGAGGGAGTGGCAAATGGGGGCGCGAGGTGGGTGGGACCGCAGGGAGACAGCGGCAGGGGAAAGCTGCAAGGGGGAGCGCAAAGGGGCGAAAAACAGGCGGAAAAAAGAGACAAAAGTGAGAAAAAGCACAAGGCAGTGAAGGCAGTCACAAAATAAGGAATACAGTCACAAATACGGTAAACGGCACAAAAGCACAAGCGGAATACAGCAATCAGAAGGGGCACAAATGGGGGCAAGAGCGCAAGGAGGCAAGGCGCTGAAAAACAAAAACACTTACAGATACGGCGAAAGCGGCACAGTGCACACAGGTCTAGCGATGCTTACCAGAAGCCCACTAGACACCAGGGATGAGGCGCAGGAGGATGCCTGCGGGTGGAGGAGGGCCTCGAACACGCTAGCAGCAGCGTGGGCGGGGGTCAGGGACACGAGACAGCAAGGTGGTGCTGCGGACGTAGGGGGCGAGCTCTAGACCAAAAACAGGTCAGAGGTCGTTCACCCTCGACGCGCAGAGCCAGCCATTAAGAAGGGAGGGGGGAGGGAGGAGCAGCTTTGAGGCGGGAGGCTGGAGGGAGTGGCAAATGGGGGCGCGAGGGGGGCGGGCCGCAGGGAGGCAGCGGCAGGGGAAATCGGCAAAGGGGAGCGCCCAAGGGGCGAAAAACAGGCGGAAAAAAGGCACAAAAGTGAGAAAAAGCACAAGGCAGTGAAGGCAGTCACAAAATAAGGAATACAGTCACAAATACGGTAAATGGCACAAAAGCACAAGCGGAATACATCAATCAGAAGGGGCACAAATGGGGGCAAGAGCGCAAGGAGGCAAGGCGCTGAAAAACAAAAACACTTACAGATACTGCGAAAGCAGCACAGTGCACACGGGTCTAGCGATGCTTACCAAAAGCCCACTAGGCACCAGGGATGAGGCGCAGGAAGATGCCTGCGGGTGGAGGAGGGCCTCAAACACTCTAGCAGCACCGTGGGCGGGGTCAGAGACACGAGACTGCAAGGTGGTGCTGCGGACATGGGGGGCGAGCTCTAGACCAAAAACAGGTCAGAGGTCGCTCACCCATGACGCGCAGCGCCAGCCATTAAGAAGGGAGGGGGGAGGGAGGAGCAGCTGGGATGCGGGAGGGAGCGGCAAATGGGCGCGAGGGTGGCGGGGCCGCAGGGAGGCAGCGGCAGGGGAAAGCGGCAAGGGGGAGCGCCTAAGGGGCGAAAAACAGGTGGAAAAAAGGCACAAAAGTGAGAAAAAGCACAAGGCAGTAAAAGCAGTCACAAAATAAGTAATACAGTCACAAATACGGTAAACGGCACAAAAGCACAAGCGGAATTCAGCAATCAGAAGGGGCACAAATGGGGGCAAGAGCGCAATGAGGCAAGGCGCTGAAAAACAAAAACACTTACAGATATGGCGAAAGCGGCACAGTGCACACGGGTCTAGCGATGCTTACCAGAAGCCCACTAGACACCAGGGATGAGGCGCAGGAGGATGCCTGCGGGTGGAGGAGGGCCTCGAACACGCTAGCAGCAGCGTGGGCGGGGGTCAGGGACACGAGACAGCAAGGTGGTGCTGCGGACGTGGGGGGCGAGCTCTAGACCAAAAACAGGTCAGAGGTCGCTCACCCTCGACGCGCAGCGCCAGCCATTAAGAAGGGAGGGGGGAGGGAGGAGCAGCTGGGAGGCGGGAGGGAGCGGCGAATGGGGGGCGCGAGTGGGGCGGGGCCGCAGGGAGGCAGCGGCAGGGGAAAGCGGCAAGGGGGAGCGCCCAAGGGGCGAAAAACAGGCGGAAAAAAGGCACAAAAGTGAGAAAAAGCACAAGGCAGTGAAGGCAGTCACAAAATAAGGAATACAGTCACAAATACGGTAAACAGCACAAAAGCGGAATACAGCAATCAGAAGGGGCACAAATGGGGGCAAGAGCGCAAGGAGGCAAGGCGCTGAAAAATAAAAACACTTACAGATATGGCGAAAGCGGCACAGTGCACACGGATCTGGCGATGCTTTCCAGAAACCCACTAGACACCAGGGATGAGGCGCAGGAGGATGCCTGCGGGTGGAGGAGGGCCTCGAACACGCTAGCAGCAGTATGGCCGGGGGTCAGGGACACGAGACAGCAAGGTGGTGCTGCGGATGTGGGGGGCGAGCTCTAGACCAAAAACAGGTCAGAGGTCGCTCACCCTCGACGCACAGCGCCAGCCATTAAGAAGGGAGGGGGGAGGGAGGAGCAGCTGGGAGGCGGGAGGCGGGAGGGAGCGGCGAATGGGGGTGCGAGAGGGGCGGGGCCGCAGGGAGGCAGCGGCAGGGGAAAGCGGCAAGGGGGAGCGCCCAAGGGGCGAAAAACAGGCGGAAAAAAGGCACAAAAGTGAGAAAAAGCACAAGGCAGTGAAGGCAGTCACAAAATAAGGAATACAGTCACAAATACGGTAAACGGCACAAAAGCGGAATACAGCAATCAGAAGGGGCACAAATGGGGGCAAGAGCGCAATGAGGCAAGGCGCTGAAAAACAAAAACACTTACAGATATGGCGAAAGCGGCACAGTGCACACGGATCTGGCGTTGCTTTCCAGAAGCCCACTAGACACCAGGGATGAGGCGCAGGAGGATGCCTGTGGGTGGAGGAGGGCTTCAAACACGCTAGCAGCAGCGTGGGTGGGGGTCAGGGACACGAGACAGCAAGTTGGTGCTGCGGACATGAGGGCTAGCTCTAGACCAAAAACAGGTCAGAAGTCGCTCACCCTCAACGCGCAGCGCCAGCCATTAAGAAGGGAGGGGGAGGGAGGAGCAGCTGGGATGCGGGAGGTGGGAGGGAGCGGCGAATGGGGGCGCGAGGGGGGCGGGGCCGCAGGGAGGCAGCGGCAGGGGAAAGCGGCAAGGGGGAGCGCCCAAGGGGTGAAAAACTGGCGGAAAAAAGGCACAAAAGTGAGAAAAAGCATAAGGCAGTGAAGGCAGTCACAAAATAAGGAATACAGTCACAAATAAGGTAAACGGCACAAAAGCGGAATACAGCAAATCAGAAGGGGCACAAATGGGGGAAAGAGCGCAAGGAGGCAAGGCGCTGAAAAACAAAAACACTTACAGATACGGCGAAAGCGGCACACTGCACACGGGTCTAGCGATGCTTACCAGAAGCCCACTAGACACCAGGGATGAGGCGCAGGAGGATGCCTGCGGGTGGAGGAGGGCTTCAAACACGCTAGCAGCAGCGTGGGCGGGGGTCAGGGACACGAGACAGCAAGGTGGTGCTGCGGACGTGGGGGGCTAGCTGTAGACCAAAAACAGGTCCGAAGTCGCTCACCCTCGACGCGCAGCGCCATCCATTAAGAAGGGAGGGAGGAGCAGCTGGGAGGCGGGAGGCGGGAGGCGGGAGGGAGCGGCGAATGGGGGCGCGAGGGGGGCAGGGCCGCAGGGAGGCAGCGGCAGGGGAAAGCGGTAAGGGGGAGCGCCCAAGGGGCGAAAAACAGGCGGAAAAAAGGCACAAAAGTGAGAAAAAGCACAAGGCAGTGAAGGCAGTCACAAAATAAGGAATACAGTCACAAATACGGTAAACGGCACAAAAGCACAAGCGGAATACAGCAATCAGAAGGGACACAAATGGGGGCAAGAGCGCAAGGAGGCAAGGCGCTGAAAAACAAAAACACTTACAGATACGGCGAAAGCGGCACAGTGCACATGTGTCTAGCGATGCTTACCAAAAGCCTACTAGACACCAGGGATGAGGCGCAGGAGGATGCCTGCAGGTGGTGGAGGGCCTCGAACATGCTAGCAGCAGCGTGGGCGGGGGTCAGGGACACGAGACAGCAAGGTGGTGCTGCGGATGTGGGGGGCGAGCTCTAGACCAAAAACAGGTCAGAGGTCGCTCACCCTCGACGCGCAGCGCCAGGCATTAATAAGGGAGGGGGGAGGGAGGAGCAGCTGGGAGGCGGGAGGCGGGAGGGAGCGGCGAATGGGGGCGCGAGGGGGGCGGGCCGCAGGGAGGCAGCGGCCGGGAAAAGCAGCATGGGGGAGCACCCAAGGGGCGAAAAACAGGCAGAAAAAAGGCACAAAAGTGAGAAAAAGCACAAGGCAGTAAAGGCAGTCACAAAATAAGGAATACAGTCACAAATACGGTAAGCGGCACAAAAGCACAAGTGGAATACAGCAATCAGAAGGGGCACAAATGGGGGCAAGAGAGCAAGGAGGCAAGGCGCTGAAAAACCAAAACACTTACAGATACGGCAAAAACGGCACGGTGCACACGGGTCTAGCGATGCTTACCAGAAGCCCACTAGACACCAGAGCTGAGGCGCAGGAGGATGCCTGCGGGTGGAGGAGGGCCTCGAACACACTAGCAGCAGCGTGGGTCAGGGACACAAGACAGCAAGGTGGTGCTGCGGACGTGGGGGGCGAGCTCTAGACCAAAAACAGGACAGAGGTCGCTCACCCTCGACGCGCAGCGCCAGCCATTAAGAAGGGAGGGGGGAGGGAGGAGCAGCTGGGAGGCGGGAGGGAGCAGCGAATGGGGGCGCGAGGGGGGCGGGGCCGCAGGGAGGCGGCGGCATGGGAAAGCGGCAAGGGGGAGCGCCCAAGGGGCGAAAAACAGGCGGAAAAAAGGCACAAAAGTGAGAAAAAGCACAAGGCAGTGAAGTCAGTCACAAAATAAGGAATACAGTCACAAATATGGTAAACGGCACAAAAGCACAAGCGGAATACAGCAATCAGAAGGGGCACAAATGGGGGCAAGAGTGCAAGGAGGCAAGGCGCTGAAAAACAAAAACACTTACAGATACGGCGAAAGCGGCACAGTGCACACGGGTCTAGCGATGCTTACCAGAAGCCCACTAGACACCAGAGCTGAGGCGCAGGAGGATGCCTGCGGGTGGAGGAGGGCCTCGAACACGCTAGCAGCAGTGAGGGCGGGGTCAGGGACACGAGACTGCAAGGTGGTGCTGCGGACGTGAGGGGCGAGCTCTAGACCAAAAACAGGTCAGAGGTCGCTCACCCTCGACGCGCAGCGCCAGCCATTAAGAAGGGAGGGGGGAGGGAGGAGCAGCTGGGAGGCGGGAGGGAGCGTCGAATGGGGGCGCGAGGGGGGCGGGCCGCAGGGAGGCAGTGGCAGGGGAAAGCGGCAAGGGGAAGCACCCAAGGGGAAAAAAAACAGGTGAAAAAAGGCACAAAAGTGAGAAAAAGCACAAGGCAGTGAAGGCAGTCACAAAATAAGGAATACAGTCACAAATACAGTAAACGGCACAAAAGCACACGGGTCTAGCAATGCTTACCAGAAGTCACAAATACAGTAAACGGCACAAAAGCACAAGCGGAATACAGCAATCAGAAGGGGCACAAATGGGGGCAAGAGCGCAAGGAGGCAAGGCGCTGAAAAACAAAAACACTTACAGATACGGCGAAAGCGGCACAGTGCACACGGGTCTAGCGATGCTTACCAGAAGCCCACTAGACACCAGGGATGAGGCTCAGGAGGATGCCTGCAGGTGGATGAGGGCCTCGAACACGCTAGCAGCAGCGTGGGTGGGGGTCAGGGACACGAGACAGCAAGGTGGTGCTGCGGACGTGGGGGGCGAGCTCTAGACCAAAAACAGGTCAGAGGCCGCTTACCCTCGACGCGCAGCGCCAGCCATTAAGAAGGGAGGGGGGAGGGAGGAGCAGCTGGGAGGCGGGAGGCGGGAGGGAGCGGCGAATGGGGGCGCGAGGGGGGGCGGCCGCAGGGAGGCAGCGGCAGGGGAAAGCAGCAAGGGGGGCGGAAAAAAGGCACAAAAGTGAGAAAAAGCACAAGGCAGTGAAGGCAGTCACAAAATAAGTAATACAGTTACAAATACAGTAAACGGGACAAAAGCACAAGCGGAATACAGCAATCAGAAGGGGCACAAATGGGGGCAAGAGCGCAAGGAGGCAAGGCGTTGAAAAACAAAAACACTTACAGATACGTCGAAAGCGGCACAGTGCGCACGGGTCTAGCGATGCTTACCAGAAGCCCACTAGACACCAGGGATGAGGCGCAGGAGGATGCCTGTGGGTGGAGGAGGGCCTCGAACACGCTAGAAGCAGTGTGGGCGGGGGTCAGGGACACGAGACAGCAAGGTGGTGCTGCGGACGTGTGGGGCGAGCTCTAGACCAAAAACAGGTCAGAGGTCACTCACCCTCGACACGCAGCGCCAGCCATTAAGAAGGGAGGGGGGAGGGAGGAGCAGCTGGGAGGCGGGAGGGAGCGGCTAATGGGGGCGCGAGGGGGGCGGGCCACAGGGAGGCAGTGGCAGGGGAAAGCAGCAAGAGGGAGCGCCCAAGGGGCGAAAAACAGGTGGAAAAAAGGCACAAAAGTGAGAAAAAGCTCAAGGCAGTGAAGGCAGTCACAAAATAAGGAATACAGTCACAAATACGGTAAACAGCACAAAAGCACAAGCGCAATACAGCAATCAGAAGGGGCACAAATGGGGGCAAGAGCGCAAGGAGGCAAGGCGCTATAAAACAAAAACACTTACAGATACGGCGAAAGCGGCACAGTGCACACGGGTCTAGCGATGCTTACCAGAAGCCCACTAGACACCAGGGATGTGGCGCAGGAGGATGTCTGCGGGTGGAGGAGGGCCTCGAACACACTAGCAGCAGCGTGGGCGGGGGTCAGGGACACGAGACAGCAAGGTGGTGCTGCGGACGTGGGGGGCAAGCTCTAGACCAAAACAGGTCAGAGGTCGCACCACGGCAGTGACGCACTGCCAAGCCATGGCCAGCGGGGGCAACTCTACACCATGTGGTAAAAATCTGCCAGGGGGTCCACGCAGCCAAGGCAGACTGGATCTGACGCAGGGAACATGCGTTTTATGCGGTGAGGGGACAGGTAGGAGTGATGTATGTAGTTAAATTGGGTGTAGCGGAGTGTAGCATTTCGAGAAACAGTTTTAACAGAGGCGAGCGCAGATGACCATGCTGCTGAGGACAGGGAGGGTGGGCAACGCCTCGTCCCAGCCAGACTTTGCATGATCTAGGTCCTGGAGTGTGTCCAGTAGCAACACGGAGTACAGTCATGACACTGCTCCCCCAATTCCACCCATTGAAAGGAGCAAAGTGAGGATTTGCGTTGTAGGAGGTTCAACATCCCCATGCCCCATGAGATATGAAGGAGGTGCTGTACAGTGCAGTATGCTAAGACGTTACCGGCCGGTATCTTCTGTGTGGGTCGATAATTAGTCGAATGTTAGTAGCATATCCTCAGAGTAAAAGTCTCCAGCCATGACAAGGCCCACAGTCCTCGACTGGAACATAGTGTGATGCTCCAGCAAGGTCCTTGCCTCAGGTAGAAGTGTCAGAGGATACAGGGGGGAGTATGGTGTGTGAGGTCCCCCCCCCATGGACATAGCATAGCCAGCACGCCTTCGCAGTAGCCAATACAACATTTGCTGCGTAAAGGGGGGGAAGATTTGTCTGACAGCCAAGTCAATGGCACTGGAGCCAAGGCATTGAGTAGGACCGATTTTTCACCTGAAGAATGTTCGCCCAGCCAATCTGCTGGCCACTGTAGCGGGGCCGCTGCATAATACTTTTCAAAGTTGGGGACAACCGGTCCACCCCCAATCTGCGGGTGTTGAATCGTAGACGAGGCCGCGCCTGTCTTTACCCCATATGAATTCTGTCTCCATGCCCTGTAGTGCCTTAAAGAATGTGCGTGGTAAAACAATCGGGAGCGCTGTAAAGTACTAGATCAGATGAGGTAGGATGATCATCTTAGTGATAGAAACCCTACCCATAGGGTACAAGGGGAGTGCTCCCCAGAAGGGCAGAGAGCCCATAATGGAATGAAGAGCTCTGCCCAGATTGCCCTCCCTGAGGTCCTCAAGAGAATGGTATATCTGTAAACCCAAATATTTAAAGGTGGTATGACACCATGGCAGATGATAGTTTGGCAATGCCGACTGGAGTTCTGAGGGCACTGAAGATATGGGGAAAATACAGGATGTAGACCTATTTACCCGCAGGCCGGAGATGTCCGCATAGGAGTCCAAGGTCTCCAGAACCTGACACATAGACGTCGTGTGATCACGCAGATAGATCGGAGCATCGTCTGCATACAAGGAGGAGATTATGTGAAATGTGTGCAGCTCTGGGATACCCCAACATTGTGCTTGTTGTCTAAGGTGTGCGGCTAAGGGCTCCATAGCTATGGCAAACAACAAAGGAGATAATGGGCATCCTTGTCTGGTGCCCCTGGAGATGTGGAATGGGTCTGAGATAATTTGCCCCATCTTGACGCGGGCCGACGAACTAGAGTAAAGGATCTTGATCTATGTTATGAATCATGCACCAAGCCCCATCGCAGCGAGTGATTAAAAAAGAAAGTCCCAACTCAGCGTATCAAATGCTTTTTCTATGTCTAGTAACACTGCAACTTCATTGCGGGTGGGAGTAGAATCAGTGTGATGTAGTATACAGATCAATCTCCTATATTTAGGAAAGTATTCCTGCCAGGTATAAAGCCTGATTGATCCTCGTGAATCAAATGAGGGATATACGGGAGAACCCGGTTGGCCAATATTTTCCAGAGTATTTTGCAGTCTGTATTTAGCAATGAGAGAGGGTGATACGAGCGAACATCTAGGGGGTAGTGGCCAGGTTTCGGGAGTACCGCTATGAGGGCCTCCTGCATTGAGACAGGCAGCAGACAGCGGGACTGCACCTCATTGAATACCTAAAGCAGGGGTTGCAAGAGAGAGCACCATCCAGGCAACCCTCTATCAGCACATACTGACCATCGGGATTCAATCGTGTATGGGAAATCGTGTACGGAACACTTGGTGCAATCCAAATTGCTACGCCTCGAGCAAAGGACGAGGAGGTAGTGCCCACTAATTGTCCCCTCCAGCTAGCATGCGTCCTCTCTGTCGTGGTTGAAGATAAGTACGTTTCCGGCAGCAATGCAATATGGACTAGGTATCGCCTCAAGAAACTGTGTATGCGTTGCCGCTTGCATGGAGTGGACATGCCCCGAACGTTCCATGTGACTACACTATAGCGAGGGATGTGTGTCTGAGGTTGTACAACCATTGCTAGACTATAATGTGTGACAGTGGGGGAGTTCCTCAGCACCAACCCCCCATTGTTCGTAGGATCACAATAGGCGCATTCCCCCAGACAAGGGTTTCAGTTTGAGAACGGCAGTGAAACCTCGCACACCTCCTGTGACTACCAGCCGTGGCATTAATGGAACAAACTGATGAGTACACAAAAAAGAAAATCAACAACAGAATGGGGGTGGAAACAACACATGACACAAAAAAACTACATGCAAACATATAACTAGGCCTGCAAGCAGGCATAATAGAAAACTGGTCCATATGGAGCAAGGCATTGTATGTGAGTTCGGATTGCGGAAGTCTTGCCCCCGGCCACCCAAGCAGCAGCAGAGGCCACTACCACCTCAGATCCCATACTGGTCGTGCCAGTTACGTGGCCCAGGGCCGCGATCATCAGCTTGCTGGCACGGCATTTCATACATCGAATAGATAGGCCCAAAGAGGTGAAAGAGTATCTTGGGGCTTTTCCCCCAACAGTTGAAGCACTAGGGGCCAGATGTATCAAATTTGGAAATTACGACTTGCAATTTGCGAGTCGGAGCGACTCACAAATTGCAAGTCGCAATTTCCAATGCAGAACGGTGTCTCAGACAACGTCTGCGACTCGCTATGGGGTCGCAATGACCCACCTCATTAATATTCATGAGGTGGGTCGCAAATTGCGGCCCGATAGCGAGTCTAGGCACTCTCAAACATGGAGGCCTGCTGTCATCAGCAGACCTCCATGTTCATGACTGCTTTATCAGTAAAGCAGTTTTTTTTTTTTAATGTAGCCTGTTTTCCTTAAAGGAAAACGAGCTGCACTTAAAAAAAAAAACGAAACCTTTACTTTCGGTATTTTTTCAGGGCAGGTAGTGGTCCCTTGGACCACTACCTGCCCTGAAAAAATAATTTTGGGTCCATTCACAAAGTGGAAGGGGTCCCATGGGGACCCCTTCCAATTTGCGAGTGGGTTACCATCCACTTGAAGTGGATGGTAACTGTGTTACCCTTTGCGACCGCATATGCGGTCGCAAATGGTATTGCATTCCACTCCGAATCGCAAATAGGAAGGGAACACCCCTTCCTATTTGCGATTCTGAAATGCATATTGCGAGTCAGTCCCGACTCGCAATATGCATTTCTGCATAGTGAAATGCGTTTAGCGAGTCGCAAACGGCAATTTTTGCCGTTTGCGACTCGCTAAACGTTTCCTGCATCTGGCCCCAAGTCTCTGTCTCGGTAGTTAAGGAAGCGGGCAATCAATGGGCGGGGATGAGCACCCGGTGGTGGAGGTCTGCCCGGTACTCTGTGAGCCCGTTCAATCGAGAAGAAGTTCGGCACGTTGTTCCGCAGTATGGTGTTCATCAGCCAGCCCTCCAAGAATAATTCTGTGGTGGGACCCTCTGCCCTCTCAGGGAAACCCACTAGGCGTATATTATTGTGCCTCGATCTCCTCTCCGCATCTTCGGCTCTATGTCTAAGTTCGTCCACATCCTTGGATAAGTGGGTCATCTTCTCCTGGAGGGCCTTTGCATTCGGGGACAGCTGTGCTATGTCCCCTTCCATCTCCCCCACTCTCTCCACTAATGCCCGATGATCAGTCCGTAATATGTTTACATCAAGAGTAACAGCATCAATCTTCATGTCAAGGGTAGTTTTGGTGTCCAAAATGGGCAGTAACACCTTCTCGAACTGTAAGGTGTGGCCTTGTAAGGTGGCCTCCATCTGGTGCAACGCATGGGAGGTCAAACACAGTCCCCCTATGGTATCCCTGCCATCTCCATGGTCGTCACAGGCATCCTGGCGGACCGCGGCTTACCCATCCGGATGTCCAGGTTCCGGGGAAGTTCCAGGAGAAAACACTCAACCAAGTTCACACCTGCACTGTTCGTTTCCATGAGGTGTGTCCAGAAAAATAAGGGGGGAAAGGTGGATGCTATACCGGGTAGTTAAAAGGATACTGGCTCTGTATGAACGGTTTAATGACACCTCAGAGTAGTGGAAGAAAAGGTTGGGCCAAGAACGGGCGAGGCCCGTCACGGTATAGTGTAGAGACAAAGCAGGGCGGCACCAGGAGTAAAGAGTGGCCCACTGATTGAAGTGTTGATATGAGTGGACCAAGTGGCTGGAAGGTGTTTTCACGCAAACTGAGGGGTTCAGGGTCGGGGTGTCCACAAATCCAGCAGACTCCAGTGATATCAGAGGGATGGCCCAGGTGAGATGCAATGCAGTTTGTCTAGCAAGCTGGGGTCCCAAGGCAAAAGATTCAGAGCGGGTCGACAGACCTGATACCCGGCTAACACCGTAAGGGGCTGAAGCAGCAGGAGAGAAGAGCGGTAGCAGCATTCACGCCGGCTGGAGCCCATGTGCGCTTGCGATGGCAGCAGGGACGTCCCTGGATGTATGCAGAACGAGCGGTGGCTCGAGAAGTGCCACCGAATCCCCTTATCACCCACACATATTCCCTGATCCGCAGGATCATGAAGCGGTCCAGGTGTTCCCTGTTGTGGGGGTCAAGGTAGTTGTGCCTCACGGTATGCAAAGGAGGGGGGGCACCTGGGACACGGCAGCGCACTCACCCTCAGCAGTGCTCAGATCCCGGGGCCCCGCTACACAAAGAAACAAATGGCCTCAGCTCACTGAGTTGGGCAGCGTGGATAGAAGTGGGGACCGTAGAGGCCTCCCAGGACGTGTGCAGTGGCAACCAAGCCACACAGAGGCACCACCACAGCAGTGTCTGTGTTTCCCCGTCCACCCGGTCTAGTGGTGGACCCTGGATCTCCCAATCGCGGGGGTCTCTGCGGGAGCGCCTCTAAGTGTGCACGGGGGCGTCCAGAGTCCGGGATCACCCACACCCCCCGCACGGGGCGGGCGCAAAGCCTCAGCAGGGCCGCACAGGTCAGGCCGCTCCCTCAGCACGGCAAAGGTGTTGCATGTGCAAGGCGGCTCCCTCGTCTCCAATAGTCGAGCAAACACTCCCCGGGAGCCCCTCAGAGTGGTAGGGCATGTGGCAAACTGCCGGGAGGGTGGGGGGAGCCTGGATGTAAGATAATCAGGTGGCCGGGAGCGGAGCCGCAGTTTATGCTGCCACTCCAGTCACCATCTTGGACACGCCCCCCATAGTTTAAATTGTCATAGGTAGTCTTGACAGCTCTAGGGGTGACTTCTACAGAAGACATAAGGAAAGAAAAAAGTTTAGGAAAGTGAGTAAAAATATAGTAGAATAACTGATCTAACTTATTAGAGAAAACAAGAAAACATGTCAGAACTTTTTAAGAAAGTTAGAAAATTGTTTCTAGGTATATATTATATATTCTCTAAGTATGGGATCAAGCTTTTCTTGTGAAAAGCACAAGTAACAAAGTGGTAAAGAAATTGCAAGTACTTATCCCACTGCTGCACCACCAATGTAGGAGGCTGGCCTGGTTTGTAGTGGGTACCTTGGGTACTTACACCCTATACCAGATCCAGTTATCCCATGTTAGTGAAGTAGTAGTGTTCTAGCAGCTTAGGTTGATAGAGGTAGCTATAGCATAGCAGCTTACGCTGAACTAGGAGACATGCAAAGCTCATGCAATACCACTTATAGTTACACAGTACTACAAGCAACGAATACTCAGTGTTACCAAAAATAAAGGTATTTATTTGGGTGACAAAGTACTAAAAATAGCTTGTGTAAAGATTGTTGCAGACAAGATTTCGTTTTGGAAGGCGCCAACAAGCCTTGGTTACGACAAAAGGGCGTTTTTCATCAAAATGGGGCTGGATGGATCCAGGAGGTACCAGGGGTCTCAACTCTGTGTGAGGAGGAAGAGGGGGTTCTCAGCACTTTGGAGAGCCCTCAGGATGCCAGCCATCACCCCCTGGAGTCGCAGGGTCCGGGTTCAAAGAGGTGAAAAATGCGGTTGATGCAGCACAACAAAAGAAGGTCCCACGCTGCCGGAGAACAACTCAGAGAGTTGAGCGTCACAGGATGGAGTACTGAACCCTGGGACAGGCTGTGTACAAAGGAATTTTGCAAAGAGTGCACATAGGCCTCAGGAGGCGAAGAAGACACAGTACACTTGGGTGCTGTCGTTCTCGGGGAAGGCAAGGTCTTACCTCTTCCAAAGGGTATCAGCAGGACCTCAGGACAGTCTATGTTGATGATGTCCACCTTCTGTGTCCTTAGGAGCACACTCATCATTGTGAGAGGAGTCCCAGGGTACCGATCATCATCTTGGAAGGTGCCTGATTGGAGCAGGGGAAGGACTCTGTCACTCCACTGGAGATTTCTTTGGTCCTTCTGGTGCAGGATAAAGACAGGGAGTCCCCACAGCATGCACACCATGGAAACTGTTGCAGTTGCTGACTTGGAGCTGAGGTTGCTGAAGAAAAGTGTCTTTGTTGCAGTTACAGTGTTCCTTGGAGCAGGCTGCAGTGGATCCGAGGTCAGAAGAGTCTGAAGTTGTTGCAGAGGATTCCTGAAGGAATTTGCAAGCAGAATCTGAAGAGAGCCCACAGGAGAGACCCTAAATAGCCCGAGAGGGGGATTGGCTTCCTTACGGGCTATGGACCTATCAGGAGGGGTCTCTGACGTCACCTGCTGGCACTGGCCACTCAGAGGCCTCCTGAGTGCCCCCACACCTTGCAAAGCAAGATGGCTGAAGTCTGCGACACACTGGAGGAACTCTGGGCACCACCCCTGGGGTGGTGATGGACAGGGGAGTGGTCGCTCCCCTTTCCTTTGTCCCGTTTCCCACCAGAGCAGTGGAGAAGGGTCCCTGAACTTATGTAGACTGACTTATGCAAGGAGGGCACCATCTGTGCCCTTAAAAGCATTTCCAGAGGCTGGGGGAGGCTACCCCTCCCCAGCCTGTATCACCTATTTTCAAAGGGAGAGGGTGTAACACCCTGCTCTCAGAGGAAATGCTTTGTTCTGCCTTCCTGGGACTGGGCTGCCCAGACCGCAGGAGGGCAGAACCCTGTCTGTGAGGTGGCAGCAGCTGTAGCTGCAGTGCAAGCCTCAGAGAGCTGGTTTGGCAGAACTGGAGGTCCATGGTAGTGCCCCCAGGGTGCATGGAATTGGCTCCCCAAACCAGATTTGGAAAGGGGGGACAACTCCATGATCTTAGACATGTTACATGGCCATATTCAGAGTTACCATTGTGAAGCTACATATAGGTATTGACCTATATGTAGTGCACGCATGTAACAGTGTCCCCGTACTCACGAAGTCCGGGTAAATGGCCCTGAACTATGTAGGGGCACCTTTGCTAGTGCAAGGGTGCCCTCCCACTTAGTAACTTTTCACCTAACCTTCAGCAAGTGAAGTTTAGACATATAGGTGACTTATAAGTTACTTAGGTGCAGTGTAAATGGCTGTGAAATAGTGTGTGCACTATTTCACGAAGGCTACAATGGCAGTCCTGTTTAAGGGTTTGTCTGAGCTCCCTATGGGTGTCAAAATAAATGCTGCCACCCATATGGATCTCCTGGCACCCCAATGCCCCGGGTACCTAGGTAACATATAAGGGGAACTTATAAGGGGTGTCCAGTATGCCAATTGAAATTGGTAAATGAAGTCACTGTGACAACTCACAAACAGGCCAAAAGTGGGTGTAACTATGCTAGAAGGAGTCTACTTTCCTACATACATACAGTTGAGATTTTTGTCCAGCTGCCAATTTTAATAGCAGCCAGACCATAGGTTTGATCTCAATGGAGACTAATCTATGCCTGCCATGAGTAAACTCCTCCAATGGCCCTGTTGAGTAAGGTCTGTTGGAGGCAGACCTCTATTTTCACCCACCTAATTTAACATTTAGCATGTTGTACCAGGATCATCCAGGCATTTCGCTCCACCAGCTAAGAATGGCCATGCACCACCACCTACAGAATCTAAAAAGAGTTGTCAATATGTCAATTCTTCTGTGTCCCTGCCATGTGAGTTTTCCCATGTTGAATCAATTAAGCCACTGGCTCCTCTTCTTGAGGTGCTCTTCTATCAATTAATTTAAGTTTCAGCTTTGCAACTATACTCTTCCCAGAACCCAAAGACTTTGGTTTCCAGGAAGCAACTCGGCAGGTCAATAGAATAATTCCTCCGGATTGCTAATTGGCATAATTTATGGTCAGAACTATGATGGTACCTGATCGTCTTTGAACATTCAATTTTCGTTCTTGATTAAAAAAACATTCTTTGCAAATATTTTTGCTTTGGTTCATCTTGCGCAAGTGTAAGAATTTCAGCTCTAGTGGCACAATACAAATGCACCAGGCCATCCCTCTTAATCATGGCCTTTGTTCTGAAAACCAGTCGAATAGTACTTGATTACTGTTCTATTATTCCAAGCTGAAATAGTCAGGTGACCCACCTGCTATGAACACTCTAACGTTTTCAAAGTAAATGCTTTGGAACCCCAAGGCACACAGTAAAGAGCATCAAAGAGGCATAGGCTAGAACACGTGGTAGCTCAACTTCCAGCAGACCCCAATAATACAGGCTTTTTAAACTGCAGCAAATTTACTATACGCTATTGGAGCTGGAATTAACACTGCTGCTGGTACCAGGATTGCCTCCCAATGGATTTGCTAGAAAAGATTTAAAAAGGGCCACAAAAGCATTCGGTATTATTATTTGATATCACTACCTCTCAGAGTTGGGAGTGGGTAATTTGCATGCCTGCTACCTTCCTTGGATGTGGTAGCCATTTCTGAAGCTTCATCTCTGGAATCAAACCCTGATTCCCCATTAATTGTAGTCTTCATGGTAGGCTCAGAAAATACCATCAAAAGTTGATAGAGCAGGCATCGAAATGTATTGTTTCCATCACAGGGATGTGGATCGGCCTGTGATTATTTAGAGTCACCAAAGCGGCTATGCCCAGGTTGGTCTTTGTCTATTAAATGCACGCAACCCCAGGGGTCAGCTCTCATTGGCATATATTAGCTTTAGAATTATCACAGCTATCTGAGTTACAGATGGAGTGATCAAAGGAGCCATAAATGATTGTTAGAAATGGGGTCTCTAGTTGGCAGAGGTACACACCCTGTCTGAGTAGGAACCACCACTCTAGCCATGGTAAGTCAGATACACACCCTAAATTAACCTGTGCTCACACTCTGGTACCTTGGCACTAAGCAGGCAGGTTTACATTTAGAGGCAATGTGTAAAGTATTCATACACTTAAATTACAGTAACACAGTAAAAACACCACAAAAAAACTTCACACCAGTTTAGATAAATAGAGAATATTTACCTGAGTAAAATAAGACCAAGGTGACAATAGTCATACAAGTATTTCTCAAGTTATCTCCTTAAATATACCAGGTAGTCACAGTGCTCAAGGCAGCCGACTCACTTCTTGTTTTATCCATATAGTAGTGTTTTGACTGAGGCCCAGGGGTTCCCTGATGGTTGGAGCACCAAAGCAGTGTTCCCCACGTAACTTATGAAGTTAATTGATATTGGTCCCGGTAGACTGATTTGTTCTCAGTCAAGCACCCCGCAGCCTGCGAGCACATGAAGCAGCTGCAGAGGGCAGATTGGATCTCTCCATGTTCACCGTAGCTTTCTCTGAAGTTGTGGGGGTGGTGGCCTTTTGACTCCCATCACTGGTGTTGTGGGTTGGAAGGATGTGCAGCAACAGGCTGCACTGGGCAATCCTTGGGGTAGAGATGGTGATCCTTGGACAAGGAGGATCACGGGTGCCATTCCCCATCAATTAGGTTCCTTTTGCCTTAAGGCTGTCAGCTGGCAGAGTTGGTTTGGCCAAGGTTGGTGGGCTGAGCTGAAGCAGCATGACTGGAAAAACACCAGCTACCAGGGCAACCCTGAGGGGTCTACACTGCAATGATCGTAATCAGTGCTGGGATCTGTCCTTCAAAGGCAATAGTTGCAGGTCAGAAGTGGAATGCTCAGTCCATTGTATGGCCCCTTTCACTGGTCAGGGGAACTATGAGATCTCGAGAATGAACCTGTGCTGTGAGGCTCACAGGCCGAGTCAGCAATCAGAAGCGTTCTGGTCTTTGTCAGCAACCAGCTGTCAACTCTTGAGTGCCAGGGATCCAAGGAAGCTTGCAAGAAGAGGAAGTCATTGATGGCACCTAGGCTTCAGAAAACGAGCCAATCCAGAAAGCTCTTGGAGTCACTCTGGGTTCAAATGAGATGAGTCAGCAAGGCAGACATCATTGGGCATCAGGGAAGCTCAGCAAAGCAGAGAAGCAGTTCCTCGTATCAGTCAGCCAAGGCAAAGTGGCAATTCTTAAAGCACAACAGTCTTTACACCAGCAGAGTTCTTTCCAGGTCCAGTAATGTACTGACTTATTGGGGCCAGAACCCTAGTATAATACCCAAAAGTGCCTTTAATGTAAGGGGTGACTTCAAAGGAACTGTCCAATGATCAGGCAGAGTTCTAACTCTCTGCACGGTCAGAGCTTCTTTCCTCCTCTGTTCTGTTGTAAGGATCCCTTTCAACCTAGGCCTGTCTGCCAGGCTATCTGTGGGGGGTAATCAGTCCTTTATGTGGGGTCAAGACACTACCCTTTGAAGTATAAGTTTGAGACCTTCCCATCCTTCCTGCCCAGGAAGGCCCATCAGTATGCAGATGAATGCAGATGCAGTTCAGTGTCCTATGTTGTGGATGTCTAGAGGAAATGCACAAATGTAGATGTCACCCTGCCTAGCCTGATGTGTATTGGTGGCAGGCTGCCAGGCACTCAGAGCAGTAAGAGAAGAGAAATGTACACTTTCTAAAAGTGACATTTCTACAATAGTAACATTAAATCCCACTTTGCGGTAAAAATGATTTATCATTACCATTCCAATGACATGAAACATGATGTTGCAACTATTTTCTGATCAGGAATTACATCGTAAACATATATTAATAAATTCCCAAACCTGGCCTATGAGAGGAGTTGGCTCCACAGTAGTGAAAAATAACTTTGGGAGTTTTTCACCACCAGGACATAAAATATAAAAGCACTGGTACGACCACTTACCCACATAGCACCCGGCCCTATGGGTTACCTAGGACCTACCTTTGGGGTGACATATGTAATGGGGGATTTAAGGTTTGGCAAGAGGATTTAATTGCCAAGCTAAGGCGGCAGTGAAACTGCACACACTACTCTGCAGGTTCAGTCCTAAGACATGTTTTAGGACTACTGAAGTGGGTGTCACAATCAAGGCTGCAGGCCAATTAGTAGCATTTAATTTCCAGGCTCTGGGTATATGGTATTCCACTTTACAGGGACATACAAGTAGATTAAATATGCCAGTTGTGTATACACCAATGTTACCAGATTTAGGGGAGAAGCACATGCACTTTAGCACTGGCCAGAAGTGGTAAAGGTCTCAGAATCCTAAGGCCAACAAAAAGATACAGCAAAAAGTGGAGTTAAACAGGCAAAAGTTTGGGGGAAGACCACCCTTAAGATGACAGGTCTAACATTGATTTAATAATCCATTTACAGTTTAACTATACCGGCTGTGTGTACTTACACGAGCATAGCTTAATCTTTGAGAAAAACATATACTACCAGCATGATCAACCATGGACCAACCTTGTCACACCTCAGGAGATTACTGTATGGGGAAAGGCCCTGCTTGAGGGGCTTTTGGGGGAGATATTCTGGTCGCGTGGGCACCAGTGGACTTGGCTGTCTGTGTGATAATGAAAGGGAGAGGCGGGAAGATGCAGGGGTGGCAGGGACATGCCACTGAGGTCCTATGGAAATGCGTTGGGTGGAGAAGGGCAACAGTGGGGTGCATTGGGCTCCGACCACTAGGCGGCATCTGAGTGTTGGCACAATCTGACCCTTCCACTCTTGTCAGGCCACTAGGGGATGCAGTCTGCTGGGCTGCTTGGCCCTTGCTCTGGTAGGTAGGGTCTCCGAGAAAGGCAGGCATTTGAGTTAGACAGTACCTGGTGGGGTGGAAGCGCTTTGCTTGAAATACCAGCCAAGACTAGGCAAGCAATCCATCCCTAAATGGACCAGGCATGCCCAATCGATTGAAGTATGGTGCTGGCCATACCCTTCCCGGGGGAGTCTGCCCCTTGCAGGGATGTCGGTTTTGTGCTCCAGCCTGTTCTCCATGAGAACAGGCTTTGAGGAAAGGCCCTTCGGGCAGGGCTGATAGGTAGCAGTTCCTGCCCCTACTAATCTAGAGGAAGGCTACTCCCCTTTATTGTAATTGGTGCACACTGAATGACAGAGGGGACCATCAGCACAAATGCACCTGACCTCCTGGTGCCCTGACTGGGCTTGAAGAAGCAAATGGGCCCACACAGAGATTTCCAGTGCAGTGCATCAATCTGTATGTGCCATAGGAATGCACAGCGTATGACCAGATGCCTGAGGGCTCAGATTGATCACATGGCCGGGCTCAAAGGACAGCCATCTAGCTGTTGTGTCCCTTAATGAAAGGCTTCGTCTCACCCTTGGAGGGGACAGGGACTCCGAGTCCAGGTTCTTAGAACCTCAGCTGGGTCTTCAGTGAGGGGGGCCTGACTGGAGATCTGATCCTGGGCCCAGAGGTAAAATTACATGATGACAGAAATGGGGGAGGCCCTCCGGGGGCCAATGGGACCCCATCCTGGGTGCTTTGCCAGAGAGTAAGCCAGAGAAGGGCAAAGGTCTGGGGCTACCACCATAGTGCCAGCCTGGGGCTCAGAACTGGGGAGCACTCCCTGGACCTGCAGGATCCCATCTTGGGTACTTTGTCATGGGAAGATCCAAAGACTGGAGCCCAGAAAGGGGCTCCCAAACCAGGGCCTGCCAGAGCCCTGTCCTGGTGACCAGTCAGCGCTCCTGAACCTTGCCAGAACTCCTGAACCTGGTTGAGCAGGGAAAGCTTCTTGTGGCACACAGGACCATGTTCCGGGTCCTTTGTGACATGCCAGGCTAGGATCCAGAGCCCAAGGACAAAAAGGTTGTCCACTCCTTGGCCCAGCTCTGGTCTCGGCACATCAGAGGAAACTTCCCCAGGTCCTTGGGACCATGTCCTGGATGCTTTGCTGCCCAGCAGACAGGGATAGGCAGCTTGGAGTGAGTCTTCCACTGATGGCCAGGCAGAGCTCTAACAATGTGCACGGTCAGAGATTCTCTCCTCCCCTCTCTTGGGCTCTGTGTGACACAGAAGGCAATAGAAGGGAACCTAGGGCCCTGGTAGGATTGGAGAACCAGGTCTGCTGGTTCTGTGGACTTGCAGGACCAGACCTACTGGTTCCCTGACTCTGCAGAACCCCAAACCTTATGGTTTGTGGCTCAGAAACCTTAATCGGGGAGGCACGATCAGATGCTTGCAAAAAAGGAGCCCATTCTCAAATAGGCCTAAGCATTCTGAATCAACTAGAGTACCAGAGCAGGCCTCCCTGCCAGCGACCGTGGAGTCCTGTCCCTAAACTTTGTGGCAAAGCTGGCCAGCAAATGGAGCACAGGCCCTGCTGGAACTCGGACCAAGAGCAGGACCATGGCCTCCATCCATGTCACCTCCTCTTTGCCAGGCAATGCTCTTGTGGGTGTGTGTGTTTGTGATGGAAAATGATAAACCTTGTGTTGGGTTTGGCCCTAGTGCCTCTTGGGTGGTGTGGGACATCGACTGTCGCTAACACTCAAGACTGGATGCAGGCATCTTCTGAGGGCCCGAAGCTTTCCTGGGCTCATGTTCCAGATCAGCACAACAGGGGGACTGGGCCTTCATGCAGGGCTGATCTCCTCTCTAGGCTCTCACTCAGTGGAGGAGCAGGAGAGTGCTTCGTGGTCTGCAAGAACCATGCCCTGGGTAGTGACTGCAGCCTCCATAACATGGGCTGAGGGTGCTGCCTTGGGTTGGTGCCTTCCACTTTCCTGAAGCCTGGGCATGGAGAGCCAAGGAAGGTTAAGCCAAGCTCACCTTAAACCCTCTCGCTTCAGGCCTGCCCATGAAGCTGATTTCCTTTGACTATAAAGCCCCCACAAAGGGGGGGCTTAGAAAGTATGGATAGACAAAAGTCAGGGTTCGACCCGAGGCCAGTCCACAAACTATCTGGTCAGCCAGCCTGCCAGCCAGCTGGTCGGCCAGCCCACCGGCGATCTGGCCATCCAGCCAACCGACCATCTGGTCAGCCAGCCTGGTGACCAGATGAACTGAACTGCCCCAGCGATCAGATGGCCCAGACCAACCCAGCAACCACATTGACTGGGCTGACTCTGTGACCAGATTGTCCAGGCTGACCAGAGCGACCCAGATCCCAGGAGCACAGTAGTCTGACTATGACAAGTGTGGCAGTGCATTCTGAGGCAAGAACTCAGGAGACTAGTTGCCTCCCGGCAAGCCCTGGGGGATGAAGGAGTGATTTTGCTCTGGCCATCTGGTCACCCTCCTGACCTGCAATGGATCTGGTCCCCCTCCCAGTACCAGGTGGTGCAGGATGGGAGGGGGAGGCCCCCCGTATTGGGTGGCACATTGTGATGGTGGTCTTCTGCAGTTCAACTTCACCGGTCCCTCTTTGGTGGCAGAGGGGCCCCCAAGTTAAGTAAGGGCACCAGAGCCCACAGACAGAGACAAATGCTTGGCTTAGATGAGGACTTTCATTAGAGCACAGTGAGGTAGTTGCTCTGCTATAGACAAAAACCTGATCCAGAATCAGGTAATCTATGAATGATTGAGCAATGTGTGCCACACTAACATGCATCACACTAAGGGTGATGAAGGGTCCCCTTAGGTTGTGCTCCATTCCACAAACTAGCGGCCCTCTGCACAGGCGCAGAGGCTCACTATCCCAGGCCAACTGAGGCACAACGGCACTTTAGTATCTTTACAGTTAAGGATTCTGACTTAAAGATGTTCAGTCATCATCCCATAGATGGTAGCTTCATGGCATTGGCTCCTCAACAAAGAACATACACCAAATGTATAAACCTTCCGTTCCTCTTGTACCGACTAGGATTACTGTTACAACAACACATCAGTAGGATAAAACTAACCTGTCTCACAATGGCCTAAATCCAGCTCATGTTTCCTGTCAGTGGGTGTAGGAAAGTACCATCTTCCATGGCATGTTACCCCTATTTTTCACATGTATGTCAGTATGTTTTTGCCTGTCTCACTGGGATCCTGTTGGTCAGGACCCTAGTGCTCATAATTTATGGCCTAATGTGTATGCCTGTGTAGTGCTTAACTGTGTCACGGAGGCTCTGCTAACCAGAACCTCAGTGCTTATGCTCTCTCTGCTTTTAAATTTGTCACTGTAGGCCAGTGTCTTCATTTACAAATTTAAATTTGTATACTGGACCTTCCTTATAAGTCCCTTTCATATGGTACCTAGGTACCCAGGGCATTGGGGTTCCAGGAGATCCATATGGACTGCAGTATTTCTTTTGCCACCCATAGGGAGCTCAGACAAACCTTTACACAGGACTGCCATTGCAGCCTGCGTGTAACAACACACGTTATTTCACAGCCATTGTCACTGCACTTAAGTAACTTATAAGTCACCTATATGTCTAACGTTAACTTGCTGAAGGTTAGGTGCAAAGTTACTAAGTGTGAGGGCACCCTGGCACTAGCCAAGGTGCCCCCACATAGTTCATGGCAATTTCCCCAGACTTTGTGAGTGCGGGGACACCATTACACGTGTGAACTACATATAGGTCAATACCTATATGTAGCTTCACTATGGTAACTCTGAATATGCCATGTAACATGTCTAAGATCATGGAATTGTTTCCCCATGCCAAATCTGGTATTGCGGTGCCAATCCCATGCATCCCCGGGGCTCCACTATGGACCCTGGGTATTTCCAAACCAGCTCTCAGGGGTTTTCTCTGCAGCTACCGCTGCTGCCAACCCACAGACAGGCTTCTGCCCTCCTGGGGTCTGGGCAGCCCCGTCTCAGGAAGGAAGAACAAAGAATTTCCTCTGAGAGAGGGTGTTACACCCTCTCCCTTTGGAAATAGGTGTTAAGGGCTGGGGAGGAGTAGCCTCCCCCAGCTTCTGGAAATGCTTTGAAGGGCACAGATGGTGCCCTCCTTGCATAAGCCAGTCTACACCGGTTAAGGGAACCCCAAGTCCCTGCTCTGGGACGAAACTGGACAAAGGAAAGGGGAGTGACCATTCCTCTGTCCATCAACACCTCAGGGGTGGTGCTCAGGGCTCCTCCAGTGTGTCCCAGAACTCTGCCATCTTGAATCCAGAAGTGTGAGGGCACAATGGAGGCCTCTGAGTGGCCTGTACCAGCAGGTGACGTCAGAGACCCCTCCTGATAGGTGCTTACCTGACTAGGTGGCCAATCCTCCTCTGAGGGCTATTTAGGGTCTCTCCTGTGGGCTTTTCCTCAGATAACAATGTGCAAGAATTCACCAGATTTCCTCTGCATCTCCCTCTTCGACTTCTGCCAAGGATCGACCGCTGACTGCTCAAGGATGCCTGCAAAACTGCAACAAAGTAGCAAGAAGACTACCAGCAACATTGTAGCACCTAATCCTGATGGTTTTCTCTACTGTTTCCTGGTGGTGCATGCTCTGGGGGCTGTCTGCCTTCACCCTGCACTGGAATCCAAGAAGAAATCTCCTGTGGGTAGATGAAATCTTCCCCCTGCTCCAACAGGCACCAAACTTCAGCATCACCGGTACTCTAGGACCCCTCTCATCCTGATGAGCGTGGCCCCTGGAACACAGGTGGTGGACCAAGTGACCCAGACTGTCCAGTGGTCCAACTGTCCAAACTTGGAGGAGGTACGTCCTTGCCTTCCCTCTCCAGACAGTAATCCTGTGTAATGCATGAACAGCAGCTGCTAGGGCTTCTTTGCACTTTTGCGAGGAATCCTTTGTGCACAGCCAAGCCCAGTTCCCCGGCACTCCGTCCTGCATTGCTCAACTCGCTGAGTTGACCACCGGCTTCGTGGGACCCTCTTTTGTAGTATTGAGATGACCACCATGCTCAGTTTTCTTGAACCTGTGTTCAAGTACTTCTGCAGATGCTCCTTCTTGTGCATGGGCTCTCCTTGTTGCTGAGGGAACCCTCTGTCTCCTCTTCTAAGTGGTGACCTCCTGGTCCTTCCTGGGCCCAGGCATCACCCTTTTTCTTCAACCGACACCTTTGCAGCTAGCAAGGCTTGTTTGCGGTCTTTTCCAAAGAAGCAACTCTGCATCCTCCAGCATGCCGTGGGACATCTTCTGTGCAAAGGAGATGTTCCTGGCACCTTTCATTGTTGCAGAATCTTCAGCTTCTTCCTCCCGGAGGCAGCCATTTTGCACTTTCATCTGGGGTTTAGTGGGCTCCAGCCCCCCCCGGACACTTTTATGACTCTTGGACTTGGTTCCCTTCCTTTGCAGGTCTTCAGATCCAAGAATCCGTCTTCAGTGCTTTGCAGTCTGTTGTGGTCTTTGCAGAATCTCCTATTACAACTTTAGTGTGTTTCTGGGGAAGTAGGGTCACTTTACTTCTACTTTTCAGGGTCTTGGGGTGGGGTATCTTGGACACCCTTAGTGTTTTTCTACACTCCCAGCGACCCTCTACACACTACACTAGGCAAGGGGTCCATAAGTGGTTCGCATTCCACTTCCTTAGTATATGGTTTGTGTTTCCCCTAGGCCCATTACATCCTATTGTATTGTGCAGTGTTTGCACTACTTTTCTAATTGTTTACTTACCTGATTTTGGTTTGTGTGTATATTTTGTGTATTTGACTTACCTCCTAAGGGAGTATATCCTCTGAGATATGTTCATCACATTGTCACTAAAATAAAGTACCTTCATTTTTAGTAACTCTGAGTATTGTGATTCTTATGATATAGTGCCTATATGATATAAGAGGAGCTTTGCATGTCTCCTAGTTCAGCCTAGGCTGCTCTGCTATAGCTACCTCTATCAGCCTAAGCTGGTAGAACACTACTAATCTACAAATAAGGGATAACTGGACCTGGCACAAGGGACACAGGGGGAAGGAAAGGGTTTTCCCTTTCCCCCTGTGCCTGTTTTAAGTGGATTCATGGTCCATGATCGCAGGCGGGCCCCGCAATCGTGGACCAGGAATCTCCACTAGACACCAGGGATTTTTTGGCTGATTTATTTTTGGGAGCGATCCCTTGGGCAATGGTGACTCCCATGGGGGGCTATTTTTCTTCATATTTCGGCCCTGCCTGGCGGCAGATCGGCCGTGTTTTCGGCCGATCTGCCCCCGGGGTGGTCGAAAGCCACTAGACACCAGGGATTTCATTTTCACTAGGATTTTTTGGGGAGCAACCCCTTGGGTAAGGGTCGATCCCCTTGGGGGCATAAATAATCCTTTTTCGGCCCCCCCTGGAGGCAGATCGGCCATTTTTTCAGCCGATCTGCCCCTGGGTGGGTCGAAAACCACGAGGCACCAGGGATTGTGTGGTGTGTGTGTTTTGTGTGTTTGGGGGCACCCCTTGGGCAAGGATCACCTCCCCAAAGGGGGGAAATTAGTGTTGGCTATTTCTGCCCTCCTTGGGGGCAGATGGGCCGATGTTTTTTGGCCCATCTGCCCCCAAGGAGGGCAGAAACCACCAATACGCCAGGGATATTTTTTTTTTGTTCCCCTTTTTTTGTTTTGTGTTGGGGGTGCCCCCTTAGGGGGCACAGAGCTGTTGGCCTTTTCTGCCCCCCGTGGGGGCAGATTCACCTATTTTGTTAGTCCAATCTGCCCCCAAGGGGGGCAGAATCCCTTAGTCACAAGGGATCTTGTGTGGGTGTGTGTATTGTGTGGGTGGGGGGCGGCCACTTTTGCAAGCGTCGCTCCCCAAAGGGGGGCACATTACTGATGACCATTTCTGCTCCCCTTGGGGGCAGATCAGGCTTTTTTTTTAGGCCTATCTGCCCCCAAGAGGGCAGAAGAGGTCAAGACATGAGGGGAATTCTTTTATTTTTTGCTCCCCTTAGTTTTTTTTTGTGCTGGGGGTACCCCTATTCGCCCCCTTTGGCAAGTGTCGCCCCCCCTACCCCCAAACAGGGTACAGAGCTGTTTGCTATTTCTGCCCCCTTGGGGGCAGATGGGCCTATCTTTTCTAGGCCCATCTGCCCCCAAGGTACTTTGCAAAAAACACCTATGTTTTCTGTAGAAAAATGTGATGTGTCCACGTTGTGTTTTGAAGCGTTTCCTGTCGCGGGCACTATGCCTACCCAACAAGTGAGGTACCATTTTTATCGGGAGACTTGGGGCAACGGTGGGTGGAAGGAAATTTGTGGCTCCTCTTAGATTCCAGAACTCTCTGTCACCAAAATGTGAGGAAAAAGTGTTTTTTTAGCCAAATTTTGAGGTTTGCAAAGGATTCTGGGTAACAGAACCTGGTGAGAGCCCCACAAGTCACCCCATCCTGGATTCCCCTAGGTCTCTAGTTTCGAAAAATGCACAGGTTTGTTAGGTTTCCCTAGGTGCCGGCTGAGCTAGAGGCCAAAATCCACAGGTAGGTACTTTGCAAAAAACACCTCTGTTTTCTGTAGAAAAATGTGATGTGTCCACGTTGTGTTTTGGAGCATTTCCTGTCGCAGGCACTATGCCTACCCACACAAGTGAGGTACAATTTTTATCGGGAGACTTGGGGCAACGGTGGGTGGAAGGAAATCTGTGACTCCTCTCAGATTCCAGAACTCTCTGTCACCGAAATGTGAGGAAAAAGTGTTTTTTTAGCCACATTTTGAGGTTTGCAAAGGATTCTGGGTAACATAACCTGGGGAGAGCCCCACAAGTAACCCCATCCTGGATTCCCCTAGGTCTCTAGTTTTGTAAAATGCATAGGCTTGGTAGGTTTCCCTAGGTGCCGGCTGAGCTAGAGGCCAAAATTCACAGGTAGGCACTTTGCAAAAAACACCTCTGTTTTCTGTAGAAAAATGTGATGTGTCCACTTTGTGTTTTGGAGCATTTCCTGTCGCAGGCACTATGCCTACCCACAATAGTGAGGTACAATTTTTATCGGGACACTTGGGGGAAACGCTGGGTGGAAGGAAATTTGTGGCTCCTCTCAGATTCCAGAACTCTCTGTCACCGAAATGTGAGGAAAAAGTGTTTTTTTAGCCACATTGTGAGGTTTGCAAAGGATTCTGGGTAACAGAACCTGGTGAGAGCCCCACAAGTCACCCCGTCTTGGATTCCCCTAGGTCTCTAGTTTAAAAAAATGCACATGTTTGGTAGGTTTCCCTTGGTGCCGGATGAGCTAGAGGCCAAAATCCACAGGTAGGCACTTTGCAAAAAACACCTCTGTTTTCTGTAGAAAAATTTGATGTGTCCACGTTGTGTTTTGGAGCATTTCCTGTTGTGGGCACTATGCCTACCCACACAAGTGAGGTACCATTTTTATCGGGAGACTTGGGGAAACACTGGGTGGAAGGAAATATGTGGCTCCTCTCAGATTCCAGAACTCTCTGTCACCGAAATTTGAGGAAAAAGTGTTTTTGCATCCAAATTTTGAGGTTTGCAAAGGATTCTGGGTAACAGAACCTGGTGAGAGCCCCACAAGTCACCCCGTCTTGGATTCCCCTAGGTCTCTACTTTTCAAAAATGCACAGGTTTGGTAGGTTTCCCTAGGTGCTGCCTGAGCTGAAGGCCAAAATCCGCAGCTAGGCATTTTCCCAATGTTTCCTGTCGCGAGCATTAGGCCTACCCACGCAAGTGAGGTACCATTTTTATCGGAAGACTTGGGGGAACACAGAATAGCAGAACAAGTGTTATTATCCCTTGTCTTTCAGTTACAGTGTATAAAAAAGACGTCTATTTGAGACATGCCCTGTAATTCACATACTAGTATGAGAGTTCAGAGATGCACAAATAACCACTGCTTCTCAACACCTTATCTTGTGCCCATTTTGGAAATACAAAGGTGTCCTTGATACCTATTTTTCACTCTTTATATTTCACCAAATGAATTGCTGTACATCCGGTATACAATGAAAATCCATTGCAAGGTGCAGCTCCTTTATTGGCTCTGGGTACCTAGGGTTCTTCATAAACCTACAAGCCCTATATATTCCCACAACTAGAGGAGTCCAGCAGACATAACTATATATTACTATTTAAAATACGACATCGCAGGAAAAAGTTACAGAGTAAAACGTAGAGAAAAATGGCTGTTTTTACCTCATTTTTTTATTTTTTTTATTTCAGCTGTTATTTTCTATAGAAAAACCTTGTAGGATATACACAAATGACCCCTTGCTGAATTCAGAATTTTGTCTACTTTTCAGAAATGTTTAGCTCTCCAGGATCCAACACTGGTTTCACACAAAATTCGTTTTTCTGATTCAAGTCTGCCAGTTCCTGAAAGCTGGGAAGATGGGGATTTTAGCACCGCAAACTCTTTGTTGATTCCATTTTCAGGGGGGAAAAAACACATGCTTTTGTCTGCAGCCCTTTTTTCCCAATTTTCAGAAAAAACTAAATGTTAGCTGTATTTGGCTAATTTCTTGGTCTCCCCTAGGGCAACCTACAAACTCTGGGTACCTTTATAATCCCTAGGATGCTGGGAAAACAGGATACAACAGGACAAATTATAGTGGATAGCTTATGTGGACAAAACGTTCTGAAAGCCTAAGCGCAAACTACCCCAAATATAAAAAAAAAGGCACAGCACTGGGAGTGGTGGGGAGGCCCAGCAGCTTAGGGGTTGAAATCAATGAATATTCTCAAACCTAAATATTGTGATTGACATACTACGTACATTCTCTTGCTTTATGATGAGAGGTTGAGCTGTGCAGTTTTATCATTCTTTCATGATCAAAAGTGTGTCCTTTCTTTAATGATTTTCAATGTTTAGAAGAAGGTAATTCTAGGTACATATCTTTATGAAACATAACTTAGTTTGATGAATTCACTGTTTCTAAAAACAACAAGAAGTTCTGTCAGTGAAGCTTTATGCATTTCTATGATTGTCATTGTTGAAAAGCAGGCAGCTGCAGTAAGAAAGCAAAACATTTTTTGCAACAGAATTATGTCCTTAACGACCATTACAGTAAACTGTAAACTTCGCACTTGTATAGCGCACTACTCACCTATTGGGGTCTCAAGGCGCTGTACGCATACTGCTGTGGAAGCCCTCATGGCTTTTCCCTGGGAGGTGCCCACTCCTGGGCACCCCCAGGGTGAAGCCAGGCATCCAAGTACTGTCAGGGCTGTTGTAGAGATTGAGCAAGCTAATGCCCAGAGTTACAGAGTGGGACCCATTAATTAGATTAGGCATTGAGGCAAGAATTATCTGGTCCAAATGAATTGAGCCCAAGACCCACTGAGGCGGGAATTGAACCATGGTTCCAGGTGAGACCTCTTCATCAGGGTCTGCTGCTCTAACCATCGTGCCACACTTCTCCAAATTGCAATGTCTTTGAAAACTCATGCTTTAAAGCATGTGTGCATGGCAGCAGCTGACTGCACTTTTGCAAACTCTTCAGCATGTCCTTGTACAGTATTTGTTATGCATACAGTCAGGGCATGATTCACAAAGGTAAACTTACACTTTTGTGTAAAGTTGCTATTTTTTTGTATTCATAAACTATGACCAATAGTAAGTCAGGTTATGCAACTCCACCCATAAA